>NC_133320.1:6678305-6791688 GCF_012295235.1 Primulina huaijiensis
TATATATATTATATGAGTGGGTCTCATGTGAGACCGTCTCACGGATCTTAATCTGTGAGACGGGTCAATCCTACCCATATTCACAATAAAAAGTAATACTCTTAACATAAAAATTAATATTTTTTCATGGATGACCCAAATAAGAGATCCGTCTCACAAATACGACCCGTGAGATCGTCTCACACAAATATTTGTCAATATATATATACGCACAATCCCTCCACAGTACGCTACCCAGCTCTACCTAGAGTTCAAACGCGTTGGATGATAGAATTTTGCAACGGAAACCCATTAAATGTTACTTCCTATTATTCAATAATATCATGTCAAATTCAAATACTTTCCAAACATATATTAAAAAAAAATTACGTATCACAGTCTTATGAGTCAATTTTATAAAACATGTCTACTATTTAGATCATTTATAAAAAAAATATTTATTTTTATACCAAAAATATTACGTATTATTGTAAATATGGACATAATTGACCTGTTTTATCTCAAGATACCTATTATATAGTTTATATGAAGTCTACGTATATTTATTGATAGTGCCCAACAAAAATTGCCCACATTATTATGCCTATTAAATGAAATAATTCGAGTGGTCAAAAACTTAGCTTTAGAGTAGTTTGTTGCTTTCTTATCCTTTAATAAATCCACCGATTTATGGTAAACAAACATTAATAAAAGTGTTGGTAGACTGTCCAAATTTTTAAGATAGGAATCTTACGGATTTGCAAGTGGGTTATGAATCGAGGTTAGTGGAGTTTGCTTTTACATTTGACCTTTAATTTTTATTGCCGCATTTTACGTAATAAGATTGAAAAGTGACCCACAATTTGTCGAAAATTAAATAAGGATTACTGAAACTTTGGTTTGTTTATTTGCGATTTCGGTATAAATGTCACACCGACTAAATATTAAGGTGAAGAAACTTTTGTAATTTTATTACAACGTTTGAAGGATAAATTTCGATTTTTTTTTAATTTTTATTATTATAGATTTTTTTTTGCATTTAAAAGTCTTTAATAATTACTACTAATCTTGGTGGATTTATATATCTTAATCAATTTGTNATAATATTTTTCACGAGTCAAATCGAATATCTATGTTACAAAATTAACTGTTAGTCTCGTAAAATATATAAATATACATATATTCATGCGATCATTTTAACCAACACTTTTTCTATAGAAAGAGAGAACATTTACTAAATTTTTGTTAAATTATTTATAAAAATGTTTGACCTAACATCTGAAAATATTTACTGTGTACATTCATCTATGATTTATTAATTGTGATAGACGCTAAGTATATTATATATTCAGCTTGGTTTAGCTCATGCTGGCTTTGAAAGATAAAATAAGATGTGATATGATGTTAGCTACTGAACAAATAAATAATTAAAAAAAATTTGACATTTTTGTTAAGCGACAAGTACTCCGTTCGATAATTAAAATTAGAATATGCGTCCTATAAATTTAAAATATAAGCTTTTATAATATTATTAATTTTATATAGAGATTCATGCCTTTTTTTTTATAAATAACTTCCAATTGAAAATATTTAGTGGATGTAATAGTATAAAAAATGAATATTAATATATAACGAATGACAAAAACTTGTGTGAGACGGTTTCACGGGTCGTATTTTATTAGACAGATCTCTTATTTAGGTCATCCATGAAAAAATATTACTTCTTATGCAAAGAGTATTATTTTTTATTGTGAATATTAGTAGGATTGACTCGTTCCACAGATAAAAATTCGTGAGACAGTTTCACAATTTACTGTGAGTAGTGTAAGTGGTAGTGTATGACATTAAAAAGTAGGGATATAAGTCAACGTTATTGTCTCCCATACATTTTCATTAATTACCTAGCTACTCTAGTAACATATTATATAGGGCTGGCGTTATTCGACACAAATTTTTTTTTTTAATTCAATTTAATTAACTTATTTTAAGACTTATTGTATCCAAATCAATCTTCCAATCTGTGTGCATAATTTTTATAGATGCAGACGTGTCAGATTGGTAAAAGCACCAAATTGAGTAAAAATGTAAGAAAATCTAATTTTTAAATACAAAACGACTATGAATCTCTGATTTAATTGTTAGTTATAATCTCTTAAAAAAATATGTACCAAAATAGAGAAAATTGTTGGAAACGACACGAAAATTGAAGAAATAAAATCCCAATAAGATTATATATACAAATAAGTAAGAAATTACAAAACATGAAAATATAATAAAATTATGTTGAAATCTGAAATGAGAATACCTGAAAGCTAGAAATTTATTGAAACAACTAGAAATTAGGAATGCTTGAAGACTAACATTTTGTAGAAAGTATTTGCAGATTTGTGTTGAATGTGTCTCCTTGTTCTGCCGATTGTTTCTTTTTGTTCAGCCTGTGATTTCCAACTCTCTGCTCTCCTTTCCCACTATTTCCAATCTTTCCCACTATTGCCAAGTCAACCCATAAATAACTTTGATCACATTGTGCTTTACTGGTGTTTATGAATTTGACCAAATGAGAATCTATTAAAATTTTGTTATTGCTTTATTCTATTCCATCAGACGCCGCCCAAGCTACCATCGTGAGCCACCACTGCGACCCTCAATGGCTGTGCGTTTCTATTTCCACCACTTTAGACCCAACGAATCTCTAAGATCATTCTTTTCTTTTACAGCCTCACATCACCAGGAGTAGGTACTCTCTTGTTTGTATGCACTCAAATTTGATTTTCTTACATATATATTTAAACATTTGAATATATAAAGCATTTTAGAAGTGATGTTCTTTGCTTGAGGTTCCATTGTATGCCATTTGTGACGTACAAAAATCTGGTAACGTAAACCGCATGCATTAAAATTATTAAATTGCTAAAATATTTTAATCAAATGATTTTGGACGCATGAATGATATATTTTGAGTGACTAAATGATTATATGTCTGATTTTACTTGGTTTCTGTTAGGATCAGGAGACAGGAGAGAGTTTAGAGGGGGGTGAATAAATTTTTTGAAAATATTTGCTTTTTAAATTTGTTTTCAACCGTTGTTAGGCGGTTGAAAGTTTTTCTCAAACGGTTAGAAATATGAACCGTGTAAAAGGTGCGGAAGACGGTTCAATATTTCTAAAGATATTTTCAATCGGCTAACAAACTAAACAGCAGGATATAATACGAAATGTAAACGCTTGTGAAAAGTAAAGACACGATATTTTTTATGGATGTTTGGAGATAAAACCCCTACGTCACCCCTTCTTCTTCTGTAGGAAGGATTCCACTAAAAGACTTGGCTTTACAAAACTCTTTGTAACAGCCCCTCAAATCAGGACTTATCACACTGCCTGTTTTAGAACTCTTAGTGATCACTTTATACTTCTGGATTTTAAGAACTCCCGGTTCACCAGACACCACTATTAATCAAATAACCAACATGTTACTGAAGTAAGTAAAACAATATGATTTGGTAGCATGAAAATGATCTCGAATGATCGAATATATTTCTGTTGAGTGCGTGCTTGATGAGCGATGAAGTATATGATATTTGATTACGCTCAAACTCTCAGGTATGTAGACTTGAATTAATGAAGCTGTGTAAGCTTGATGATTGTGTATCTCGTTGATATCCCGCTTTTGTGCTTGCATACATCCAGCTCTGCTTATATAAGCTATCATTCCAACAGTCAGAAAAAGATGAGCAATGTTAACCTGAAACTTTGGAATGATGTGTTACTATCAGCTGCAACTTCATTAAATGTTCTTCAGCAAGGCATTTAATGTTTTTTTTGCTAGAACAACTTTGAATCCCGTTCCTTGAAGAGTTACTGCTGGGTATCCTTTTATGACAACTGTTTTTACCATTAGAACTTGTAGGACATAAGTAATCTTTCTCTTCTGGGATAATGACTTAAATGCAGATCAATCTTGGGAATTGTGCATAACATGGTTGACTTGTAGCGGTGCAAACCTATTTGAATGTTCTGAACCAGTCAGAGAATGTCTTTCATTAAGTGAGCAATAAAGGACTCTTTGATGACTTCGACATAAGGTTCTTCGAACAATCGGTTGAGAAGATTGAAATTCTTCCACTTTAAACGGTTGAATAATAGGCGGTATGAACTCTTTAAGCGGTTGAACCGTTACCTGTTATACATAAAACTTCGCGGCTGTTTCCTGAAATAGTCAAGTGCTATTTTGATTTTGTCGATCACCAAAATTTTTGGGTAATAATAATTTTTTAACAATTTCTTCATTTTTGGTGATGACGAAACTCAGTTGCAAAACTATACAAAAGTTTACAAATAATTGCACCAGCTAAGTAATTGCACCATGTAAAGATAAAAAGTTGTATTTCATGGAGTAGATGAAATTACAAACTCCAGTTGATAAAAAAATCAAGAAAAAACATCTAAACAAATACAATACATTAATCTTTCTTTTGTCCTTGGATTTGTTTAGCTTGTTCTGCTTCGGCACGCTCTGGAACCTTCTTCCTAACTGATTTTTCTGCTTTCAAAACTTCCTTTTGCCGCTCTCTTTCCCCTTTTTTGACACCACCATGGACAAGGGAGTGTATGATCTCAGTAAATTGTGCTCCTTGGACATTCATGCGTTGATCAACATGTGCTTTAAGACGAGATATTTGTCCTGAAAGCTCAGTGCACATGTTGAGATGTGAAGATTTGTGCCTATATTGCCAGAGGTTAACACTTGTATGCATAGCAGAGAATTCCTTGGAAAGATCAGACTTCATTGATTGAAAAGCTTCTTTCAGATCAAAATACTTGCGATTAAGAGCAAGAATCGATTGATTCATGATTGTAAGTCTGTGTAAAATATCCCTTTGGCAGTTTTCTTCCATTAATTCTTCTTCTTCCGGTTGAACTAGATGAGATGAAGAGATTAATCTGACCTTGAATGAGACCAGTTGAGAAGAGGAAGCTTTTCCAGCCGACTTTGAAGGCTGAGAGTCATTGAGTTCAGCGGCCATATTTTCAATTACTATGTCAATTTCATCCGTCGAGACAAGTATTGCTTTGTCTGTGGCTTCTTGTGCTTCCAGAGTGTTTGAAGGAGCTTCTGATGTAGGAGAGTTTTAGGGCAGAGAGGCAATAGTTATCTCGTCTTTCTGTGGGTCTTTAGGGGATGACACCAACTTTGCTTGGAGAGGGCCTTGAGCAGGATCATCAGCAGAAGTAGACTAGAGAGAAGAAGATTCTTCTTTGCGAGTTGTGTCCTGATCAAAATCAGACAAAAATGTCATAAAAATCAATGAATAAAGAGTTATAATCAATATAAAAGACCACCTAGACTTGGTTCAAACTATAGCAGCTGAAAGACCAAAGTCAAACATGCTCAAATCCGACCGGACCACTCCAAAATTCCTGTTGTTTCGTAATATCTGTTGTTTGTTATTATTATTATTATTATTATTTTTTATCATTTTTAACGAATTAGTAATTTAATTTAGTTGTTTATTAAATTTATATTTTTTTATAGTTAATTAATCTCAAATCAAAGTATTAAATTTTTATGATTAATATATCAAAATTTTCAAGAAAATGAATTTAATATTTATTTAAAATCATAAAAAATAAAAACAATGATAAAATTTATTATTTAATTAAAATCTAAAATAATACAATTAAACAAAATTATTAAATATTTTTTTTTAAAAAAAATGTGGCCCTGTTGCATTTCTGCGCCACATGTGGAGTTGCTCCACTCCAGCGTTAATATCATCATGCTGCCACGATTGGAGATAGTCTAAGAATTAAACACCTACATTTCATAGTACGTTAACCTTTTCAAAATATTCCCAACAATAATAAATAATGCCATCATTCATAAGAAAATAGAGAGAAATTACATAATATAATTTATAGATAAAGACAAAAATAATTTATTTCAAATGTATACATAAATCGAGTGTGTTTAATCGTAACTGACGATAAACGTGACTGCATATATCATGAAAACAAAATGTAATATCTGAATAATTAGCAAAAAAAATATAGAATTACAGAAAAATACAAACATTAGTCATAGTAAAGTAACAATATTAGCTCTACTATACTTTTTCTTATCGAATTATATTTCTAAAAAGATTATCCAATTTTTTGAAATNTCAAAATCGAAATATTCGAAATTGTTGATATATTTTTCGTAGGATCGAGTGATTGTCGTTTCACAAAAAACTATAACTGATAACAAAAATGCAATTCGAATATTTGAAAACACAAATATCATGATTCGATCGTTATTTTAACAAGAACAATTATTATACCTGAATGTTTTTAATTTTAACAAGAACAATTATTATACCTGAATGTTTTTATAGCAGTTAGGAAAAAAAGTAGCATTTAAGTAACATTTAGGGTGTCTAAAATGTCTTGTACACCTACATCTAGTTATTTGGTTTGACCGCATGTATCTGGCGGGAGTAGTTGGCTGTCGGCATACAATATTTGTCGGCATTGTTAGGAAATTCCCTTATTAATTATAATTAATGGATGATCGTGAGCGGCAACGCCCGGCCCCATCGCTAGCTGCGACAACACGGGCTCCTGTTTATCATATTCCATTCTCGAAAGTTAATTAAATTAGAAAGAGATATATCGATCAAATCCATATATACAATTTTGAATAATTTAATATAGTCGGTGTGAGACAATAACACACCATGAATTCCATGAATGAACAACTGGAGCCAGACGATTTTGGACATTTAACAAGAATTAATGTTAAAATTATTTAACTTTATATAACTTATAGAATAAATTTAATAATCACTTGAATTTTGTCGATCCAAATTCATCACCCATAAGCCGTCATGGCCTATTTATGTATGCAAATATTTGTCATACATGTTACGATGAACTGTACTTGTGACACAACATGAATACCGACGTGCCATTGGAGTGGAAGTGTCATCTGCGCTGAATACAAAAGGAGGCAGCCCAGGTGTGCGCGTATGTATTTAATTTCATGAACGACATCTCCCCGCCAGTCGCCCCCACAATTTCGTTACACATGCTGCCATTGTTGGAGACACGACTATCGATCTCCACCAAATATATTCAATTTTAAAAAATAAATATGATATTTATTTGATTTCATTTTTTTAAAAAAGAAATTATTTTCAATATTATCGATGTTAAATAGCAAAGGATGTTACTAGAAGTAGTGATTTATTATTACGACTTCAAGTAACGAATGTTTGGATAAACTTATTTTGTTGATAGATACGAGTTACTACGAACTTATCCCCGACGGCAGAATACATAACTTGTTTGATGTGTTGCGCAGATCAAATGTGAATGTGATGTATAAGTAAATTCAAAATTCAACATTAAAATGATTATATATTATTTTTTTAATGACGATGGAAGCCCAATCTTTATATTTAGTATACACTAGGTGAACTTCCGAGTTGATGCATTATTAAATGAATAATGCTAAAGGTACCACCAAAATATCGTACGACTATATTTACAACAATTAAATCGTGAGATTTTGCATTGAAATTATCATGAGATGTTGATAAATGAAATTTTTGTATTGAATTTTTTGTGTTGGAATTGTTATACAAATTTGTTTGTATATGTAGCATTATAGATATTTGACGAAAGCAGAAAAAAGTAACGGGCCTATTATTGGATATGTGGGGCTGACTGCGAAAAGCCCAAAACGTAGGAGCCCGTTTTTCATTTCATCTGTCGTCCAACTTGCGTGGTTCAGCAAAATTGCATACCATTTCCAGTTCCAGGGCGAAGAACAAGAATGGATTCGAATACTCAGTCGGAAGGAGAAGAAGAGAAGAGTGAGGTAATTAGGGTTTATGGATATTTGAGTGATATGATACAGAATTCCTATTGTCCGATGTATATTTAAACTGTAAATGTATTTAGAAGTTTTTAATGTTGGTTCTTCAGGGAATGGGAGATGTACATTAACTTGCGAAAAACTAGTTCTTGTCTTTAGAGGTTTAGCATAATCTGCAGTAACTTTATTTTGTAGGATTTGCGTGTGATCTAGATGCTAGGAATATATTTTATTGCATCAAAGTTCATTGGTGAAGAAAATACTCATTATTGTTCAAAATACTGTACGTCAGTTGCTTTTGGCAAGTGTTTGATTTGGAAACAAGGTTAAAATTGGCAACAAAAAAAAGGGTTTGAAAACTTGTATCTCAAGATTGTGGTGTCGGCATGGAACAATAGACTGCTTGTTAAATCTCAATTAAGAGATTGCTAAACCATCTTTGAGATTCTGCTCTCCTTTCAGGAACCATGTAGGGAGATCAATGAAGTACTTTCTGATGAATCATTGCTTGACCATGACATGACCACGATATCTGAACATTATTTTGGTGAAACTGGGGATGGTTTCTCCATCAGCATCATTGAGGTAAGTAACCACATCAGAGGCACAGAATTTGACAGAAAGTGAAGCTGGGGATGTGTTTGGATTTTCAGGATCCAGGGCTTATTAGTTTCAATCTATAATAACCTATTGCACGTTTGAATTATTTTGATTTGCTAGGACATCAAATATTTAGGAACTAATTTGAGCTAGTCTTTTTACTTAATTCATTTGAGTACACTGCTACAAAACCTTTCCTCTATACAAATTCTTCATAAATGAAAACCCAAATGTGAAGTCGAATGTTTTGACTCCGTATATTTATTGACTTTCAAATCAGAACATGAAAGAAGAATACGGGTTGTATGTATGGCCCTGTAGTATTATTCTAGCTGAGTACATTTGGCAGCAGAAGACACGATTTTCTGGGGCTAATGTTGTTGAGGTAAGTCGAATTGTCAGCTGCAGTCTCTCTCAAAACACATTTGGTTTAGAACTAATTCTGCTCAAGTTTAATTTATTTAGCTGACATGTTTCTTTAAATTTTTTAAAACTCTACTTTTCTCCTTAGCAGCTGGGTGCTGGAACTTCTCTGCCTGGATTGGTTGCTGTGAAAGTGGGTGCAGATGTAACACTTACGGATGACTCAAACAGATCGGAGGTATTATTTTGGTACACTGAGTCTTCTATTTTGTTTGTTTGACATGTTGAAAATAACCCTGTAATTTGTAGCACTACATCAAAATGTTATCTCCGTACTCCTTTTTTATAGCCTCGTTCGTTAGTTAATTAATTTTTATGCTAAAATTTTGTTGTTGGTTTCTGTTGTCTATGTGCAGGTGTTGGATAATATGAGGAGGGTGTGTAAATTAAATGATATCAAGTGTAAAGTAAATTTCAATCTTTTTATCCTATCGTTGTGCTTTTCCCAGACAGAGAAATTGATGAGTAATGTAGTCATAGATTGATGCATCTTTTGGTAATCATGGTTCCTTTGATGTAGGTAATGGGGCTAACATGGGGTGTATGGGATGCTCCTGTCTTCACTTTGCAGCCTAATATCATTCTTGGAGCTGATGTTCTGTATGATTCTACCAGTAAGTTTGATGGCTTCCACTCTGGCTTGTATATAAATTATATTTACTTCTTTTTCCATTGTAGTGAACTGAATATTGTTATTGTATTGCATATTGGCGCTAAGAATTCGATGATCTTTTCGCAACTGTCTCATTTTTACTCCACAAACATCTGGATTCTGTTTTCATCACAACCTATCACAACAGAAGGTAACTGCTTCAATGTTCATTTCTTTTTCTTAGCTAAGCAACATTGGCTGCTGTACTTAGGTATGTGTAGTGGCAGAGCTACGATTTTGTGTGGGAAAGACAGAGCGGGCTAAATGTGTTTATGTTATAATTGTTATAATATTATGAAATAAAACATATAACGTTTCTTGACAAAGCAAGTATGCAAACATATCACATAATCAAAAAGTAATTTTTAAACTTCAAAAACAAGATGAATATTTGAAATACATCTCTTTTATAAATTGCAGATAAGTTTTGGTTGCTTAATAAACAGAGAGCATACGGAATTGGTGGTTTTTATTAAAAATAACCTTATTTCTGTTTTTAAACGCTTAATATATTTTGGCAATTTTCGGATCACATTTATGTGAACTTTTAATATGAAAATTTGTTGAAAATAATACATTTAAAATTTGCCAATGAATCCAAGAAATTTCAGTAGGAAGAGTGAAGAAATATAATAATTTCAATGCTCTGGAGCTGATCATGTCGGCATCTCAATAAGATTGAGGGTTATTATAATTTATACCTTAAAAGCATTTAAGAAGGAAAATAAATGGATAAGTCAAAAAGCAATTCCACTTGAAAAAGAGTCATTATTAGGTTTGAGAATAACGATTAAAATTGATGATCATGCTTCGGAAGAGAACAGTAACATTATTCTATGTAGGGTGGGATGTTTTAATATCAACTATGTGTGTTAAAGCGGACACTCAAACAGTAGTAAGAAGAAATATAATACATAAAGTTATAAAACTAAATATTTTCGTATTTTGATCCCATTTAGTGATATTGAGCTTATGGAGATGTTTTTTTTCTGGGAAAATCGAAAAAGGAGTTGAAAAGTTTGAGATTCCGAAGTTTGTTAAATAGGTCGGAATATCTTATTTTCTTTCTATGAAGATGCCTTGCTCTTGAGCTTTGACAAATGATTATTGTGCATGTATTGCACAATTAGATAAACTTAATATAATCCATATGCAAACCATATATTTTGTGTTGTAAGATGTACTGAGTCTATTTCTTCACAAAGTTGACATTTTGTTGGACAAAAGGTACTGAGATAATTTTTGCATGACCAAAATAAACCATAATTTGAGAGATCAATATCAAATGTTATTCGTTGCTTATCAATACAGTTGTTATGCACGAGTACAAGTTGTGTAATATTTAAAAATCGTGCTAAATGAAGTCCTGTGAAGCATTGTTGTCGAGAGGGTTATTATAACTCCTCCATGTAGCCTCGTAGGGCAGTAATTATTTTGTCTCCTAATTTGAAAACATTCATTGCTCTATCATATATGTGAACAAATATACTTGATATTAAATTGAATAATACATAAAGTTATGAATTGAGAACAAAAGGTCATTATTATGGTACTTTGATATTATAAGATGTGGATCAAGAAATACGTGTTATGATTTCTAATTTCCCCCCTCAAATTGAATAAGACAGAGAGTTACGAATTGAGAAGTTTAACATGAAAACTAACCTTCTCCAAAAAAACCTCGAACTTCAATGTAAGGGTTGTCATGCTCTTGGACTTTTGTTTCTAACTTTCTATAAAGATTCTGCTTCAGAGCCTCGTTTATGAAGATAAAACTGAGGGAGGGGGAGATGTGTTTCTTCTTCCCATGGCCACATGAAATCCATGTGTATAGTCCTTCTCAAATTTCCTTTTTAAATGGAAAATTGGTTGATTGGTTTATGACTTAGTGCAGCGGGCATCACTTAATTGAGTTGTTGTTGGTGAAATGGGGTTTGAAGTGCACCAAGCTTGTTGACGGGTTTTCGTTCATGCCCTCCCACAAGGCATCAAGGTTGAGTGGAAACATTCAGTTGATAGAGATTGTTTTGGATGCTCTCTAACCTCACTGAAGAAATGCCACCAGCAACCGGTGAAAGTGAAGATGGAGCATTAACTGTGGTTCACTCCATACGCAAGGTAGGTTTGTTGTGATGAAGAGTCAGTGTAACAGTTGTTTGCTAAAACTAATCTTATGTATGACATTTACAAAGCAACAAGAACGACACCCTTGTGTCATAATTTCAGAGTAGTACTCATGACAGATTAAGAGGCTTCACGAGCTAAAGAAAGAGGTGGGATAAAGATCAAGTGTATTGATAATGGCTATTTTAAAAGCGTCGAATAAAACATTGGGACAACTTTGTAGGTAAGTTCAAGACACAGATTACATCAGCATAGTGTGCTGTGCTCAGTATCGCACTTCAGTTTTCACGGAAGGGCAATTATGGCCTTACTGAAGATGAGCCAGACTCTTCAGTTTTTGGAGTCTTTGGCGTTTTCCTGTACAACTTGTGCCATCAATGCTTGCTGCCGCAGCTACTATCTTTTTTTTTTGTATTGCAAGTTCAAGCGATTGACTCTTGCGATGTTTGATTTTAATTTAATATTTCCATGTATATTTTAACTACAGTTTTTTTCAATCAAGAAGGCTACTTTTGTCAGGGAAAAATGAATTTCGTGGCTTTTGTCGAATATATGTATGTACTGTCGCTTCGTAATATCACAAGCCATGGATATTCAAGAGTTTCTTTCCAACCTATACTTTTGATGACCCTTCAAAGGTGCTTATATCGAATGAAATATATTTGATGCATAACAGTGACTGAATCACCCATATTTTGCAGATGTACGATCTTGTATTTAATTAGCTGAGATATTTGAGTATGAAATGGAGCTTAGACCTAACAGTGGGCGACATATTTTATCAATACTTACACCATTTCCAAAGGAATTTTAAGCCCAAATACTTGTCCAACAACTGAAAACCAAGAGACCAGATATTTATCTATTGGTAAGCCACCTTGATCAATACAAGTTTTGTTACCTAAGAGGAGCCTCATCCATTCCACTGTCCCACAGGGATGTAATGTATACCATGGCAGATGCAATATGGGATGCTCCTGCAGTTCATTTACACAAAACACTCAGCTTATAAACCAATGATAGTTCTAAACAGAGTTTTCTTTTCTGTTCAAATTAACCAAGTGAAAACAGAAAAGCATCCGCACACCCATGATTTTAGTTGGAGGGGCGAGTTCATATATTTTGGGAACCAAAACTTATATGTTGAAGGAAAATTACACACAAACAGAAGTGAATGCACGCATGCAGTCGAGAAAACACCAAAGCTTTCGAAACAGTCACGACTCACTAGAGTAACGAGTGGAGAAGTATGTCATTGGTTTGTTACAATCTGTTAGCATGAAGAGTTGAAAGATGCTAGTCAAAAACCCTTTAAGAGGATGAGATACCTAAATCTATTGAGAAGTAAATCAATCCAAAATTTAAATCGCAAGATAAAAGACAAAATCATTTAAAGACTAATCAATCCGAATAATATATTTCCAATTCAAATGATATGATTTTCGACCATCTAGCTGCTTCAAAGTAGGATAAATATGATTATATGAAGCACAAACATCCATTCATACTTGCCAGGAAATGAACTCCTATTGTTGCGAGATAAATTTCTTTCAGTAGTAACTGCATAAAGCTTTCAGCATTCACCAACTGGCAATGCAGTCATTTGACACAACACCAGTTAATACACAAGGCCTAACAACATTCCGAAATATCCAAAAGCTATAATGGAGCAAATCAATGTAGAATCCTGATATGATTAGGATCGTGTTGAGCAAATCAAAATAAATACAAATATTTTCAAAAGAATTAAGTTCAAGGCTTCATGCGTGGCATAACTTGGGGAAAGCAAGGTAAGAAAATCAAGCTGAGGCTCAAAGGCGAAGCTTACCTCCTGAGTAAGAAATGTCCACTTGGATTTTGTTAGCAACTGCACAGAGTTAACTGGAATGTCCTTTTCAATGTCTTTTAATGCTAGAGGTTGTCCATCTGTAGACTTTCCAGAGTCAGTATACATTTCCCTACATCAGATGTATGTATTGAACATCATGGTTTTCGCATACAGTAGCTGTTATATAAATTATTTCAGGGAGTTAATAATATCTATTCATAATCCAAGACTAATTTGAGGATGTAATACATAAAGCCAAATGGTTCAAATTTCTAGAATGAATTCATATGTTTTCTCACGCCTAAAGTTTTAACTAGCAAGAAGAAAAATCGCAGCACAGCCTTTCTGATGATACAGCGATTCATTGAGGATATGATACAAAGGAAGAAAAAATCAACCAACCACTGCAGTAAGCACGGAAATAAAGCACGGGAACCCTGTAAGAAAGGCTGTAGACAATGTGGAAGTTGTAGTGATGAGCTCCAGAATCTTGATTTCGAACCTAGCAGGACAAGAAGATAAAAAGGGTAGTGAGTTAAAAAATGAAGCCACTCAATGAATAGATAAGTCTGATGATCAAAAAAGAGAAAAATGAAAATAAAACCAATCAGTTATAAGCCACTGATATTTTTAATTTACATAAAATTTGGTATAAGTGAAGATTTCTAATGTTGACACAGTAAAGAGTTAAATGGGAACATAATACAGGATGGAATAGTGTACTACTATTAAAAGAACGTTTTAAATCTAAGAGCAAAACCGAGTTAAATACCCTGAAAGACCAAGATACCTCAAGAATTCCATAATGAATTTTCTTGCTACTGGGAATCTCCAAAATAAGTAAGCAATAATTAATTAAAATTCCCTTAAAATGCCAGTTATCAAGCCTCTAATTAAAAATGAATCAAGCTTTCTGGCGAGCTTTTTGAACCAACTCAAATATTATTCGAGTTATATTTGAGACCACAAAATTAGAGATCTCAATATGGTCAAATTAATTTGTCTGACAATTTGTGAGACCATAGAATTAGAGATCTCAAATATGATCAATCTCTAAAATATGGTCAATTTAATTTGTCTTGACAATTTGCGACCTGCTCGCAAATCTAACAAACATATTAATATTTTCAAAATGCATAGCTAAGTAGCTAACTAGCTCAAGTTGCATTTCGAACTTTTGCTCAATAAAGCTTGATGTTACAGTTGGATCCAAACAAATCAAGTTTGGATTCAAACTCTAAGCTGAGCCAAAGTTAGCTAAATCTAGCTCAATTTAGCACGCAGACGTGCCTCTAGATGGCTAAAAACTTCCAAGCTCAAGCTTGAACTAGAAAAACTAGAGGATATTAAGTTCGACGGGTATATATTGACAAATCTACAATGTTCAAAGCAGAAAAACAGCGGCATAGAAAGGAATCAGATGCATACTAATTTAGCCGTGTCAATAAAGTCATCTTCCTCAGCAGAACTACACTCTACCTCCTCCATCACATCATCTTCCTACAAAAAGAGACAAAGATTGAACTTTTTTGTAACCTTTCTCTAATAAAGCACAAAATATTAACAAATAAAAAAACCCACCACAAAAAACCTGGGAAGAATCACATTTTCCAAAGATAAATATCCTTCCATCTACGAAAATACAAGAAAATAACGAATTAAGGAAAAAGAATCCTCGAAAATGATGTATTTCACGACACAGATGATTTACATTTTGATAATGAACACAAGATCGTTTTAGAGAAGGAACCCATGACCATTGTGGAAGAGAAGAGTTGAATGTTTTCCATAGCTCAGAGAAAGCACAAGCAGCAACGCGGAACTCTGTAGCAGAAAGGGTTCCATCCCCAGATTCCATATTTATCAAATTCTACTCTATGAGAAAATAGTTGGAGTCGGCGATTTCTCCCAATTTCATCGACAGCAAACTAGACTATAAAAAAAGACCTAAAACTTGATTTCAATTGTCAACAGTCCCCAATCACATAAAAAGTCCTAACTACCCCTATACTGCACATGGTGCTTCTTGATTCATGTACTTCCCTTAAAATCGTCGAACAAATCCTTGGTCTCTTCTCAATTTTTCCCTCTTCAATTGGTTAAATTGCTTAGACTCTCAATAAGCACAAAAAGGTTCAAGCTTTGGTTTCTCAAAATCCAATGCATTAAATTGCTTATCAAGTCACTCATTATCTTGAAATCATCATAAGCACTATTAAAGCGTGTAATCGAGTTTTTCTTGAATACTCTTAAGCTTGACAATTTCGTGATTTTTGGTTTGCCATATTGTTTGATGAGTAGCATGAAGAAGATGATATTATGACCTTGACATAGAGTTTTGCTAGTGGCAAAATCGTAGAGCCTCGTATAAAGGTTAGCGGGTGTGAAAGTATATTACGTCTTTCAAATAAGAAGTTCATGGATAAACATATTTTGAGGTTTGAGAATGATGCTAAATAATTGATATCATCGTACGAATGACGCCTCTTTTCTGAACCTTGCAAAGAACAGATATTAGTTGCACAATTTATTCGTCTTTGATCGAAGAGTATCTGTTTTTGGTCTTTTAATCCAAACATTCTTATTCCTATATTACGAAAGATGGGGGTATATATTTTTGTTTGTTGGTTTTATGTGTCGGAAAAATTGAAAGGGGGACCGGTTCAAAAAAAAAAAAAAAGTGGGTTGGCAATCAGCAGAAGGAAATTTTGCGGAATTTTCAGAAGACGCGTTTTATACGCGTCTTCACACGGACAAGGGGCTCTATAAATAGAGCTCCCCCCTTCATTCTCAAATCATCTCTTCTTCGAGTTTTCTCTCATCTTATAACATTCTATAATATTTGTGAGGTGTTTGTTCTCCTGTATTAAGAGAGTGTGTGTTATCTTTGGAAACACAGTGAGTGAGTTGCACACCACAAAATATTATAGTGAAAATTCTTTTCATCTTACCCGTTGTTTTTACCCTAATAATTTTTAGGGGTTTTCCACGTAAATCTCGGTGTCCAGTTTATTCTTTATTTTCGGGTTTTATTATCTCAAATTACCGCAAGTGAGACCAACAAGTGGTATCAGAGCCTTGGTTTAAAATTTCTTAAAATTCTGAGTATGCTATGTGGTTGCAGCCTAGACTGGTCTTCCACATCAGAAAAGATTTTTTGAGATTTTTTATTTAAGGCGGGATTATTTTGTCCAGTCTACTAAAATTGTTGTAGACATAATGGCGGGAAGGTACGAGATAGCAAAGTTCAATGGAAGCAATTTTATGCTGTGGAAAATAAAGATACAAGCAGTTTTAAGAAAGGAGAATTGCTTGGCGGCTATTGGAGATAGACCGGTGGAGATTACGGATGATGGAAAGTGGAATGAGATGAATGACAACGCTGTTGCCAATTTACACTTGGCTATAGCAGACGAAGTATTGTCAAGTATCTCTGAGATAAAAACAGCAAAAGTTATCTGGGATACTCTGACAAAGATGTACGAGGTCAAGTCGCTACACAACATGATTTTCCTAAAGAGAAGGCTTTATACTCTTCGGATGGCGGAATCCTCATCGATGATCGACCATATCAACACACTAAATACTCTATTTGCCCAACTCACTTCCATGGGGCATAAAATAGGGGAAAATGAACGTGCGGAGCTTTTACTTCAAAGTCTACCAGATTCATATGATCAACTTATCATCAACATAACCAACAATATTCTTATGGGCTTTCTAAGATTCGATGATGTCTTAACTGCGGTTCTCAGAGAAGAAAGTCGGCGCAAGAATAAGGAAGACATGTTGGTAACCTCGAAGCAGGCAGAGGCTTTACCGATGATAAGAGGAAGATTTATGGACCGTGACTCCAGTGGGAGCCAAAGACGAGGTAGATCAAAGTCGAGAAGTAAGAAGAAAAATATTTACTGCTTTAAATGTGGCGGTAAAGGGCACTTCAAGAAAGAGTGTACGAGTATCGATAAAAGTTCTCAAGGAAATGTGGCCAGTACTTCAGGCCGTGGTGAAATTTTATTCAGCGAAGCAGCAACTGTTGTAGAAGACAGACACAAATTTTGTGACGCATGGATTATGGATTCAGGAGCGACGTGACACATGACATCTCAGAGAGAATGGTTTGATCATTATGAACCAATCTCAGGAGGATTTGTATTCATGGGAAATGATCATGCCTTGGAAATCGCTGGGGTCGGTACTATCAAAATTAAAATGTTTGATGGCACCATTCGCACCATACAGGAGGTACGACATGTGAAAGGACTGACAAAAAATCTTTTGTCCTTGGGGCAATTGGATGACATCGGGTGCAAAATTCGGACCGAGAACGGGATCATGAAAATTGTGAAGGGTGCGCTTGTGGTTATGAAGGCGGAAAAGATTCCTGCAAATCTGTATGTACTTTTGGGAGAAACACACAAGGAGGCAGAACTAGCTGTTGCATCAAATGGTTCAGCAGAAGAATTAAGAGTGTTATGACATAGAAAGCTCGGGCATATGTCAGAACGAGGGTAAAATTCTCTCAGAACGGAAGCTGTTGCCGGGACTTACAAAAGTGTCATTAGCCTTTTATGAGCATTGTGTTACCAGTAAACAACACAGATTAAAGTTTGGCACTTCTACTGCCAGGAGCAAAAGCATATTGGAGCTGATTCATTCGGATGTTTGGCAAGCACCGGTTGTAGCCCTAGGAGGAGCGAGATACTTTGTCTCATTCATTGATGATTTCTCTAGGAGATGTTGGGTGTATCCAATCAAGAAGAAATCAGATGTTTTCCAGATCTTCAAAGATTTCAAAGCGCGGGTTGAACTTGATTCTGAGAAGAAAATCAAGTGTCTGAGGACTGACAATGGAGGAGAATATACCATTGACGAATTTGATGCATTTTGTCAACATGAGGACATCAAAAGACAATTCACGACGGCTTATACACCTCAACAAAATGGAGTGGCGGAGCGGATGAACAGAACCTTGTTGGACAGAACAAGAGCTATGTTGAGGACTGCGGGTCTAGACAAATCATTTTGGGCAGAAGCAGTCAAAACCGCTTGTTATATTATCAATCGTTCTCCTTCAATGGCGATTGATCTGAAGACTCCGATGGAGATGTGGACTGGGAAGCCGACAGATTATTCTCATTTGCATACATTTGGAAGTCCGGTGTACGTTCTGTACAATGAGCAAGAAAGATCGAAGTTGGATTCGAAATCCAGAAAATATATCTTCTTGGGTTATGCTGATGGAGTAAAGGGGTTTCGCTTGTGGGATCCTACTGTTCACAAACTTGTCATCAGCAGGGATGTTATCTTCGAGGAAGATAAAGTAAAAGGAGATAAAGGCACACTGAATTCAGAAACTACAATATTTCAGGTGGAAAATAAGACGGACGAAGGTCAAGTTTCTTGTGAAGCAATACCAGAGCACGAAGAACAAGAACATGTTGAGTCTGAAGTTTCCAATGTGAGGCAGTCAACTCGAGACAGAAGACCACCAGGTTGGCTTTCAGATTATGTCACTGAAAGCAACATTGCATATTGTCTATTATCAGAGGATAGTGAGCCATCGAGTTTCCACGAGGCTACTCAAAGCTCGGATGTATCATTGTGGATGATAGCAATGCAAGAAGAATTGGACGCATTAGACATGAATAAAACTTGTGATCTTGTTACACTACCACGAGGAAGGAAGGCCATTGGAAACAGATGGGTCTATAAGATCAAGCGTGATAGCAATAATCAAGTGGAGCGGTATCGTGCTAGCTTGGTAGTAAAAGGGTATGCTCAGAAAGAAGGCATTGACTTCAATGAGATATTTTCTCCTGTGGTTCGGCTTACAACAGTCAGAATAGTGTTGACATTGTGTGCAGTGTTTGACCTACATCTAGAACAGCTAGATGTGAAAACGGCATTTGTTCATGGAGATCTTGAAGAAGAAATCTATATGCTCCAGCTAGAAGGTTTTGCGGAAAAAGGCAAAGAGAACTTGGTTTGCAGGTTGAACAAATCTCTGTACGGTCTCAAACAGGCGCCAAGGTGTTGGTACAAGAGATTTGATTCCTATATCATGAGCCTTGGATACAACAGACTGAGTGCAGACCCTTGTACGTATTTCAAGATGTCTGGTGATGATTATATCATTTTGCTGTTGTATGTATACGACATGTTGGTAGCAGGCCCCAACAAAGATCAGGTCCAAGGATTGAAGGCACAGTTGGCTAGGGAATTTGATATGAAGGACTTGGGACCAGCAAACAAGATTCTAGGGATGCAAGTTCACCGAGACAGAAGTAACAGAAAGATTTGGCTTTCCCAGAAAAATTATTTGAAGAAAGTCTTGCAACGCTTCAACATGCAAGATAGTAAGCCAATTTCGACCCCTCTTCCTGTTAACTTCAAGTTATCCTCCGAGATGTGTCCTAGCAGTGAAGCAGAGAGGATGGAGATGTCTCGAGTACCATATGCATCAGCAGTGAGAAGTTTGATGTACACCACAAAATATTATAATGGAAATTCTTTTCATCTTGCCCGTGGTTTTTACCCTAATAATTTTTAGAAGTTTTCCACGTAAATCTCGGTGTCTAGTTTATTCTTTATTTTTGGGTTTTATTATCTCAAATTACCGCAAGTGGGACCAACATTATGGTACTTTGGTATTGATCATTTTACAAAGCAAACTTTTTCAAGGATTTCCACAATTTTTGTACCTACTAAATGTCTAATGATGAGTTATAGCACCCAAAGGGGCTTTTGAAGGTGAAATTTGTATGTGGCATGTGTCAAAACCATCAGAGCCAAGTCATTTTCAACCACTCGAGTATGAAGTGATGAATGAATAAATGTAGGAATAGTTTCATGAAATTTAAATTTAGTTTTGTTAAGAACTATGGAGATGGAAATTCATTCTGTTTTGGTTCAATAATTTTATCATGCATAAATGCCAGTAATTATGATCAATTCATTGTATCTTTGCTACTCTGAAGTGTCACCTTTCTTGTCTCTATTCTTATTTGATCCCTCTTGTTAAATGCTCATTCTTCCACTTTTATGTAATGAGGGAATAGCGAGGTCCAACACACGCTAGCCTCATTTAGAGGGTAAAAACGTTGTTTTTTTTTTTTTTATATGATTTTATGCTACATGTTTCTTACCATTGTTGTGAGAATGATATAGTTTCTTTTAATTCAATGGTTTGGGAGCTGAAGAAGCAAAAACCAGTTATAAGGTAAATCTTTTGCCCTCAAACTTAAAGTTTCTTTTGTTGCATATTCATACATTGAAGCTGTTTCTTCTGGCTCTGTCAAATTTAACCAATTTATTGGATATGATGTTGTCATCTGTTTATAATAGGTTTGTCCGTGATGGTGTTGAAATAATTAAGTAGCACCAATGCCTTTTTTATTTTATTTATAATTAGTGTGATTTATTTTCATTCGTGTAGCTTTTATTCAGTAGGTGGCATCAACACCACAACAGTCTCATGGCTGCGAGCTTCCACAGGTGTTCGAGGTAGAGTTGGACAGTCATCGTCTCCACCAGCAAATCCTTTGGTCAAGTCTAATTAACTCTTCTCAGGAATCTTTTAAGAAGAAGTGATTTTGTTGGATATGATATTCTATCAAGAAAGATGTGATTTTGTTTATGGATCAAGTTTATAATTTTCGGCGCTGTCTTTGATGGTGTTGGAAGCAATGAGTTAGTGTTTCTGATGGTATTGTTGGGGATTTAAACTGATTGTGAACATTAGCTTTTGTTGAAAATCTCCTGTCTTCATCATTTTTTTCCAAGGTGTCTTATTATCTTTAACCATCTCCCAAGGTAATGGGCTTCTCGGTCTCACAAAATGACACTGAATCTGCTCTTCTGTACTCTAAAAGATTTGAAGAGCCATGCCCCAATTTCACGTTTTTTTTTATGTGATAAAGCTTTCAATTTTATTTGTTTTTGTTGGCATTCTCAGTAGAAAGAAACATCAGCTTGCAAGTCTCACTCAAAAGCCACAAGCAGAGGAATCTCCAGTTCACGATCTTGATTCGTTGGGTGTTTTGTGTGAAGAAATTTCATTTATGCAATCTTATGTGCGACTTTAATCACCTAAAATAGAAGATAATCCTTTGGACCAAATGAGAGCAGATCGAGAACTTACTTGAAAGAGTATGTCATTTGTGAGACGGTCTCACGAATTTTATGTGTGAGACGGGTCAATTTTACCGATATTCACAATAAAAAGTAATACCCTCAGCATAAAAAATATTACTTTTTCATGGATGACCCAAATAAGAGATCCGTCTCACAAAATGCGACCCGTGAGACCGTCTCACACAAGTTTTTGCGTACTTGAAATATGAGTCATTTCCCTTATTCACACTTTTTTTTTTAGAATCGATCATGACTTCTAAGTGTGTGGTTCTCTTTTTGGGCTTAATCTCTTTAATTTATTTTTTTTAATATTTTAAAATATACATTAATCAACCCAATTTAATCTTTTAATTTAATTATTATGATATGTTATTATTCTTTTAGTCCACCATCCCCGAATTGTCCCTAATTGATCTTCCAATTTTCATTTTTTTAGATTCAGTCCCCCGTTATATTGAATGTTAAATACACTAAATGCGAAAATGCTAAATAGTTCGAAGCTAAAAGAATGTTTGAGGTGTTACGACAGTCAAGTGTTGTTTACTAGAAGAATGCCTTTAATTTGATATATTTAGACATTTTCTTGACTTTACTTTTTTCATATTCCTTTCTCATCTCTGATTGGGTTTGGCTTAATTTCATCTTCTTAATTTCATTTTAATACTAAAAGATGCTATATTTCCATTCTTTTCGTCCCACAATTATGTGAATGGTTTGTGGCCGTCAAATCAGGGAGGCAAAGAGCACATTCATTTAGTAAAAAAAAAGGTTGGCAGCAACTTTGACAAATTTGGCAGAAGGAATCGTGCATGATTTTTGCATTCAGACATATCCTTCCATCATTTCTATAATCCCATTTTGAATTTCTCAATTCTTCTTCTCTCATCTCACTTTTATTTGAGTGTTTAGTTGTGTAATATTTGTGAGATATTTATTTTTCTGTATTAAGAGAGTGGGTGTTGTATTTAGAAATACGATGAGAATTTGTAACTTACAAAATATTATAGAAGAATTATTTTCATCTTACCCGTGGTTTTTATTCAAATAATTTTAGGGGTTTTTCTCATAAATATTAATGTCAATTTATCCTTTATTTTCAAATTTCTATCTCAAGATTGCACACTTGGGACCAACAAGTGGTATCTCAGAGCTTGGTTTAATTTTTTTTTAAAATCCCGAGTATGATATGTGGTTTCAGTCTAGTCTAATCTTTTATATCAAAAAAAAGTTTTTTTTGAGTTTATTTTATTAAGGCGGGATTTTTTTTCTAGACTACTAAATTATTGTAGATATAATGGCGGGAAGATACGACATATTAAAGTTCAATGAGAACAATTTTGTGTTGTGGAAAATAAAGATACAAGCAATTTTAAGAAATGAGAATTGTTTGGCGACTATTGGTGATAAACAGATGGAATTATGGATGATGAGAAGTTAAATGAGATGAATGATAATGTTGTTGCTAATTTACGCTTATCCATATCAGACAAAGTGCTTTCAAATATATCTGAGACAAATACGACAAAAATTATTTGGGATACTGTTACAAAAATATATGAGGACAAGGCACTACGCAAAAAGATTTTTCTAAAGAGAATGCTTTTACTATTCGGCTGACGAAATAATCATCAATGACCAGTCATATCATCAAAGTAAATACTCTATTTGCATGAACGCGTGGAGCTTCTACTTCAAAATCTATCATATTCATATGGTCAACTCATCATCAATTTAGCCAATAATATCCTTACGGGCTTTTTAAAAATTTGATGATGTTTTAACTACGATTCTCGAGAAAAAATACGTAGCAATAATAAGGAAGATATGTTGGCAACTTTGAAGCAGAAAGAGGTTTTAACAGAAAGATTGATGGATCATGACTCCAGTGGAAGTCACATTCATGGTAGATCAAAGCAGAGAAGTAATAAGAAAAATATTTACTGCTTTAAATGTGATTATAAAAGGCACTTCAAGAAAGAGTGTAAGAGCAACGAGAAGAGTTCTCAAGAAAATGTGTTTAGTACTTCATGCGGTGGTGAAATATTATTCAACAAAATAACAACAGTTCTAGAAGGCAGACAAACGTTTTGTGACATATGAATTATGAATTCAGGAGCGACTTGGCATGTGACATCTGTATTAATGGGAAATGATCATGTCTAGAAATCGTTGGGGTCGGTACTATCAAAATAAAAATGTTTGATGATAATGTTGGCACCATACAAGAGGTACAACATGTGAAGAGACTGACGAAGAACCTTTTTTCCTTAGGACTATTGGCTGATATCGAGTGCAAAACTCGTATCGATAACGAGATCATGGAAATTGTGAAATGAACACATGTGGTTATGAAAACGGAAAAGGTTGCTGCACAACACAGATTAAAATTTGACACTTCTACTAACAAAAAATAAAGCATATTGGAGCTAATTCATTAAGACGTATGGCAAGCACCTGTTGTATATCAAGGAAGAGTGATATACTTTGTCTCTTTCATTGATGATTTTTCTTGGAGATGCTGGGTGTATCCAATCAAGAAGAAATCATATGTTTTTTCAGTCTTCAAAGTTTTCATATCACAGGTTGAACTTCATTCTGACAAGAAAATCAAGTGTTTGAGGATTGACAATAGAGGAGAATATGAGGGCAAGCAATGGAAGAGAATATATCAGTGATGAATTTGATTCATTTTGACAACATAAGAGAACCAAAAGACAGTTTACAATGTTTTACACACCTCAACATAATGGAGTAGCAGAGCGAATGAACAAAACTTTGTTGGATAGAACAAGAGCCATGTTGAGGATTGCAGGTCTAGCCAAATAATTTTGGGCGAAAACAATCAAAATTGCTTGTTATATCATCAGTCTTTCTCCTTCAGTGGCAATTTATCTGAAAACTCCTGTGGAGATGTGAACTGGAAAGTTTACTAACTATTCTCATTTACATATATTTGGAAGTAATTTGTATGTTATATACAATGAACAATAAAGATCTAAGTTGGATTTGAAATTTAGAAAACATATCTTCTTGGGTTATGCTGATGGAGTAAAGAAATTCACTTTTGGGATCCTAATGTCCACAAGCTTATCATTAGTATAAATGTTATCCTCGAGGAAGATAAGATAAAAAGAAGACAAAGTCATACTGAATTCATAAACTACTATATTTTATGTGGAAAATAAGATAGATGAAGATCAAATTTCTAGTGAAGCAGTACTCGAGCACGATGAACAAGAACATATTGAGTTTGAGGTTTCCAAAGTGACACAATCAACTCGAGAGAGAAGACCATTAGGCTAGCTTTCATATTATATCACTGAAAGCAATATTGCGTATTTTCTATTAACAGAAGATGGTGAGCCATCGAGTTTCCATGAAGCTACTCAAAGCTCGGATGTATACATGAGGATGATAACAATGCATGAAAAATTGGAGGCATTAGGTAAGAATAAAACT
The DNA here is from genome assembly GCF_012295235.1 of Primulina huaijiensis. NCBI lineage: Eukaryota > Viridiplantae > Streptophyta > Magnoliopsida > Lamiales > Gesneriaceae > Primulina > Primulina huaijiensis. The sequence continues at coordinate 6,703,365 of NC_133320.1, forward strand.
TGGGGTCTTATTACACTACTATGAAAGAGGAATCTATTGGTAATAGATGGGTTTATAAGATCAAGAGTGATGAAAATAAACAAATGAGCAGTATCATGCTAGATCGATGTTAAAATGTATGCTCAGAAATAAGACATTAACTTCAATGATATATTTTCTCATGTATTTCAGCTTAAAACAGTCAGAGTATTGTTGGTATTGTGTGCGACGTTTGACCTGCATCAAGAACAACTAGATGTGCAAACAACATTTATTCATTGAGATTTTAAAGAAGAAATCTATATGCTCCAGCCACAAGGTTTTGCGAAATAAGGCGTAGAGAAATTGGTTCGCAGGTTGAACAAATCTTTATACGGTCTCAAACAGGCACCAAAGTGTTGGTACAAGAGATTTAATTTTTATATCACGAATCTTGGATACAAGAAACTTAGTGCAAATCCTTGAACATATTTCAATATGTCTGGTGATTATTATATCATTTTGCTGTTGTATGTGGATGACATGTTGGTAGCAGATCTTAACAAATATCAAGTCCAAGAATTGAAGGCATAGTTGGCTAGAAAATTTGTTATGAAGGACTTGAGACCAGCAAACAAAATTCTAGGGATTAAATTCACCAATATAGAAGTAACAGAAAGAATTGGCTTGACTAGAAAATTTATTTTAAAAAAGTCTTGCAACGGTTTAATATGGAAGATAGTAAGACAATTTCGAGTCTTCTTCCTGTTAACTTCAAGTTATCCTTTGATATGTGTAATAGAAGTGAAGCAGAGAGAATAAAGATGTCTTGAGTACCATATGTATCAGCAGTGAGAAGTTTGATGTCCGCCATGATTTGTACAAGACCATATATTGCACAAGCAATGGGAGCTGTTATTCGGTACATGGAGAATCCTGGACGAGATCATTAGAGTATGATTAAGAGGATCCTTATATACTTTAAGGCTACTTCAAATGTGGCATTATGTTTTGGACGATCGGATTTTACACTTAGAGGCTCCTGATAATTGAAAATCCACTATTATTTATGTGTTTACACTTGTAGAGTGAGAACTAAGCTGGATTTCAAAACTACAAATAGTTTTGGCATTATTTACAACATATGCAGAATATATGATAGCTACTCAATCTTGCAAGAAGGCAATATGGATTAAACGGTATTGGAGAAGATCGAGCACAAACGAGAGATGATTATTATGTTTTGTGAGAGTTAGATTATCTTGCACATTTCAAGAAATCCAACTACTCATTCCAGGACTAAATACAATGGAGTCAAATTTCATTTTGTTCTAGAAGTAATAGAGAAATGAAGTGTGAATATGCAGAAGATCCATACAAAAGATAATATAGTTGATGTTCTGACCATGTCAGTGAACACTGGTAAGTTTGAGAGGTATAGATCCTAAGTAGTCTAACGGAAGCATAAGAAACATGGAAAGGAAAGATTTAAAGGATGTTTGAAAATGTGGACTCTCAATCAAATCTCTAGATGGGAGAATGTGAATGGTTGGTGGGTGTCAAATGAGGTAGGAAAGAGCACATTTATTTATTAAAAAAGGTTAGCTGCAACTTTATCAAATTTTTATGGAAATGTGGTCGAAGGAATCGTGCATAATTTTTACATTCAGACATGATGAATCAACTATATATAAATACTTCTTCCCATCATTTCTATAATCACATTTTGAAGTTCTCAATTATTCTTTTCCCATCTCACTCTTATTTGAATGTTTAGTTCTGTAATATTTGTGAGGTGTTTGTTATCCTATATTAAGATAGTGAATGTTCTTTATGGAAACACAGTGTGAGGTTGTAAACCACAAAATATTATAATGGAGTTCTTTTCATCTTGTTCGTAGTTTTTAACAAAATAATTTTAGGAGTTTTACAGGTAAATATCAGTGTCCAATTTTATCCTTTATTTTCATATTTCTATATTAAGATGTCGCACATGAGACCAAAAAATTATAGGGTCCTGAAATTACAGCTGTCAAACGGGCCAACTCATTGCTGGGTGAACATGCCTGCCAGAAACCTGCCATTAGGCATGTAAGGAATATGTTGTTTGACAGTTATGAATAAATAGTAAACGGCAATTAAAATAGCAATTTTGTATTTTATCAGAATTAGGTGTTGTGCCAGATGTTATAACATCTTGAACAACATGCAGCGGAATATTAACTTTTATAACACAAATCGACTTTAAGTAAATAAACGGACAAGATTAAATATGCACAAGTATAAATACTTGTGTTTATACTTGTGCGGTGTCTTATGACAAAAATTAATCACTAGAAAACCACAATGTTTACACAAAAACCTATCACTAGTGATTTTTGCGAAAATCAATTTACTCAATACTTTGAGAAAATAAAGCTTTCTAAATCATATAACAAGAATAAAAACTAAAACAAGAAAGCAAAACGTGATGCCAAAAAGAGAATCCACGAAAACGATCTTCAGCCAACTTCTTCACAGATGTTGTCTGCAGATGTTCCCAACATTCAAGGCAACACGCGATATCTGCACTCTTCAAAACAGCACGATCCTTGGCGAATTATTTCTTTGATATTCTCGGCATGTACAAGTGTGTGTATGACTATTCTTAATGAAGAAGCCGAGAGAAGATGTCCTTGATCTCTTATTTATAGATGTAGACTTCTATCTCCACAAGGAAACCTATAACATAAGGAAGTAAGAGTTTTATTAGAAATAAACTCTATTTAACCATTGATATCATATCTCTATAAATCATTCTAGTAAATAACATATCTAGACTACTTTTGAATGATTATCTCCTTATCTAAGAAAGACAAAATCACATAAAATAATCTACTCAATCAAATCAACAAGGAAAAATAATTTTAGAGAAATAATTAAAAATCTAGGGAATTATAACAATTAAAGTCGAGAATATTATTTTCCTTCAAGGCAGGATGGGACAGGGCTGGCGGGCCTGCCATCCTGGTGGGCTGGAAATACCCTACCCAACCCAAGGTGGGTTGCGGGTTAAGCGGACCAACCCACAAAAAATAAAATAAATAAATAATTATAATTAATTAAAATGTTCATTTCTTAAATAATTATTTATAAAAAAGATCAATAAAATTTATAATTATTAATTTCACACGTCTACATTTTATACAAAATAATTAATACAAAAAATTCACAAATTTCATTAAAAAAATACATATATCAACATAAGTTCATAATGTAAAAAAAATATTTTTTTATTTTCTTTCCAGGCCCTCGGACTAGCCTGCCTAGGGCGGGGTGACCTATCTAGGTTCTCATTTAAATGAATTGAAAAAATTTCAACCCGACTCACTTAAACTGTGTGACGGGGAAGGCTGACCCAACAAACCCAACTTAAATTGATGACTCTACCTGAAAGTCAAGAGCTTCTTGTTGTATCAAAACATGATCACAATGTCATTTTTTTTTATCAAACTTCAAATGTCAACGTGGAAATGAGGCTGAGAAATTGACCCATTTGGCTTATAGTCTAAATGCTCCTAAATGCATGCATGTCAATGATTGTCCTATTTTTATCAGTACTGTTGAAAAATAATATTTAAAATATGTGTATTGAATATTTGAATGTTGAAAATTAGGTAAAATTAGGTGTTGAATATTGAAATTTGTGTGTGATGATGAAGGTAATGATGTAATTTATTTTTGGATTATTTGTAAAAATTTTCTATAAATAGATCTCTCATTTGTGAAGAAAATCACAATTGAGTTGAGAGAAAAATATTATAAAGTGTGTAGTGTGATAATTTTGAGAGTTTGAGATTTTTACTTTTTACCGTAAATTTTTACTTTTTCACAACACGTTATCAGCACGAAGCTCTAAAAGTCCTCCATATTTTTCCAAGCTCCAAAACAGAAGAAAAAGGTAACAAAAGTAATAATATTTATTTTATTGTTTATTTATTTATTGTTTATATATTTACTATATAATATAATGTTATTATAAATAATAAAAATAAATTTTTCAAAAAACTTGTTATAAATCCTGGGAGGATGTTAAGACGACATCCCACACTCCCGGTAAGGGATACGACAAGTATAAAAGTCTATAAGGTTTTTAAACAAAATATCTTATGACACCTCATTATAATATTGTGATATGATATACATAATTATTTAAAACATTACTAATATTATATACACCATATTATTACCATAAAATTATACAAATACATACATTTATTTTCTTGTACACCAACGGTCATAAACGGTAACAAAACGGCTAGTTTTTGCCCTATAAATATGATCTCACAAACACATTCAATCACTCCAACTTTCTCTTCTTCTCTAAAATTATTCTTCATCAAATTTTTGAAGAAAAAAGAAGATGGCTTTCACAAAGTTATTTTTAATTATTTTGGTTATAATACTCACGAATCTTGTACTTATCGGAGAATATCCTCCTCATGTGTTTTCTTTATTTTTACGAATGCTTGTATTTGTTGTTTATCCATTACTTTGTATTGCAATATTCATTAACTAATAAAATGCATCATAATTTTTTTTAGTACCACCATGTCAAACTTGACAAAGCTCGAATTTGTTGCACTCGACATTACGGGGAAAAATTATATGCCATGGACTCTCGATGTAGAAATGCATCTTGAGTCATTGGGTCTAAGCGAGACCATTAAAGAAAATGGTATATCTTCATCACAAGAAAAAGCAAAAGCTATAATATTTTTGCGTCGACATCTCGATGAAGGTTTAAAATGTGAATATCTCATCGAAAAAGATCTCATGGCTCTGTGGAAAGGATTGAAAGAAAGATTTGAACATATAAGGGAAGTTATACTTCCGACCGCCCGTGATGAATGGAATATGTTAAGATTCCAAGATTTTAAGAAAGTCAGTGATTACAATTCAGCGATGTATCGAATAATCTCGCAGCTAAAATTTTGTGGACATGAGGTCACAGAATCGGAAATGCTTGAAAAAACATTTTTCACGTTTCACGCATCAAATATAACTTTACAGCAACAATATAGAGTGCGTGGATTTGCGAGATATTCTGAGCTCATCGCCTGTCTTCTTGTGTCCGAAAAAAAACAACGAGCTACTAATGAGAAATCATCAGTCCCGACCCACTGGATCATCAGCATTTCCAGAAGTAAATGTTGTAAGTAAAAATGAATTTAAACCTGGAAACCAAAATCAAATTCAAAGACAAGGTTTTGGTCGAGGTCGAGGTCGAGGTCGAGGTCGTGGACGTGGACGTGGACGAGGAAGTGGTCGTGGTCGTGGACGCGGCCGTGGTTTTGAAAATAATCGAGATAGTTATTTCTATAACTCATCTCAAAATAACGTCCCAAACCATCCACAGAAAAGGCATCAAGAAAACATGAGTGTTAATGAAAATCACTCGAAAAGATTTGAAAGTTCTTGTTTCAGATGCGGTACTCCAGGACATTGGTCTCGTATTTGTCGAGCCCCTGAGCATCTTTGCAAACTTTATAAAGAATCGATAAAGGGGAAAGAAAAGGAGACCAACTTCACTGAGCGAAGTGACCGTTTGAGTGATTCAACTCATTTTGATGCTGCTGATTTTATGAATGATTTCTCTGGAAATGATCAATATGTTGGTGGGATAGAAATGAACAATATTGATGCTGCAGATTTTCTCAATGATTTCTCTGAAAATGAACAATATAGTGGTAGAATATAAATGTACAATAATTTATTTTTCATGTATTTATATGATAATGTTTTATTGTACAATTATGATATGTGTTATATTTAAATATGTATTGTCATTAATTTTTTTTCATTGCATATTTTTTGAAGTTCAAATATGGAAAATGCTATGAGCAAAGCTGAAGTTTGCATACCCGATAGTGGTACAACGCACACTATCCTCCGAGATAAAAGATATTTCTTGGAACTAAAACCAACAAAAACAACGGTGAATACAATATCAGGTCCTGTAGACTTGATTAAAGGATGTGGTAAAGCACAATTTTTGTTACCTAATGGTACAAAATTTTTGATCAATGATGCTTTATATTCACCACAATCGAAAAGAAATTTGTTGAGTTTTAATGATATATATTCCCATGGGTATGATACTCAAACAATGAATGAAGGGAATGAGAAATATATGTGTCTTACCACATATAAATCAGGAAAGAAATATGTGATTGAAAAACTACCAATGCTCCCTACTGGATTGCATTATACACATATACGTCCCATTGAATCAAACATGGTAATTGATAATTCTTCAATATTAACCAATTGGCATGATCGATTAGGACATCCTGGTTCAACAATGATGCGAAGAATTATAGAAAATACACATGGTCATCCATTGAAAGACCAGAAGATCTTTCAGAATAATAAGTTTCAATGTAAAGCATGTTCTCTTGGAAAACTTATTATAAGACCATCACCAGCCAAAATCCAAACTGAATCACCAATGTTTCTTGAACGTATTCAGGGTGATATTTGTGGACCAATCCATCCACCATGTGGACCATTCAGATACTTTATGGTATTGATTGATGCCTCCAGCAGATGGTCACATGTATGTTTATTGTCAACTCGAAATGTTGCATTTGCAAGATTACTTGCTCAAATAATAAAATTGAGGAATCAATTTCCCGATTATACAATCAAGAAAATTAGACTTGATAATGCTGGTGAATTTACTTCCCAGACTTTCAATGATTATTGTATGTCTATGGGAATCATTGTTGAGCATCCTGTTGCTCATGTACATACTCAAAATGGATTGGCTGAATCATTGATTAAACGTCTGCAAATGATTGCTAGACCAATGATTATGAAAACAAAGCTCCCTATTTCTATATGGGGACATGCAATTTTACATGCTGCTTCATTAATTCGCATCAGACCAAGTGCATATCATAAATACTCCCCATTGCAGCTTGCATTTGGTAAAGAACCAGACATTTCTCATCTGAGAATTTTTGGATGTATGGTGTATGTGCCTATTGCACCACCTCAACGAAAGAAAATGGGACCTCAAAGAAAGATTGGAATTTATATTGGTTATGATAGTCCATCGATCATTCGATATCTTGAACCACAGACAGGCGACGTGTTCACAGCACGTTTTGCTGATTGTCATTTTAATGAGGAAATCTTCCCAATGTTAGGGGGAGAACAGAAACATACCGAAAAAGAAATTACATGGTATGTATCATCATTGTTACATCTGGATCCAAGAACAAAACAATGTGAAAAAGATGTACAGCAAATTGTGCACTTGCAAAGAATAGCAAATCAAATACCAGATGCATTTGCAGACACAAAAGGGGTAACTAAATCATATATACATGCTGCAAATGCCCCTGCTCGAATTGAAATTCCGAAGAAACAAATTGAAGATAGTCATGATGTCATTAAACGCCTGAAGCGTGGAAGGCCAGTTGGTTCCAAGGATAAAAATCCTCGAAAAAGAAAATTCATAGAGAAACACAATGATCACAAAATAGAGAATGATGTTCCTGAAGAAACACATAATGATCACAAAATAGAGAATGATGTTCCTGAAGAAACACATGATGATGAAAATGTTTTGTCAGAACCACAAACTGACGAGAATCATGAAATCTCTATCAATTATATTAATACTGGAAAAATATGGAACCGAAAAGATATAGAAGAAATTGATGATATATTTTCTTATAATGTGGCAATCGACATCATAAATGATAATGAAGATCATGAACCAAAATCTTTTGGTGAATGTAAAAATCGGCAGGATTGGATAAAATGGAAAGATGCCATCCAGGTTGAATTGGATTCGCTAAATAAACGTAATGTTTTTGGACCTATAGTCCTTACACCTGAAGGTGTAAAACCTGTTGGATACAAATGGGTTTTTATTCGAAAGCGAAATGAGAAAAATGAAATAGTAAGATATAAAGCTCGACTTGTTGCACAAGGTTTTTCTCAAAGGCCTGGAATTGATTATGAAGAAACGTATTCTCCTGTGATGGATGCAATTACGTTTCGGTATTTGATTAGCTTGGCAGTATCTGAAAATTTAGAAATGCGTCTTATGGATGTTGTTACAGCCTACTTATATGGATCACTTGATAGTAATATATATATGAAAATCCCTGAAGGATTTAAGATGCCTGAAGCACAAAGTTCAAAACCCAGAGAATGTTATTCTGTGAAATTACTAAGATCATTATATGGGTTGAAGCAATCCGGCAGAATGTGGTATAATAGGCTAAGTGATCACTTGATGAAAAAGGGATATGTAAATAATTCAATATGCCCTTGTGTTTTCATTAAGAAAACAACATCCGGATGCGTAATTATTGCTGTATATGTTGATGATTTAAACATCATTGGAACAAATAAGGAAATTCAAGAAGTTGTGTCATACTTGAAAGAAGAATTTGAAATGAAGGATCTTGGAAAAACCAAGTATTGTCTGGGTTTACAAATTGAACAAAAAGAATGTGGAATATTTGTTCACCAGACAAATTATACAGAAAAGATCCTTAAACGTTTTAATATGGACAAATCAAATCCTTTAAGTACTCCAATGGTTGTTAGATCATTAAACATAGAAAAGGATCCATTCCGTCCATGTGAAGATGATGAAGATATTCTTGGTCCAGAAGTACCATATCTAAGTGCTATCGGTGCCCTTATGTATCTTACAAATTGTACAAGGCCTGATATATCTTTTGCCGTAAATTTATTGGCAAGATTTAGCACATATCCAACAAAGAGACATTGGAACGGAATTAAACATATATTCCGTTATCTACGAGGAACGACAGACTTGGGACTTTTGTATTCAAAAGATGCTAATCCAAGTATAATTGGTTATGCCGATGCTGGATACTTATCTGATCCACACAAAGCACGTTCTCAAACTGGATATGTATTTACTCGTGGAGGCACTGCAATTTCTTGGCGTTCACAGAAACAAACACTTGTAACAACTTCATCAAATCATGCCGAGATTATTGCACTACATGAAGCAAGCCGTGAATGTGTGTGGTTAAAATCAATGACTCAACATATCCAAATCTCATGCGGATTATCATTCGACGAGAAGCCTGTGATACTATATGAAGATAATGCTGCATGTGTTGCTCAAATGAAAGAAGGATACATAAAAAGCGACATAACTAAACATATTCCTCCTAAGTTCTTCGCATTCACCAAGGAGCTTGAGAAGAATAAATGTATTGATGTTCGTCACATTCAATCAAGTGAAAACTAATCAGATCTCTTCACAAAGGCACTTCCTACGACAATATTCAGAAAACATATATATAATATTGATATGCGCAATCTACGAAATCTGTGAAGAATTGTTCGTGTCAACATGAGGGGGAGTTTACGTGACTGCACTATTTTTCCCTTACTATGGTTTTTATCTCAATGAGTTTTTCCTAGTAAGGTTTTTAACGAGGCAGTGTAAAAACACGTAATGAAGACAATCATTATGATCATCATCACAAGGGGGAGTGTTGAAAAATAATATTTAAAATGTGTGTATTGAATATTTGAATGTTGAAAATTAGGTAAAATTAGGTGTTGAATATTGAAATTTGTGTGTGATGATTAAGGTAATGATGTAATTTATTTTTGAATTATTTGTAAAAATTTTCTATAAATAGATCTCTCATTTGTGAAAAAAATCACAATTGAGTTGAGAGAAAAATATTATAAAGTGTGTAGTGTGATAATTTTGAGAGTTTGAGATTTTTACTTTTACCGTAAATTTTTACTTTTTCACAACAAGTACATCACTAATATTCGAGAGGCAAATTATTGAGTGATTTGTTCAAATTCCTCGCCTTCCTTCACTTGCCTAAGTGTACCATTGGAATCTGTAGATAACTTATGTTTTGGAGATTTTATATTACATGATCACCGTCATAACATTGAACTCTTTTTGCTTCTCATTTTCAGCTTATGGTGTTTTCCACATCCAAGGACAACAAAAGTTATTCAACATTTGAAGAAGCCGCCAAGCTTTTCAAAAGGTACTGGAACAAGAAGAGAGTAACTATTTAGCAATTTTTCATTGTCAATAAATTGTTGGAGTATCATTTTTTTTTACTCAAGAGTAACAAAAGTTCAAATTTTTTGTTTTGAAGTTCAAACCGTTCCTTGGCTTCGTATGATTTAAAAAATTCATATAATATTTAGTTTAATTTACCTTTTTTTTTAAAATGCTTGTACCAAATTAGTCCGAGATTGACATATATAACCGTTTTTGTATATCCTTACAAAGATAGGATGAAATAAAACCTTTTTGGATTCTTCGAATTAGATGCACGATTGGAATCTAAATTCCTTGCCTACTTTGTACTAGAAAATTAGACAAGATATATTGTTGAGATTCGATAGTCGGAATTCAAAATCTCCGGTGGGGTTGCGGCGACGACGCGGTGGTCACGCAACGGTACTAAAGCAGTCTCGGTCGTGAACTTGGTGCACAAGGTGGTGGTCGAGATTTGTTGTGATGGAAAGAGAGATTTTGTTGTTGATTGTGTATCATCCTATCTCGTAATCAACTATCAATTACATATATTAATAACATCAAAGTTTGTATCTCAATCCTTCTAGAACACTAGGAATTTGATTGAGTTATTCTCGCACAATCAACTAAAATTCCTAACTAGATATCTTGTTAAATTTCTCAAGTATTTATTTTTCAACCTGTTAAAATATATTATATGATTAAATAATTATCAAATTTTGATAATACATGATACAATAATTAAATAACAATATTAATTAATTAATTAATTCTAAACCCTTCTAGAATATATTCATTGGATATTTGACTTAATAAAATTCCACAAGACAACCTTTGACTGAATTTTCATTGTTTACTAATTAAACAATATAGGATTGTGGATTCGTTATAACCTAAATTGTCGATCAGCCTTCGCTGATGTAACAAAGATACAAATCCATTTCATATAGCGAAAAGTGAAAATTTCGAACACCAAAATTTTTCAATATTCATTTTTGGCAACTATCTATTTTGAGAACTCATTCACTAAATTTGGTAATTTCACTATCATCATTAAATTAGCATTGAAGCTAACAACTTCCAATAATGAAATCTACTCATAAACTCTTTTATAACCAATACATTTTATCTCTATCACACTACAGTTGTCAAATTCAACTACTTGAATTTGACTATCTCAACAAAAACACAAAATCCAATACTTGTGTGACCATCAATGATTCAGAGATACAGCTAATTGTGTGTTCACTTTACTCAGATGATTCGAAACAACACTTGTTTCTTATATGCATTTACCCTAATTAGTCTCACTTCGTGCATCAACCATTTGATCACAAGAATATTAGAACTCAAGTTTGATCGCACTCATCAGATCATGATAAGAGTGTCTAGTATCATCGATCCATGATCCCCTATATATCACCAATAATGCTAGCAAGAACCAATATGTTATGGTTAGGGTACAATACAACCCCTTTACTCCTATATCTCGATCGAATATTTAACCATTGGTATATCGAGAGTGGAAAATTAATTCGATAAAATGCGATGTATCTTTCAGTAATATAGTGACATCATATGTACAACTAGAGAACTACCTTCCCTAAAGCACATATCTTATTTTGATCATATCACATATGATATCCATACCCGCCATTGAGCAGTAAATCCCTCGATACAATGCATTGACTCCTATGTATTTCGGGACTACACCCAACATTGCCACTTAATGACCTCTATAGAATCGGTAAACAAGTCAAAGTGCAGTGCTCGTACGTAGAGCCTCCATGTTGTCTCGAGTCTAATGACTGATGATGTACAATCACAATAACAGATTATTTCACTCGATAAGTGACAACCACTTGAAAAGTACGAGTGAGGGTTGCTCAGTTATCCATCCCATGATCACCAATCTGTATGAATTGAATTTTCCATGTATTTACCAATGAAACATGACGGTTATATCATATATGTTAGTCTCGAGCTCGCGGCTGAATTGATTAGAAAAATATTTATAATATTTAGTACATGCGTGATGAATTTCATGATCAACCTTGCAAAATTGACCTCATGTTACTAGAGTAAATTAAAGATCTTTATCTATACAAATCACATGAGTATACAAATAAAGTAAATATCATAATTAGATAAAATCGTAAAATATTATTTAATTAAAGATTGTTTTATATTACAATTAATAAAACACAACATACAAGTTGTCTTGTTAGACACCTACTCTAACATAAATATGTTTATTTGACTGTTAAAATAGACGGAATACTTTAAAGGCAAAGGAGGTCAATGAGCTCCTTTAATGCATCCATCTTGTATAGAAGAAGTAGATGGTGTCTGCTTAGCATAGGGGCATCATGGGATTTTTTGATTTAGGGTTGAAAGCACACGCCTTATGTGAATTACTTGCAGCATCTCCTCTCTCTATATTATAACAGATTTACTGGGAGCTCAACACCTTCCCCGTTTAAGTCTCCGAGGATTCCACCCTTATAGTTCGATTTAGACCATGACTCTGATACTATTTGTTGAACAATGGAAATCACATATCTCCATAATAATAGATATTGTCTATTTTGAGTTTAAATCCTCATGTATCTTATTAAACAATGATCTTTTTCATTATTTCCAACTTGAGACTTTAATTGAATTTCCAACAATCCTCCACTGAGATTTCCTTTTTAATTCTTTCGAAAATAATGCCGCTTGTACATCTTCAAGTGTTAAAGACTCTCTACCATAGAGAAATGTATCTGATAAGAGTCTCGTATTCTGTGGATTATGACCGCAATAGAAGCAGAGCCTGATCTTTCCGGTGAATGTCGATGGCAGTTTCTCCTCACCCTCCGATGCCAACTCAAGACTTTGTTGTTCTGATATCACTTAACAATCGAATAGCAATTCATATTGTGAAGCATTAGAACACAATATCGAAATATTGAACTATATGAAGAATCACAACAACAATTCAACAAAAAGAATTTACAGAAGAAAACTTGAGAGATTTCCTTTCCAGGGAGAAAAATATGTTTTTGACAGTACTTGGCATGTGTTGTTCTCCTTTGAACGCATTTTCAATGCCCTGTTGAACGAGAAGTGCCCGCATTTTCAATATCCATAAGCTGAAATCATTTTTGCCACTAAACATTTCGATATCAAATTGCGCAGAATTCATTTTTGCGATCAAGAAAGTTCAACTACCGGTCAACACTTCAACTAGATGACCAACAATGAATCACCCTTTAACAAATATTAATAATAATAATTTAGAATATTGGGGAAATAAAAGAATATTTTAAAACATCTATAATGTTCTGCACAAATCTGATCGAACTTTCTTCAGAAACGTGTCCCTGAGAACCTCAAGCATCAACACGTATCACGCTAATTCCCGTGGCCACGTTACTATTTTAGCTTATCATCTTCCATCCACCACCGATATACCCAAGTATATATACACATGTGAACTTGTAACAATCAGTTCGGTAGAGTTCACTCCATATATTTACATATAATCTTCAACCAGCCAGTTTCTATTATCAATGGCAACCGACGATCAGAAATTCCCACCTCAGAAACAGGACACTCAGCCCGGGAAACAGCATGTTATGGACCCAATTCCCCAAGCATCAACTCAGCAATACAAATCATCCAACAAGCTTGCGGTATGATCGATATTTAATTAATTTTCTTATTATTTGTTCATGAATTAAGCGTGCTTTAATTAACAGGGTAAAGTGGCGCTTGTTACCGGAGGTGATTCGGGCATCGGGCAAGCGGTCTGCAACTGTTTCGCGCTGGAGGGTGCAACTGTGGCTTTTACGTACGTGAAGGGACAAGAAGACAAGGATGCGAAGGACACTCTTGAATTGTTGAGGCAATCGAAAAGCGCGGATGCGAAAGACGCCATTGCTATAGCTGCGGATTTCGGGTATGATAAGAACTGCAAACGAGTGGTTGATGAAGTGGTTGATAGGTTCAGGCAGATTGATATTCTGGTTAACAATGCTGCCGAGCAGTACAAGGCTTCTTCGGTTGAAGACATTGATGAGGAGAGGCTAGAAAGGGTGTTTAGGACTAATATTTTCTCTTATTTCCTCATGACCAGGTGATCATCATATATATCCCGATCATCATTGTAGCCATCTCATAGAAAGCATAAATAGTCCTTAATCTGCTGCTTTTGTTATTGCTTGTACAGGCATGCTTTGAAGCACATGAAGGAAGGTAGCTGCATCATCAACACCACATCAGTGAATGCGTACAAAGGGAACGCCAGGTTACTGGACTACGCATCGACCAAAGGGGCAATCGTGGCATTCACTCGCGGGCTCGCCCTCCAGTTGATGAACAAGGGAATACGGGTGAACGGGGTGGCGCCGGGCCCTATTTGGACACCTCTGATTCCATCATCTTTTGGTGAAGAAGAAAGTGTCGACTTTGGGAAACAAGTGCCGATGGGAAGGGCGGGCCAGCCGATTGAGGTTGCACCGAGTTATGTGTTCCTGGCTGCGAATGTCGATTCCTCTTATATAACGGGGCAGGTGCTGCATCCCAATGGGGGATGTACAGTAAATACTTGAGTTTATTGTAGTCGTGTGATACACTGATACGGTTGTTTGGTGTAATAACTGTTGGGTTTTTTTTTTCTGAACTCTAATCGAAATTTGGAAGTGTGAATTGGTTGTCTTTTATTCATAAAAAAACATGCAAATAATAATAAATCAAATGTACGGAAAGAGGCATGACTTATGCACGATCTTGTTCTTGATGGATATTTTTGTCTGTCACACTCTGGACTAACTGTAGATTTTGTCGACGATCCACTGAGTAGTTCTACTTTTGTCCTGTCGTTACGGTCCACCACTGAGTAGTTATTACCATTGTACGTAAGAGGTGGCCGACTTATATCACTAACTCACGTTAAGAAGAGTGTTAATTTGGACCAAATTAAGCTCTGAAAGTGACATGACCGATTTCAGATGGTGTCCAGTCGGACGTTTCTTAACAGATAGACAAATCAATTTCCAAGCCATGAAAATCACGATGTCTTCAATTTAGCAACCGATCAAAGGCGTTCGCATACAAAATCTTGGCTTTAATTTGTATTTGTTCCACTTCTTTCATGGACTGGATGCTAACAGAGTATTGCGAGATGGTCCTTGGACGTCTGAACATAATCTGCTTCTTATAGAGCAACTAGACTTTGGTGTGGTCCCTCAACAATTTCCTCTATTTCAAGCTTACTTCTGGATGCAAGCTCATGATCTTCCAAGGGTTTTTTTTTTTTTTTTTTTTTTTTTTTTTGTTTTTTTTTATTTTTTTTTTTTTTTTCTATTTTATTTTTTTTCTGGTTTTTTTTTTTTTTTTTTTTTTTTTAATTTTTTTTTTTTCCATGGTTTTTTTTTTTTTTTTTCTCTCAAATAGTAGCTAGAGATATCGACAACTTGTTAGAGTATGTGTCTAGCCAATCAACTTTTGATGTATATTTTTATTGATTTCTATGTAAAAACAATCTTTATTTTAATAATATTTTTATTTTTATCCAATTATGACATTTACTTTATCTTTATACTCATGCAAGCTGCATATATAAAGTCTTTGAATATACAATTATGTATCATAAGGTATATGTATCATAAAATCTACCTCTCAATGTAAGATCATGAAACCCATTAGAAGTGTACTTTCTATTCTAAACTGATTATTAGTTGATTCGGTAGCCTAAAATAACGATAAAGGTCGCTCGAGCTTGATATTAATATCTGTGATGTAAAAGTCATGTTTCATTGATAAGGACACATATACGTCCATTCTTAAAGATGAATGATCATTTGATGATGCAATGAACAACTATCTCTCAGACTTTCTAAGTGGTTATCGCTTATCAAGTGGAATAGTTCGCGGTTATGGTTGTATATCATTGATCTTTAGATCCAGAACAACATGGAGGCTATGCGCGCTATCATGCACTTTGACTCGTTCACCGACTTCATTGAGGATCATCAGGTGACCAGGTTAGGTGTAGTTTCGAAATATGTAGGATTCAATATATTGTAGTCGGTGGTTCAACGCTCACCTACACGTGAAGATATTTTGTGTGATCTGATGAGTTAATAGTGCAAGGAATCTCTGGCCAAAGTAAGACATGTGCATTTTGGAAAGATGTTTTCTGAATTGCACATATCATGTCACTATTATTACTCAAAAATACATCACATCGTTATTGAATTATGCAACTCTCGATATACCAATGCTTGCAGAGACGATCGAGATATATGAGTTGAAGCGTGGGACGATGCTACTAGACGCTCTTACCATGATCCGATGTGTGGATTCAAACTTGAATTCTGACGTTCTTAATCAAGAGTTGATGAAAAGAATGTGACTAATTAGAGTAAGTCCGAGTATGAACAATTGTTATTCTGAATCACATGGAGTTGTGAACTTACGGTGAGCTGTAGGCATGTTTATCGGTTCATGGGTTTCGCTTCCGACCGGTTCTGGAGCGGATGATGCGGGAACCGGACAGAACAGGTACGAAATCGGTTCCAAAGTTTTTACCTTGGAACCAATTTGAACCTCGGACCGGCTCTATTATTTGTAGATCGGTTCCAGTCTAGTTCGAACCGATTCTGGGTTCCAGTTCCGACTATTATTATTATTTTTATATAAAATTACTTTAATTAATGGACATTTTTTATTTAGTGTTTTAAGTTGAAATAATACTAAATCATCATAAAAATAAAAAAAATTAAACATTGATTTAACAATTGATCATCTAAAATTCATCGCAATTTATTAAAATATATTTTTAATACTCCGGATCTTCGTCGGAATTTGAGCTTTGAAATTCGTCGATCGCTCCAACAATCTTTTTTTTTTTTTTTACTGTAGACCAATCTTGTAGGTATGTTAATATTTCTGGCATTAAATTAGTTCTTTATTCAACAATGATTCTTTCACATACTGAAAATGCAGATTCGGAAGCAACACTTGAACTTTGAACGTGTAGGACATCTCTTGCAATTGCCACTAACACTATATAAAGTTGAGAATTTAATTTCCACCAATCAAGAACATCGAAATTATCTGTAGTCTCAATTATTGGCTTAGATAAATTTGGATCTCATTGTAATTTGTTATTGTCATCAATTTTATTTTGAACTTTTGTCGTTTCAAATTTTGAAAGAAGTTGAGTGCCCCACTTCTGCTTTTACATGTCGGTCTTTCATCCGACTGCGCACTCGGTTCACATTGTTTACTAGCATTCAAATCAAACAATTCTTGGAGAGATTGCATGATTGACTTTTTTTTATCGTCAACATTCTTACGAAGAGTTTTAGCATAATATTCAAAAAAATGTCTAACTCATCTTGACTTTGACTAAAATCAAGTAATGTTGCTAAACCATGCACAATTGAGATATTCTCCCAATTTTTAAAATTTTTCTTTCCACATTTGAAACATAATCACGCATAACAGAATCATCACGATATTCACTAAATTTTAAAAAAAATATTGAAAATCAAAGGTAGAAACATGGTTGAAGAATGGTAGTTAATGTCAGAAAATTTCTCATTTGCTTCTTTAAAAATTTCTAACAAAGAAACACATTTACTCAAAATAATTCAATTATCGTCAGTAAGTATTAAAGACTCTAATATTATTGTAATATGGAGTATCTAAATCTTGAAAATGTAACAAAGTTTAAAGCAAGTGATATAAATAATTGCATCTAATTTCAACAGGAAGAGGAACTTTTTTAAATTTAATATCGTTTGATTCGAATAATTTTTTCCAGTCACGTATGTGTCTTCTTTCACTTAATAGTTTCTCAAAAACTTAGAATTTTTCTATAACAATATACATATGTTCATCACATGCACATTTAACATATAAGTTGATAATATGACATGTACATCTAACGTGAAGCAATTTACCATAAAAAAATCAGTTGTTTTAGTTAATCTTTAATTTATTTAATCGCAAGAGCATTGGCACTTGTATTTTCTATTGTGACCGAAATTATTTTATTTTGTATGTCATAAATTTTAACAACATTTAAAACATTATAGTATTATGTGACGATTCTAAATGATCTAGCTCTGAAATTCTTTTTGTGTAGTCTAAGTTTCATCAATCCAATGATATGTAACAACAATATAAGATTCATATTTCAAATTAGTCCAAATATCAGTTTTAAAACTAACTCTACAAGAAATATTTGAAAGATGTGATTTTAATATTTCTTTATATTCTTTATATATATCAAAACAATATTGTTAAAACCAGGTTGAATAGTACCGGTAAATTTAACAAAACCTTATGTTCATCTACTATAAAAGGTTAAAAATATTTGATAAAAAAATTAAGATGCATTTTTGAGAAATTTCTTTTGTAATTGTGAAAGATTTACCACTTGAAGGATCAATTTTTTATTGAGTAGGTTCCCTACCAAATGTTTGTAGTATATCGAGATCAAGTTTATGTACCTTGACTAAATGTTTTTTTCAAAGTGTCGATACCACAAGAACTACCACCCGTTTTGTAAGAATATCTAATTTTGCAAATTTTAAATATGGCAAAAGAGTTGTTTATACCTTGTTGTTCAATATCGAAGTGATCACAAACTTGACTTCTCTTTGCTCAGACTATCGTTGTGCTCGTTGCTATTGTGTTGTTTGCTCGGGTGGACAATGACATGCCCACATCTTTGTTGGAGAGTTCCATGGCTTATTCCTCCTCGTGGCCAGGTTTGATTTCATCAAAGTTGGGGATGTACTCAAAATGTTCACCAACGTCGAAAATGTATTCACCTCCATCACCACCACGGTATGAAGATGATGCCATTGAAATTCGAATTATTTTTATGAATAAATTGTGAAATAGTAAATAAATAAGAATAAAGAGTCTTGAGTATAAATAAAATTATAACACAATTATTGAATATACTTTGAGAAATAATAGTAAAGAGAGAAATTGCTTGAACAGAAATGTAGAGTTGATAGAAAATTGATGTGTGAAAATATAAACATTGTATATTTTTAAAGAAGTGGGAAAAAATATATATTTGCAGTTTGGCCCCTAAAATTGTGTCAAATTGCAAATAATAAATGTAGTATTCAATAGCCGTTAGCCGTGGCCTTGGGTTAGCACAGGGCATTTAAATTTTTTTTAAAAATAAAGTTCCAGGCCCAGTTCCTGGTCGTTCTCGGTAGCAGGTCGGATCCGACCCGGAACAGGTTTAGAACTATTAAATAATGAATCGAGTACGATTTTGGGTCCGGTTCACCCAAAATGGACCCGATTTAGGGCTTAACGGATCGGTTCCGGTCCGTTTCTGGTGCGAATCGGTCCTTAAGAATGCCTAACTAGCTGTATTTTTGAACTATTCAGGATCACACAAGAATCGAATTTTGTGTTCCCATTGAGATAGTCAAGTTCAAATAGTTGAATTTGACATTATAGTTTGATGGAGATCAAACAGATTGCTTATAAAATAGCTTATAAGTAGTTTCCATATTTGGAGATTGTGAAAGTTATCACGACTATTAATGTTTTGAGGAGATAACAACTGCCTATTTTAGTGAAGGTGCAATGGCGGATGCCTCACCTTGAAACTGCTCATAAATTTAATCACATGGAATAATAACTATCAAAAGAATGCAAGATATTAAAACATGAATAAACGAGGGAAAAAAAAGTAAACAAAAACAAGAAATCTCAGCTTAAGGACAAAGCACAATAAAGCACTATAGAAAGTCTTTAGGAAAAAAGAAGAGCAAAAAACAAAAAACTTGCAGCGAAATAGTGAACGATAAAAATATAAAAAATAAATAAATAGACCCAAACAGCCCAAGAATTTGTAAATAGACCACAATAAAATTAATCAATAAGAATAATTATATTTTTTATCTGTACATTCTCGACTTCAACTTTTCTCTCACTACGCAATATCCTTAACAATATCAGAAGAAATCTTGTGGAATATGTGTTTGCACAATATTTTGATTTGCAGATGTGTCAGATGCAAATATGCACCGATTTGTGTAAAAATTGTAAAAAAATCTAAACTTTAAAAACACAGCGATTGTAGATACTAAATTTGATTGTCCGTTATAATTCATAAACAAATATGACGCTAAAACGAAGAAAACTATTGGAATGTGAAGAATAAACCCATGAAATCGTTTATATTTTCAATAAACGATATGAATTTATAAGACATAAAAATATAACATATAAAGTTGCGAAAATATAAAACGATAAGACGTAGAATGCTAGAAAATATATTGGAATATTTGAAAACTAGTGTTTGAAGATTGAAACTTAGTAGAGAGTATTTGCAGATTTTTTGTGTAGAGTCGTGTGTCCTCCCTGTTCTGGCGATTTCCTCTTTTTCTTCGCTGCATGGTGCAGTTTCTTCCACTCTTCCCATGACTCACTATCTGCACATGTTTATTTCCCATGATCTTCTCCCATTCTGCACGTTGTTTGATATACTCAAACAAATTTTGAATTAATGGGCTTCTTATTTGATCGCTTCTTCCATTTATCTTCTTGGGCTTAATTAAATTTTCAACCTAATTAAATTATGGCCCCAACAAATGCCCTTCGCAAGCATTGGCCCATTGGGACAATGTGCTTGTATATTATTTTTTTACTCTATTTCTTACTAGTATGGCTCATAAGCAGAAAAAGTCCAAGACAAATTCCAGTTTTCAGTGAAGCCAGATTCAGAATTTCAAAAGCCCGTTTTCTTCTTCTTCTTAATTGAATATCCTCCAAAATCTTGCCGGAAATCTCATTTTTCTGAATCCATATTTTGAAATCTCCGAATTCCATTTAATGTGAAAGCCGAATCTCAAAGTTTCCAAGTTACTTCATCACCCAACTCACGAGAACTCCACATCGTTGTCTGTGTTCCTTTCTCATCGAGTCCAGTACATCGCCACCCAACTGCCACAACGAGCAACCGACGCCGCCACAGGTAATCTGTGTCTTTATTTTCCTTTGCTCTCACCTCACTGTCACACAACAACCACCTACTGCAGTTTCTGTTTCGGTCATGTGATCCTTCTCACCCATCGTTGTGTCCACTGCCTTCCTCCAACAACTCCTCAAGTTTACTGATCTTCGTCCGCAATCGGGGAGTAGGTTTAAATGTTCTTGTTTCTCCCAGATACCACACTTGAATTAAATGATAGTCATCGGGCCCATCAATAACTAAAAAGGGCAATGATTTCGGATCACGCTGCAACTCGGGATATGAAAATCGGCAACCCAATAGCCTTTTAATTTAGGATATTGTATTTTTGGGATTTGTCAAACTTGAAGCAGCCCCTGCTATCCCAAGGAACCTCTGCTTGTTACCAGATAATACAATAGCTGGAGTTTCACATTTGGACTCATCTTTAAGGCTGCAATCTATACCTCTCTACCTTGCAACAACAACTACACATTATTCCCGAAATCAAAACACATGACACTCATATTGCCTAAAAGCTTCTTAGCAACACAAATCTACACAATCAAGAACTAGTTTAAAACCTGGGTTTGATTGGCTTCTGGAGTTTTTGTGACGTGGGGTTTCTCCTTTTACGTATATATGTGGTTCTAGTGCTGGTTCTTAACTTGCCAAAGAAATAACTATTATGTGTGGAATCGGCACATAATCAGGAGAAAAGTCCAGATTATAAGTAGCAGTAGAAAAAAAGAATAAGTTAGTGGCCCTTTTCTAAACCGACGGTCAGCTGCATCCTATTCATCCATAGCTGGTGCGCTGCTTCGCATCTCTGCTTGCTGTAGTAACATCGACCATAAGAGCTCAACCATGTCAGCCCAATTTACTACTTCGTCAGCGATTTGTTCAACTCCCCTTCGACCAAGAGTATTTCTTTGACTAACCCTGTTGCGATTTCCGTCACTGCCAAATTAGTACCCAAATCATTTTGAAGACTACTCTAAAACTTTGAAGCAAATCTAGCATCTCGATCGGATAAAATAGACACTAGAACTCCATGCAATCGAACAACATTATCCACATATAATCCTACAATTTTATTATAAGCATAAGTATGATCGTATGAGATAAAGTGTGCTGATTTGGACAATCTGTTTACTATCACCAAGATAGCATCACAAATTCTGTTTGACCTGGGCAAGTGAGTCACGAAGACCATTGCAATATGTTCCTAGTTCCATTCTAGTATTTCTAAATTCTGTAACTTACCCCCAGGTTTCATCCTCTTGTTTTTAACCTACAGGTATGTCAAACATCTAGCTACAAATTCAAAAATATCTCTCATCATTGCATCCCACCAGAAATATGGCTTCGGTATGTGGTATAGTCTACGACTACCAAGATGAATACTATGACGGCTGCAATGCACTTCTTCAAGTAATGCTTCTCTCAATCTTGTGACATTTCGTACCACCAACATATTATAAATTCATAAACAACCATCTGATGGGATATTATATTTATCTAGGTTCCCAGACAAAACCAAGTCTTTTGATTTCTAAACATGTTGATCAATCTTTTGAGCTTTTTTATCTTTGAAATAATCTTCAGCTCAAATTGAAAAGCAGAAACTATAAAATGCTTGCTTTTCGATCAAAAATTCCAGCAAGAATTACACAATTCATCATACTTCTAACATACATGGATTGATTTTATCATAGCATCCTCATACTCTCGGCTTAATGCATCTGAAACCTGATTCATTCTCCCTGAATGATACTATATTAAACAGTTAAAATCCTTCAGTAAATTTAACGATGGTCTCTACTTCATATTATGTTCTGATTGAGTAAACAAATATTTCAAACTCTTATGATCCGAGTAAATATTAAACTGCTCACCATATAAATAATGTCGTCCATATTTTAAAGCAAAAACAATGGATGCTAGTTCAAGATCATGAACATGATATCAGGATTCATGTGTTTTTAATTGCCTTGAAGCATATGTAATAAATTTTCCATTCTACATTAAAATAAATCCAAACCTCCTTATGATGTATCAGTACAAACCACAAATCTACCTAATCGAGATGGCAATGCCAACACTGGTGTTGTTGTCAACTTTTCTTTAAATTTAAGAAAACCCTTTTCGCATTCATCCGAGCAAATGAATCTTGCATCTTTCTTGGTCAGTTGGGTAATAGGTCGGGAAATCTATTAAAATCCTTCAATGAATCGTATGTAATACCCAATTTGATCTAGAATATACTAGTATATCATCAATAAAGACAATAACAAACTTACCTAGAAAATTTCTGAACACTCTATTCATCAGATCCATAAAATATTGCTGGTGCATTTGTTAAACCAAACGACATTACTAGCAATTCATAATGTCCATATCTGGTTCTAAAATCAATCTTAGAAACATCTTGTTCTCTAACCCGAAGTTGATGGTATCCTGATCCAAGATCAATCTTCGAACAAACAGAATTTCCTTGAAGATGATCAAACAAGTAATCAATAGGCAGATGATATTTATTTTTAACAGTGACTCGATTGAGCTGCATATAATCAATGCAAATTCTCATTGAACCATATTTCTTCTTTACGAACAGTACAGGTGCTCCCCAGGGTGACATACTAGGGCATACATAACTCTTTTCAAGTAAGTCTTGTAATTGATCTTTCAATTCTTTCTGTTCTGCATGAGCAATTATGTATGGCACTCTAGAGATTGGTGTAGTACCCGACATCAATCCGATGCTGAAATCGATTTATCTTTGCGGTGGAAAGCCTTGTATCTCCTCGGGAAAGACATCAGGGAATTATTTCGCTACTTGGATATCAGATAATTTCGGTTCTTTCTTTGTAGCATCCACAACATAAACCATATATCCCTCATTCCTAAGGATAATAATCTAAACATTTTCATCGCTGAGACAAACAGTATCTTAGACTTTGATACTCGACCATAAAAATTTCATTTGCTATCATAGTATGGCCTAAATCGTACTACATCGTGAAAACAATCTACAATGGTTCGGTAACTTGAAAATGTATCCATACCAATGATAGAATCAAAATCATGCGTTGACAGCACAATCAAATTTGTGTTCATAATGTTATCATCGAAATGCAACATACAGTCTAACAAAATTTGCGCAGATGGAATAAATCAACCAATTGGAGTAGACATAGATACAATTTCATGAAATTGTGTAGTTCAAAGTTCATATTCATCCACATAATTGGATGCAATGAATGAATAAGATGTTTCAATATCAAATAAAAATCGTGCAATATGATCGTAAATAACACAAGTAGCTTCGATCACCCCGCATCAAGCCTTTCTAGCCCGATCCTCAATCAAAGCATACGCCCGGGCCTGTTGGGGACCCTAAAAAGGTTGTGGAACATTACCCATGACATGTGGGTNACGTTAGAAGATATGTTACGTGCGATTGTGATGGACTTCAGAATTGGATGGCAAGATGCCTTACCATTGGTTGAATTTTCTTATAATAATAGCTTTCAAACGAGTATTGGTATGGCACCGTTTGGAGCCTTATACGGGAGACGATGTAGGTCACCGTTATTCTGGGATGAAATTGGTGAAAAGCAATTGACTGGACCTGAAATGATACAGGAAATGAATGATAAGGTTCAGTTAATTCGACAGCGGATGAAAGCTGCTCAGGATCGTCAAACGAGTTATGCGAATAAACGAAGACGACCCTTGGAATTCCAGAAAGGTGACAAAGTGTTTTTGAAAATATCTCCCTTTAGAGGCACTGTTCGATTTGGCATGCGAGGGAAATTGTCTCCTCGATATGTTGGTCCGTATAAGATCCTTGATCGAGTTGGGGATCTTGCTTATCGGTTGGCATTGCCGCCAGCTTTTTCTGCCATTCATGATGTATTTCATGTTTCTATGTTGAGAAAATATGAACCAGATCCATCGCATGTACTTGCACCTGATGAGGTTGAACTTGATCCTTCTCTTTCCTATGTTGAACAACCTGTTTGCATTATGGATCGGAAGGAGAANTCTTCGATTTGAGGTATAAATTTCATATTTTTGATGATGTTTGAAATTCGTTGATTTTTGAAATAAATTCGATAAATTGTTAAATCATACATAAATTGAAGATTGTTGAATANTACTGATCCGTTTACTGATTTTAGTTTTGATATGTACTATAACTGGTGACGTATTATATGTTTGCCAATGTTATGTATATAGAGATGTTTGAGATTTCGAGGACGAAATCTTTTAAGCGGAATTGAATTATGAATTCGGAATTGAATTATGTGATGATTTGAATTATGTGATGATTTGAATTTGATATGAATTTTTGAAATCGGAATTGAATTATGTGATGATTTGAATTTGATATGAATTTTTGAAGTTTCAAAAGATATTTGAAACTTATATTGTTGACTTTGAATGAGGTTGTTGATTGAAGTGAATATGTTATTGATGTAGATAGATTATTATACTGATATCTTCAAGCTACATCGATTGGAACGAAGAATTGAGGTATGTTGCGACCGGGTAACATACGACAGGTATCTGTATTATATGATATATGTTTGATTGATTGGATTGAGATACATGTTTATATGCCTTATTTGTTGAGTTGATGTGGCATACATGACATGCACGTTGAGCTATGATCCTTGGATACCCTGATCTGATTTGATTTGATTCTGGGGTTTGTGAACACAATGCTATGTTTGGTATTACATGACCCTTAAAGCATAGTCATTTGTGGCCCCGATGATTGATTGATATTTGGGATTTGATGGCGCTTTGTCGACGCTATCATATGATTATCCCTGATTGAGGTCGGTGTGCCAGCTCGAGCATTGATTTGATAGCGATTCGATTGACTCTGACATGTGCTCAGTGGATGGGCATTTGACCTGATACCTCCACGACATACATGCATTGCATATCATATATCATTGTTTAGATATCTGTGGTATATATTGTGGTTGCTTCAGATTGGGCTTTGCTCACCCCAGACGGGGCTGTTGTTGTCTTTGTATGTGAACAATGACAGGTACTCCAGGATATCAGGAGACCGGAGATGGTACTTCTGGAGGGAGTCACAGTTTGAGTTGAGGTTTCGTGGTCTTTTCCAGTATATATGTTATGTATCTATATATACCGGGGTATGTCCCGAGGATATGATTTGTTGTTGTATGAGTTGTTTTAATTATGTGTGGGCATGTTTTATGATGTGAGATGAAATACTATTTTTAGTATTCAAATAGCATATTTTGGGCTCATTGTAAAGAAATTTTAAACTCGTTTTCCGCTGTAATTAATTAACCCTAATCAAATTGCATTGTAATAACGATTAGGAGCTAAGGGCCCCACACGGAGTGGTATCAGAGCATAGCTGGGAATGCTCGATTGAGTCTTGTGTACACTTGAATAGGCNTATAATAAATTCCAACAATTATAATTAACAAATCTAAGGCATGAAACTAGCTAATACTCAATTTAGACAAAAACTTGTGTGAGACGGTCTCACAGGTCGTATTTTGTGAGACGGATCTCTTATTTGGGTCATCCATGAAAAAATATTACTTTTTATGCTAAGAGTATTACTTTTTATTGTGAATATCGGTAGGGTTGACCCGTCTCACAGATAAAGATTCGTGAGACCGTCTTTCAAGAGATCCACTCCTCAATTTATACATATAAATAATTCGAAAATCTCTAATTAAATATTCTAAAATTTTTTAAAATTGCTACAAGATTTTAGAAATTTGATCGATACCTCAAATCAACTCAAAGTTTGCACATGGCCAAAAATATAACAAATATCAATATTGATACCAAATTTAACCAAAAAAAATGGACCTAACATGATTTATACTTCAATGTATATAAAAAATAAATAATATACATAGAGAACAAAATCCCTCAATCAATTTTCGAATTCCGGCGACATTCGGCGACGATTCAACGGTGAAAAGGCGACATGTTTGTTGAAAAATGTCGAGAAACACTTCGATATGAGTATCACAACGTAGCTTATGTCATGATTTTTTTTTTTATAAAAAAACTTTATTAAAATATTTTCTATTAACTTGTTAAACAAGGGGAAATACACCGAATTTTACTTGAAATTTTCAATTCGAAAGAGAAGCAGGTTATCAAACCGAATATTCAGGTATGAAATTTGGTTTGGGTTTTTTTTTTTTTATAAAAAAGCCTAGATTTTCCATTTTTTTAGTCCAACCAAAGCCAACCATAAATTATTCTAATTGATAATAGTACTATGAATCGTCACAAAAAATGGATCTAATTGCATGCATGTCACGCTCCAATTTTTTGATGATTACATTTTTTATTTCTTGGGCAAAACAGATGATATCTCGATCCAGGAACAGAACAAAGCTTTTCAATCACATATTTACTTTAATTTTTTGGCAATCGATGTCGATGTTATGACAGTTTGAAATTTTGAAAATGGTGAAGGATGTTTGAAGGAGACGGTAGCTTCGATACTACATGTGGAGGCACTGCCCCGCATAGTTTGGATGGACAAGATTTACACACATATGTGATTTTAAAAAAATTAGTGGACCCATGTATGTGTGGTTAAATTTGGGTCCTTGATTCTATCATGGGGTAGTGCCCCTACATATATGATGAAATCAACCGAGAAAGTTACGGGTTGCAACATGAGAGAGAAGAGAGGTGAGGTGGAAGATGATAGTGATAGCCTAAATACGCTCTGTCCTCTTTCATTGTTTGGTTTACAACTTGACCTTATTTATTTTATTTCAATTCTCGTGTGTTATAAAATTCAAATATATATTTTAATATCGTTTATAAATTGATAATTTTTAATACATATTTTAAACATAATATTTAATTATTTGATTTAATTATTTTAAATTCCTCATTTTAAAACAGCTAATCTTAATTCTTGCCAAATAAAATGATAATTAGCATTGGGTCATTGCATAAGTAATCATTAAATTCATCTTCCGTAATCTATTTTATAATTAATTCTATCTATTTTATTTTGTTAAAGTTGAGGATATGATAGTAACTAATTAAGAAGAACACCAACTTTTTCTTCCAACTTTATATTTATATGATACATATATTACACTTTTGTTTATTTTTTAAATTTCAACACATACTTTTATTTTTATTTTTTTATTTCAACAATTCAAATATCAATTTAGTTCATTCACAATTTGTTCGGTCTTTTTCGGTTACAATTATCTAGATTGGTTTTATTTCACTTTAATTTTATAGTATGATTAAGTTACTTAAATTTTGTTATCTATCCGTTAGTTATATTAAAATTATAATTACTTAAACAAATTTAATGAATATAAAAATATATAATAAATATATATTTAATTATTAAAATTATATTTAGTTACTAATAGTCTAAATATAAATAAATTATTTCTTTATTTAAAACAATGTTCTAAAACGTGCTGTCCAAGATCGCCTAACCCTTACACTAGACAATCGTTCACCGCCCTTTTTTTAGAAAAACGATATCTCTGGGCGTTATTGAAAAAATTAACATCATTAACTACCTGATCACCGCCTAGACGACTCGAAACCCACCTAAGAGGCCACTGAATTTAATATATATAACTTTTATTTATTTTATTTTATTGTTTAAAAAATATTGTTATATTCGTTTTTCAATCAATTTATATCAGATAAAAAAGATAAATATTTTCTTGGTCAACATTGGTGGAACTTTTCAAACGATAACTACGAATGCAAACGGCGGAGGGGATGAGAATATAAGAAGAAAGTTTTTTGTTCCTTATTTTAGAAGCCCCTTTGTGAAAAAAGACACGAAGTATCTATGTAAACAATCCCAATAAATTAATTAATAATAGATATAATACAGCTAGTGGAGACAAGATCTTTGGTATCTTCGGGCCAAGTCCAAACGAGAACGGATATAGAACAGAGAAATGAGAATTACCCAAAGTAAACTTCAAGCAGATGGAAACAGAAATGGTCATTTTAGATACATTTCTTAGGTCTAATCTCAATCCCTTGGATAATGAGACCACTCTTCCAATTACCTCCCTTCACCTCCATCACACTCATATCTAAATCATCCTCTCCTTCCTCCACAAGATATTCTCCCAATTCAACTTCCATCCAACCATCCTCTCTGCTCCTCAACAACTCTGTACTGCCCTCCATTGCTACATCATCCTGTTGCCTTTGTACGTGCCATAAGCGGTTGAACAGTGATCCAGGCCGCCGTCTTGGTACAACTTGATACCTACGCCTTTGTGCTCCCTCTGGGTCCAAACAAACTGTACGTTTGACCATTTCATGTCCTTTGATTCCAACACAAGCTTCCACCGGGTGATAATCAAATCCATACATTCTGGATTTATTCGTGAACACAAGGTAAGCTGCATAGATTGTGTTGGAAGACAACATTTTGGTGTTTATATAGCCATGAATTTCGAACCAGCAAACGTCCAGAAGTTCTGCCACTTCCGAGAACCTGAATCAGTGAGGGACTTAGAATCACCATGAGCATATGTATATTAGTTGAAATTGGTGCAGGAGGATACTATTACCTGGACTCGGGATGAGGTATCCACTGCCAATATTGAGATGTATCGCCCCACACAATTTCTAGGTCTCTTGCAGCCAGCATATAGCATTTCTTTCCACTCCATTTCTCCAACTTAAAGCTCTGTATGCAATTTAAAAACAATAGGATTTATTTTGATTTATGAATAGAATTCACGATGGCCAAACATATAATCAACCATTAAAATGAGAATAAATCGCTACATAAACGACATGATCTTAAATTATGTGAATCGGAGAAAAAATTTATCAGATTATGAAATATGTCATCGTTAAAAACCATCATCTCCGCTCTATCCGCAGAAACGAAAGGAAAGATATAAAATTACCTTGAGGCCGGCGTCTATGAGGATGGGATGATCAGATAGATGAAGATAAAGATCCTTTCTGGACTGGAATCTCCGCAGCAACGAATCGGAGTCGTCGATCGATCGGGAAATGATGTCGCGGTAGTCGGAAGGCAGGAAGCGCTCCCAAACGGCGTCGGACTGGGCGGCGGATCTGAAAGTAGAGGCGACCGTAGACAAGCGGCAAGCATCCTTAGGCGTGGTGAGAGATAACGCGTTGGCTATGCAATCTTCCGGCAGGCCACCGATAATACAGCTCTCCACCGCCATTTTCAATTTGTTGAAAACACTAAATGTCAATGATACAGCTGGTGGATGCATATGTGTATATAATATAGGGGATAGGGAAGTCGGTCGTCTCTGTGATATTTTATAATTGCATTATTTTAATTAATAACACGTCATTAAAATTTTAATAGTAAAAATTTTCAATTTTGTAAGATAATCTCTTATCATAAAAAAATATTAATTTTTATACTAAAAATATTATTTATTATTTTAAATATGAGTAGAATTGATCTGTCCATGAGATCGTATCACAATATACCTACTAATTTTTAGTTGTTTTGTAATGAGTAGGTCTCATGTGAGACAGTCTCACGGATCTTAATCTGTGAGACGGGTCAACCCTACCCATATTCACAATAAAAAGTAATACTTTTAGCATAAAAAGTAATATTTTTTCATGGATGACCCAAATAAGAGATCCGTCTCATAAATACGACCCGTGAGACCGTCTCACACAAATTTTTGTCTTTTGTAATTCAATGATTGGACCAAAAACTATGAATCGATGGACTCGTATTAGAATGACATTTTAAAAAACATATTCAACTCATATTAAATTATATAATTATAATTCGTCATATACATTTTTTTTAAAAATTTTATGGTTACGGCCGACTTAACTATTAAAAAAAAATTAGTGATCAAAGTATCACACTAAATATATTTATGGGAATAAAATTATGTGATAAGGATATCGGTGGAAACTAAGTCCTAAAAATTAATAAATTTAATTTTATGAACAAAAATTGTAGCAATTATTTCACATATAAATTCACTCGATATGATTTGACAGAATTCACATGTTTTGCGGAAATACCAAAGTATGTTTATAAAATACAATAGCCCATTTTACACATCAAGGTGAAAATTGTTAAAATTAATCTCTTTCAAATAAATACTTTTTAAAGTATATAAATAATTTATTTTATTTAAAATAGAAATTTGATAGATAACTTAGCGTTGTTGCGAAGTGTGAATCCCACTAAATCAATCAACAAATTTGGTGCGGCGTTACTTAACATGGTGTTCTTGGAACTGTTTAAGTAAGCTTAAGGGTGAAGGTTGTGCTTTAGAAAAAGTTCAACGAATATCATATTATCATTTATTTTCTTTATTTTTGTGTACATATAATGTTTAAATTTCCCTTTTTATATATACGTATCTACATATATGGTGGTATATCGTGCCGAAAGTTATATATTATATATCGTATCGAAAATTACCGTATAAGAAAATTTTATACTGATACCGTACTGAAATTTTTGATATAACTAGTATAACGATTATACCGAAATTGTAAGGTATACCGAGATTTCAGTACAGTATCGGTATATACAGTTTTATACCGAAAAAACTTTGTATTTTTAAAATTTTATAATTATAAATTTATTGTTTAAAAATATTATATATTTTTAAATTTTTATATATTGTTTCGGTATTTTGGTATTCGAGTATATATCGAAATTTTCAAATTTCATTCTTTTACCATATTGAAATCATCGGTATACTAAAAAATTCGATAAAGTTTTTGTACGATAATCTCGGTACACCAAAAATTCGGTATTTTTTCCACCCCTGTCTACATGTCCAAGAAAAACATAGATGAGAAAAATGTGATATATATAAAGGATGATATTATTCAATATCATTAGTTTGATATTTTTTTTAAAAAAAAATGGTATATATAGGGCATAAATGAAAAGTTCAACTTTTATGGTTAAAGTTTTGATAAAGGGACAAGATAAAAGATTCATGTATGTTCCACCATTGCAAAAATATAGAAGATGCTTCCCACTTGATGTGTGTGCATTTCTATATACATATATACTTAACTTTAAATCTTTTCCTTGTCCTTTTGTTTAATAAGATTTTAAGAAATTCTCACTAATATCAAATTGGGTAACAAATTTTATTGAAAAACCCACACAAAAAATCTTGCGCAAACCATTTCCAGGCGATGGAGGATGATGTCCGGAGGTTGCAAGAAATGGAACAAATACATAGGAAGGGAGCAAAGTACACTCTTGATAAAGACTAGTCTGCTCCTTGTGTAACGTCCGAAAAACCAAATCTACGTAAACCACATGCATGCAAATTATTTGAAATTCTTAATTATTTTATTTAACTTATTTTAAATATTTACTTGATGCCTATTAAATGATTAAAGATACGATTGCATGATTAAATAATTATATGACATGTTTTCATGAAATTGAAGGATTTTATCCGAATATTCGATAATACGCAGGAGAAAGGAGACCGGGAACGACTAAGACAAGAATATTTATTTTTCATTAAATATTTTCAAGGCTTCTAAATATGATTAAAAATGATTTAATTTTTCTAAAAGTAGTAGAGTTCGAATTATTTTACGAGACGAGCTCGATTTTTCCCGGGAAGCCGGTTTTTGTGCAAACAAGGAGTTTTTAAAATATCAAAAATATTATTGTGGGAAACTAATTTTATAAAATTTTATGTTTTAGTTAAATAAGAGTTATTGGGCCTAGTTTAATTAAATTAAGTAGCTTCAATTGCTTTTATACTTGGAGGCCCAAAACTCAAGTCTATTAGCATGTTAATTAAATTATAAATAAGGACTCCTAGGTCTTTTGAGAGCCATATTGCAGCCGAAAACACACACCAAATTTTTGAGTAAAGGTTGGGAAGAAAAGCTAGGGTTCTTCGTCGTCCGGTCGTCCATCTTCTCACCCTCGCCGACGATTGAATATTCGAGGGTTTTAAACGGAAAGACACGTTTTCTAAACCCTTTGACGCATCATTCAAATCATAATATCCATGTTTTAATTGTTTATGCATGAAAAAAATACGTTAGTACGATTGGTTCATCGTTTTGTCAAATATTTTCAAAAGTTTTCAATGTGTTTACGTATATGTGATCATGACATGATGATTCCCAACGAGTACGCTGCAAACGTAGGATGAAATATGAAGGGAATATGAATAAAATTAAAAGAAAACAAGGCTGGAAACCGAGGGATAACAAGGGAGAGGCCTAGGGTTTTCAAGTCAATCCATGTGCACTAGGAAGGTCATGAGGTCGGCTAGCTTGCATGGGTTGTTGGGGCTCGGCCAGGGCTGGTTCAGGGGCAGTGATGGTTTCAGTCTAGGGCTAGGTTGGGTCCTAGGGCGGCTAGGGTTCGAGGGAGTGGCTAGGGAAGAGTCCTTGTGAACTAGGACTCACCCCACACTCACGCAAGGGCAGCAGCAGCCAAGGGGGGGTTCGCGGCTAGCTTGGGCTGGCTAAGTTAGTCCATTAGAGTCTAGCAAAGGTGGCTCGGGGTTGAGGCTGGGCCTGGTGCAGACAGGACTCGAGGCGGCTCGAAGGGAAGCAAGGTAGAAGGTCGCGATCTATGGGCAGTGCATGCATGGGTGTATGCGGCTTGGATCAGGGCTAGGGGTTCGGTGCGGGTCTAGGCTAGGTCGGTGAGGGTCCAGTGGTGTTTAGGAGGTTGTTAGCTCGGTGGTTGATAGGCTAGGAGAGTCCTAGATCGACTAGGACTCCAACAATTCAAGGGGTTGGGAGTCGCGTGTGCCATGGTTGTGCGCATGGTGTTTTGCGTGGGTTAGGGGCTGGTTCGAGGGCTTGGGCTGGTCTGGAACGAGGCTGAGCGTGGTCCAGGGTCAGTGAGGGGCAGTGCTGGTCGAGGGTTAAGGTGTTGGTTGAGTCCTAAGCTAACTAGGAATCCTAGTGAACCTAGGAGACTTTCGCACCAATCGGGCTTAGGAGAAAGAGGCTTCTCGATCGAGCCAGGGCTGGGCTCGTTCAGTAGGGTTTCTAGATGAGTTGGCTCGAGTTTGGCTCGAGGTGGCTCTGGAGTGGCTCGAGTAAATTGAAAGATGGCTCGGTGGGTTTTAAGAAGGGTCATATTTCGAAATTAATGAATAAAAAATTGGAACCATGGGTCCACGGGGGTGGTTCATGGCTCACAAGGGTATTTTAGGTAATAAAAATTTTATGTTTAAAGTTTGAGATCAAAATATTAAAGTTTAAATTTATTCGAGATCTAATCGTCTCACGAATTGTTAATTAAAGAATTAATTGAAAAGTTTCGAATTAAGCGGAATAAAATTATGAAAAATTATATTTAAACTTAAATAATTATTTGGGATAAGTCCATGTCATTAAAAGTAAGAAAAAGTCAAAATCGAGAAATTTACGTCTATGGTCAAAACGGTCATTTTACAGTTGGGAATTACGTAATAGCTTGGCAGCGTCCCGAAGGAACATAATGCATGTTAAATGATTTAAAATGATGATTTTGATGAAAATATGATATTTTATTATTAATGGTAAAGCTGTGCAATTTTTACTGTTAAAATGTTATTTTTGGAAAGTTGTGATATTTTATGCTCTTAAGAGAAAATGAAATATATTTTGAGGGATGTGAATTGACTGTGACAAATGATATATGCTATGTGGGGGATCCGTTTTAAGAAAAAACGGTGAACTTACAATTTTGTGGGGATGTCGTGAGGGAAAAGATCACAGAAGGAGCCCGTTTACGGGAAAAGGCCCCAGAGGGAACCCGACTATCGTATTTCCACGGTGGAGCATAGTGCTCGCCCCCATGGGCCATTTGGAGCTGAAGACTAATCAGTCAATCAGAGGATAAAGGATAGTCACTTTCAAAGATCAAACTTAACCCAAAATGATAAAGGATTGAAAGCTTTATGCATGTGATCATATATGCATTATTTGCTACTCATGTTTAGAACGTGCTGAGTCATTAGACTCACTATATTTGAATGATGCAAGATTTGTTGATATGAAGAGGCGCTAACGCTTAAGTGGATCGAGTGCGGCAGTACACTCCCGAGGGACTTTTATTTTCGCATTAGCTTGTTAGATAAAAAGATTTAAAGATTTATGTTAACGATTTTACTATGGAGTTTTATGCTTTATTTTATTGTTAGTTGATCTTTTACGGTCAAGGTAGGATTTTTGGGTTAGTCGACGATTTAAAGATTTTTATGCACTCGAGATTTCAAATGTTAAATTATTATGATTTATGGTATGTTAAGTTATTTTATTTAGTATTTTCGAGTTTATGATTTTTTTTTAAAAAAAGTCGAGGTCGTTACAGTTGGTATCAGAGCCGATGATCTCCAAAGGATTGTGTACTGTCACTCCGAGAAGCTCAATAAGTCAAGCCTCAAATATGTGAGTTTTTACTGCTTTATATTTTATATGCTAACATTCTTTTAAAATGTTTTTATGATGCATGATATAAATTTTAGTTGCATGTAAAATTTTAAATGCATGTTGGTTACGTGGTTTGGACGACGTATACAGATATGCCTTCTAGAAGAATTTTGCATAGGAATGATGAGGAGAGATATGAGGAGGAGATTCCACAGCATCCACCTAATCAGGATGCTAGTACCCGTGTACTAGCCGGTATGGCTCATTTACTAGAGCAACAAGAAGGAAATGGAGGGTTAGACCGGAGGCTGCATATGAGCGATATAGGAGGATCAAACCCCGAGGATTTTCATGGCACTACTAATCCATTCTTTGCTGAGGGATGAATTCGATCTTTGGAGGTTATCTTTCGTTACATGGATATGGCGGACGCTGACCGAGTTCGTTGTACTATCTATCTGCTGAAGAGCGACGCTTCCTTATGGTGGGAGGGAGCAGAGCGAGGGGTGAATTTAGCGACATTGACATGGGATGATTTCAAGATGGTGTTCTATGATAAATACTTCACTGCTGATGTTCGTTATAGGGTTAAGAGAGAGTTTATGAGTCTCCGTCAGGGGGATTGGTCAGTTGCGGAGTTTGTGCAGAAGCTTGATAGGGGTTGTCACTTTGTGTCCTTGATTGCAAATGATGCTGCTGAAAAATTACGACACTTCCTAAATGGGTTGAAGCCGACTATCCGTCGTGATGTGATGCTTGGCGATCCTACTGATTATGTTACTGTCGTTGCCAAAGCTTTTAGAGCCGAGCAGTCACTCAAAGATATTGAATGGGAGATGCAGCGAAAGAAGAATCGTGCCCAGCAAGCTAGTCAGCAAAATAAGAAACCTTATACGGGATTCACCTAAGCAACCGGAACCACCAAAACCACAAGGACAACCACCTAGAAGGAATGTTCCGAATGCTGATGAGAAACCACTGTGCAAGGAGTGCAATCGTCCACACTATGGCAAGTGCGTATGGGGCACCTACAAGTGCGGAAAGTTGGGACACAAGGCTTGGGATTGTCCAAAGCTAAAGCAACCCACGACTGGAAGGGTCTATGTGATGCAAGCTGAGAAGGATGAGGCAGAGCCGACACAACACTGATTACCGGTAACCTAGTTGTTTAACATTTTTACGATGCTTTTAATGTTAGAATGGGGAAATGGATCAAATACTGTTGTAATAGATGATTGATGATTCAATAATGTTAGGATACCTAATATTTAAAAGTAATTTAAATTTTATAAATTAAGAATTTTAAAAAAAATTCACTATTTCATATTTTATTATTTGTTAAATGTTGAGGTTTAATTCTACAAAAATAATGTAGAACGATGAAGAAGATAGAAGTGGAGCTTGATACTTGTCACTTGAAAGTTGAAAATTAATTTGTGATGTCTGAAAAACTTTTTGAAGAATTTTTATGTTTGAATTAAAATATTTTATTATGAATTTTGAATATTTATTTATTAAAAACTTACATACTGTATTAATGTAAAAAAAAAAAAAATCAGGTCAGATTACACGAGTTACTCATATTAAGCGGATTACTTTGGGTGGGATTTAGTTCAAGTTCCTTATTTTCTTCGGATCCGAATCGAGATTTTTTTTTTATTTCAATTTTACAAGATCCACACAAAGTGACACCTGGCTCTGCTTCGAAAATACCGTCCCAAAAATAATAATAATAATTTCTGTGTTGTTGGGTACTCCGTAAATAATTGCAATTGAATCACTGTTTGAGAATTTGGATATGGCGCAAAAGCTTATGCATGCGGTTCAGTATGACAGATATGGCGGTGGGGCATCTGGTTTGAAGGTTATTGTTTTTTAAACAGTTCTCTGTAGATTTTCTTTATCACGTGTCATTGTGAAGTATTTGAATGAATTCCTGGTTTGAATTTTAGTTGAATTATCTAAATTTAAGTCATCGTTAACGATAGAGTTTTTTGGGAAAATTTGAGGATCACACAAGGCTGTACTAGGAATTTGGCCGAGGGGATGAATGAAAGCTGGTACTTTGTGGAGACAACCTGGATTTTAAGATAAATTTCTGAAAGTTTTGTGAGTGTAATAACATTGATTTTTTAATAAATATTTGAGATAAAATCTGTTAATTATCAGGAAACGTACTCCGGGAAGAGTTTGTGATTGTTGTATGGATTATTGAATGGAGCAACTTACTGTTTCTTTTTCTTTTTTGATACAGCCACTTAATTTATTTGTGAGGGCGTATTAGTTTTTTTCTGTGTTGTGTGTTCTTGTCCACGGAGAAGGCGTGCTTCACTCGCTTATTATTAGTTAAAATAGAATGCGAAGATCAATGACCAGGGTGTTTTCTCAATGTGTTGTGGTTTTTGTAGTGTGATAGTTATCCAAATTGAGTCAGTTTGTGTCAGATGATATTTGTGCATACCTTTGTTAATTTGACACCTCCTCTTTCAGCATGTTGAAGTTCCTGTTCCTACACCTGGTAAAAGTGAGGTGCTACTGAAATTGGAGGCCACAAGCCTAAATCCGGTTGATTGGAAAACCCAGAAAGGCATGCTTCGGCCTCTTTTTCCTGGGAAATTTCCTTTTATACCTGGTAAGCATACTACCTCTGTTTCGGAAAATTGATACTGATTGTGTTTAAAAACTTATATATCAGCACTCTTTGCTTTCTGATTCGACTGTTTCTTTTCTCATTATGGCGCAGCTACTGATGTAGCTGGAGAGGTAGTCGAGGTTGGATTAGGAACCAAAAACTTCAAGCCCGGTGATAAAGTTGTTGCCATTCTGAGCCATCTAGTAAGTGTTAAAAAATTATTTACTCGACTGCATCATCTGGAAAATCGATGCTTACTAACATCACTGAAAGCCGATGTCATATTCTTCTATTTCTAATAGATGCATTTCTTCATTCTTAAATATTTATGAGACAGTCAGGTGGCGGTTTGGCGGAATATGCAGTGACAAAGGAAAATCTTACGGTTCCTAGGCCCCCTGATGTATCAGCTGCTGATGCTGCGAGTCTTCCAGTTGCCGCCCTTACAGCTCACATGGCCCTCACTCAATCTGCTGAGGTTAAACTCGATGGAAGTGGACCCCACAAGAACATTCTCATCACTGCCGCTTCCGGTGGTGTTGGTCATTACGCTGTTCAGCTGGCAAAGCTTGGAAATACGCACATCACAGCCACTTGCGGTGCTCGAAATATCGAGTTAGTGAAAAGCCTTGGAGCAGATGAAGTTCTTGATTATCAAACTCCAGAAGGGGCAGCCCTTAAGAGTCCATCGGGCAAAAGATATGACGCGGTTATTCACTGTGCACCGGCCTTTCCCTGGTCTGTTTTTGAGCCAAATTTGAGTGAGAATGGGAAGGTCATCGACATCACTCCTGGGCCTAGCGCAATGTGGACTTTTGCTGTGAAGAAACTGACCTTTTCGAAAAAGAAACTGGTGCCATTGCTTCTTATCCCGAAAGGTGAGAACCTGAAATATCTTGTTGAGTTGGTGAAAGAAGGGAAGATCAAGACGATAATCGACTCGAAGTATAGTTTGAGCAAAGCTGAAGATGCTTGGTCCAAGAGCATTGAGGGCCATGCTACTGGGAAGATCATTGTGGAGCCATAAATGGAAAATGTTGTTAAAAAGATACATTTTTTATTCCAAGAGAATGGATTGTATGCAAAAAATAAAAAAAATGATGATTTGAGCAATTATTCTATAATTTGCTCTTATTGAATTCTGGTGTTTTTTTTTCTTTTTCCTTTTTCTTTTCTCAGTGTTTATTTGTCTGCCAATGCTTCTAGAATGATATTCCTTCATTGTGCTCTACATGCATATGTATAACCCATATTGAAAATATTAAGTATTAAAAATCAATGTGATTATCAAAGTGGGTACATTTCGTTCAACATGATACAAAATGTACTTGCGAGTGATGGAATACTAATCACTTGAAGGTATTTGGAAACATGGCAAAATAGGAATACAAAAATGAATCACTTTATCGGGTAAAAACATAATTAGAAAGCTCAAGATACTACCCCTGTATCTTTTAATTTATATTTTCATCATCTAGGGTGAATTTCAACAAATTACTTATAGTTTATTGAATGCTACACATGTCTGGTTATGAAGTCTTCAACGCCTTGTCAGTAACGAAGAGCTGCAGAGTCATCAAATGGCAAAAAAAAAAAAATTCATCTTTGCATCAAGAATCATCCCTCACTAGGAAAGTTGTGCGGAATAATCATCAAAGATTTGTTAACAGGTGGGACTTTCAAGAGTTATGCCTCGTAGTCTCAGAAGACTGAGGAAATCGGTCCAAATATCAGCCTTCTCATAGTCAAAACTCCTGAGCCAGATGAAATTAAAATCTTTACCCATCTTTGGTTATTCAGGTCAAAGAAGGCCCACTCTAATTTGGGAAAGTGGATGTAAGGACATTGGAGGATAACACAGCCACTCATCTTGGTTTTGTAGAATTCTACAAAGCTCACTGGCCAATCGCTGTGGATCTTGGAGACGTTTAGTAAAAACTACAGCAACCCGAAAAAGCTTGCTCAAGCCTACAACTCGTTGGCCAGATGCAACATAATCAACATGACACTTGAACTGGAACTGAAGTAAGCAAGACTCACAAAATGAGGATAGATCAAGATCTCAAACAATAACCAATCCACCTGATCCACCAGCTTCACCAACTATGCGATCAAAAGTCAAAACCAGCTTCGGGGAATAAAGCACCACTGGCAATGTCCTTCACCTTTTGCTTGTAGTTGTAACTGGAACAAAATTATATCGAGAACGTGAAGCAGAAATCATATTCAGCACTTGAGACAAATTCCATAATACATAAAGCAATTCCGACAAAATGTCGGAAAATGTGCAAATGTTGATGGTGGCATTAAATGAGGTGGGAACACATTTTGTTAGGCAGCGATCAAAGAACACGTTTTGTTAAGCAGCAGTTTGAAATTTCAGACGACATCATTTGGCATTTCAATGTATCCCTTCATCGAGTTCTCTCTCATTTTATAGCATTTGAATACTTAGTTCTATAATATTTGTGAAGTGTTTGTTCTCTTGTATTAAAAGAGTGTGTGTTCTTTTTGGAAACACAGTGAGTAGTTGTACACCATAAAATATTATAGTAGAATTCTTTTCATCTTGCCCGTGGTTTTACCCTAATAATTTTTAGGGGTTTTCCACGTAAATCTTGGTGTCCATTTTTATACTTTATTTTCATATTATTATCTCAAGTTGTCGTAAGTGGGACCAACAAGTGGTATTGGAACCTTGGTTTAAAATTTCTGAAAATTTTGTGTGTGCTCTGTGGTTGCAGCCCAGACTGATCTTCCATGATAGAAAGATTTTGTTTATATCTTTTTATTAAGGTATGATTATTTTGTCCAGTCTACTAAATTGTTATAGACATAATGGCGGGCAGGTACGAGATAAAAAAGTTCAATCGAAGCATTTTTATGTTGTGAAAAATAAAGATACAATCAGTTTTAAGAAAGAAGAATTTCTTGACGGCTATTGGAGAAAGACCGATGGAAATTACGGACAACGGAAATTTGAATGGGATGAATGATAATGTTGTTGCCAATTTACACTTGGCTATAGCACACAAAGTACTGTCAAAGCAGACAAAGTATTGTCAAGTATCATGAGATAAAAATAGCAAAGTTATCTGAGATACTCTGACAAAGATGTACGAGGTCAAGTCACTACATAACAAGATTTTCCTAAAGAGAAGGCTTTATACTCTTCGGATGGCAGAATCCTCATCGATGACCGACCATATCAACACACTAAATACTCTATTTGTCCAACTCACTTCAATGGGGCATAAAATAGAGAAAAATGAATGTTCGAAGTTTCTACTTCAAAGTCTATCAGATTTATATTATCAATTTATCATCAACTTAACCAACAATATTCTTATGGGTTCTCTAAAATTCGATGATGTCTTAACTGATGTTCTCGGAGAAGAAATCTGGTGCAAGAATAAGGAAGATTTATGGACCGTGACTCCAGTGCGAGCTAAAGACGACGTAGATCAAGTCAAAAAATAAGAAGAAAAATATTTACTGCTTTAAATGTGATGGT
Source organism: Primulina huaijiensis (assembly GCF_012295235.1). Taxonomy (NCBI): domain Eukaryota; kingdom Viridiplantae; phylum Streptophyta; class Magnoliopsida; order Lamiales; family Gesneriaceae; genus Primulina; species Primulina huaijiensis. The sequence continues at coordinate 6,744,925 of NC_133320.1, forward strand.
AAAGAGCACCTCAATAAAGAGTGTATGAGTATCGAGAAGAGTTCTCAACGAAATGTGACCAGTATTTCAGACGATGGTGAAATATTATTCAACAATTGTAGAAAGCAGACACAAATTTTGTGATACATGGATTATGGAACAGGAGCGATGTGGCACATGACGTCTCAGAGAGAATAGTTTAATCATTATAAACCAGTCTCAAGAAGATCTTTATTCATAGGAAATGATCATGCTTTAGAAAACACTGGGGTTGATGCTATCAAAATAAAAATGTTTGATGACACAATTCGTACCATAAAAAAGGTACGACATGTGAGGGACTGATAAAAAATCTTTTGTCATTGGGTAATTGGATGGTATCGGGTGCAAAACTCGTATCGAGAACGAGATCATGAAAATTGTGAAGGGTGCGCTTGTGGTTATGAAGGCAGATAAAGTTGTTGCAAATATGTTTGTACTTTTGGGAGAAACACAAAAAGAGACGGAAATAGTTGTTGCATCAATTGATTCAGAGAAGAATTAACAGTGTTATGACATAGAAAGCTCGGGTATATGTCAAAATGAGGGTTAAAAATTCTCTCAAAACGGAGGCTGTTGTCGCAACTTACAAAAGTGTCATTATCTTTTTATGAGCATTATGTTACCAATAAATAACACAGATTAAAGTTTGGAACTTCCAATTCCAAAAGAAAGCATATTGGAGTTGATTCATTCGGATGTTTGGCAAGCACCGGTTGTATCCCTAGGAGGAACGAGATACTTTGTCTCAATCATTAATGATTTCTCTAAGAGATGTTGGGTGTATCCAATCAAGAAGAAATCAGATTTTTTCAGACCTTTAAAAATTTCAAAGCGCGGGTTGAACTTGATTTTGAAAAGAAAATCAAGTGTTTGAAGACTGATAATGGCAGAGAATATACCAGTGATGAATTTGATGCATTTTGCCAACATGAGGGTATCAAAAGATAGTTCATGATGGCTTACACACCTCAACAGAATGGGGTGACGGAACGGATGAGCAGAACCTTGTTGGATAGAACAAGAGCTATGTTGAGGACTGTAAGTCTAGACAAGTCATTTCTGAAGTAGTCAAAACCACTTGTTATATTNTTTTTCAGACCTTTAAAAATTTCAAAGCGCGGGTTGAACTTGATTTTGAAAAGAAAATCAAGTGTTTGAAGACTGATAATGGCAGAGAATATACCAGTGATGAATTTGATGCATTTTGCCAACATGAGGGTATCAAAAGATAGTTCATGATGGCTTACACACCTCAACAGAATGGGGTGACGGAACGGATGAGCAGAACCTTGTTGGATAGAACAAGAGCTATGTTGAGGACTGTAAGTCTAGACAAGTCATTTCTGAAGTAGTCAAAACCACTTGTTATATTATCAATCGTTCTCCTTCATTGACAATTGATCTGAATACTCCGATGCAGATGTGGACCGAGAAGCCGACAGATTATTCTCATTTTCATATATTTGGAAGTCCTGTGTACGTTCAGTACAGTGAGTAAGAAAGATCGAAGTTGAAATCAAAATCCAGAAAATGTATCATCTTGGGTTATGCTGATGGAGTAATCATTTGGCATTCCAATGTATCCCTTCATCGAGTTTTCTCTCATTTTATAGCATTTGAGTGCTTAGTTCTATAATATTTGTGAAGTATTTGTTCTCTTGTAATAAGAGAATGTGTGTTCTCTTTGAAAACACAATGAATGGTTGTAGACTATAAAATATTATAGTGGAATTATTTTCATCTTGCCCGTGGTTTTTACATTAATATTTTTAGGATTTTTTCACGTAAATCTCGTTATCCAGTTTTATACTTTATTTTCATATTATTATATCAAATTTATCGTACCTGGGACCAATACAAAAAACTCACAGCAACAATAGTTATTTACTGTCAAACAAGATATGTGAATTGAGAAAATTACATTAGAAATTAAAAGCTTGAAATTCTAATTCCTCTTTTGCATTCTTTCTTGATCAATTATTTATGAATACAATACTAGCTACCCCCAACATTTTGTTTGAAAACAATAATTTCGGTATTATACTGAATTATAACAATTGGAATATGGAAGCAGATCCAAAACAATCTTGAAGACTAATTTAGGCAGATGCGGATTCTTAAAATAATATTTGAACAATTGTATGCTCCTTATACAAAGCAAATACTTAATCTATGTACTTGATTATACTATTTCATTCAAATATTTATTGGCGCTTTTAACTATAAAATATGACAAGCTCTGATTTGGACCTTGTGATTTTTATTTCATTACACTCACATCCTTAATTGCAAGAAGTCCCCTAAATGATAAAGATGAATCTGCCAATAACTTCCTAATATAATCCTTCATTATAATAATTATTTCATTACACTCACATCTTTAATTACAAGAAGGCCTAAGCCTCGTTAGTGGATTAATTAAGTATATAATACACTAAACTACCCTAAACCCCATTAAACCCCATGCCCACCTCCCCAATATAATCAAAACTCCCCCATTCACACAAGTCACAGCACACACATCAAAAGTTGAAGGAAAGGCACCGAATTGCTAGATTTTTCAAAACTGTCGTCTCCTCGTCGTCGTTCTTCAATCGTCAACGATTATTCGTGCGTAAAATACGCAAAGGCACGTCATATTCTTCCTTTACTCATCATCACACCATATTATGTAATTATGTTTGAAATTGCATGAAAAACAATAGTACCTTGATATATTTTCGTACATGCATCTAGGGTGATTTTTAAAGCATGGGTTTTGTTCCAAAAATCATGAATTACATGTACCTAAGGGGCTGCCATGATTAGGAAAGGTTTTAGGGTGGTTTCCACGTGTTTTAAAGAGTCCTAAAACACACCAATCAAGCTGCACAAGAAATAGAACAGAAGCTGGAACCAACTTTCTGTTGTGGTGTACTTGGCTCGACTGTAAGGAGGTTGGTGGCTAGGCTTGGTCAGGACTGGGACCAGGGCTGGCTTAGGTAGTGTTAGGGTCAGGGAAGGAGTCCTACCCATGTTAGGACTCGAACACCAGGGCTGGGAAGGAGTCCTAGCAAGCTAGGACTCCAACCCATGAGCTTCAAGGAGAATTGCGCAGGGTTCAGCAGCTGGGCAGGGAGAGATAGCTAGGACTGGGGGCTTTGAGCTGGGCTAGGTCGAGTCATTAGGGTCCTAGAAAGGTGCCTGAGGGGCTGGTTCAAGGGATGGTTCGTTGTTTAAGCGGTTAAGGAAGAAAACGAGAGTCCTAGCATGAGTGAAGTTCTCGGCCATGGCTTGTTCTGAAAGTGTGTCTTCGGTTTTAAGCTTAGGGTCGGGTCCTATATGTTCTAAGGGTTCGAGAGGTTCCTAGAGGGGCTGGTCATGAGTTGGTGCAGGGTGGCTCGACGTGGCTCGAGCCAAGCACATAAAACATGAGGCAACCATGGTGATCGCGCAAGCTGCTGTCCTTTATTCAGGTGGCTTGTGCGCTGGTTCATGGGCTTGGGCTGGTCTGGTCCAAGGATGGTTAGGGTCATGAAGGGTCAAGTGGTTAAGGGCTGGAAGTGTCCTAGTTGGGTTAGGAGTCCTAGAAGTGCAAGGAGGCTCACGTACACACACATGCAGAATTTGGTCTACTGTCCAGGTTAGTTTGAGCGACTTAGGGGCTGCAGGTTCCTTGGGTTGGGCTTGGTCAGGAGGGTAACTAGATGGGTTGGCTCGGGTTTGGCTTGAGGTGGCTCGGGCATGGCTCGAGTATTTTGAGAGATGGCTCGGTGTGTTCGATTAGGTGTCTAAAACGAAAATGAAAAGGCTAAAATTAGAACCATGGGTTCACGGGTGCGGTTCCTGGCACACGAGGGTAGAATAAATAATAAAAATATTATGTTTAAAATTTGGGATCAAATTATGGAGTTTTCGATTTATCCGGGATTTAAACGCCGTACGAAACGCTAATTAAAGAACTAATTGAAAAGCCTAGTTTTAAGCGGAATAAAATTATGTAAAATTATATTTAAACTCAAATAATTATTAAATGTCTAAGTTTTTAATTTCGAAATTTTATAATAAGGTTTGGTTTAATGCGGGATTAAAACGCATTAATATGTTTTATTTAAAGATTAAATTAAAAATCCTCGATTTAAGCTAAATAAAAATACGAGAAAATTCATGTAAGCTTAAATAATTATTTGAGATGGTCTAGAGTCGACGGAAGTAAGAAAAAATCAAAAAAGTGAAATTTTACGTCTAAGGGTAAAATGATAATTTTACATCCGAAAATTAGTAAACGTCATGGCAGTGTCCTGAATGCTGTTTTATATGCTAATATGATTATTTTCAATGATTATGGGTGTTTATGAATTTTTATATGTTAAAATGTTAATTTTATATGTTTATAAATTTTTATGATGTTAAAATGTTTATTTTAAATGTTTATGGAATTGTTATGATTTAATATGTCAAAATGTTATTTTAAATGTTATGATTTAATATGTTAAAATGTTGTTTTTTAAATGTGTATGGATTTTTATGATTTAATATTGACATTTAAAAGATATGTTGTGTCCTTGGTTTAAAAGAAAAACGATATTATATGCATGTTTTTATTAATGATGGAAATACGAAATGTTGAAGGACGTGAAGGGGTTGTGACTAATATGATGATATGTTGGAGATATCGTGAGGGTTATGGTCCTAGTGGGAGCCCGACGATCGTGTTTCCATGGATATGAATACGAATACGTTAATATGGTAATACGTTGGCCAATGCTCAGTTGACGGGTGAGAGTGTCGCTGATGTCTCGTCGCCCAGTACTGTAGTTTTTATAGATGGATCCATCGCCCAATACGAATACGAATACAAGTCACAATCACGATCTGAATTCAACAAACACGAATATGAATATGATGATATGAATATGTTGATATGAATATGGATACGAATATGAATATGTTTATGTTTATATTTAAAGTTGATGCATCATTATGAAAATGTTTTTATTTAAAGTTTATGCATCATGAAAAGGTTTACGAAAATGTTATGTTTAAAGTTTATGCATCTTAATGAAAACAATATTTTAAGTACACGTATTTTTCACTGTTGTATGTTATCTGTATACGTATTATATTGCTATCAAGAATATGATGTGTTGAGTCTTTAAACTGACTAGGTGTGATTGATGCATGTGATATTGATAATTATGATGTTGAAGGTCTTGACGGTTGCCTTTGCTGGACTGTCGGTGCACATAACACGAGGACCAACGCTTCTATATTTTCCGCCCTTATGATTTATGTTTAAGACTTTTGTTAAAGATTTTACGACTATTTATTTATGTTTTTCGTTTTTTGAGAGGTTTTTGGAGAGGTTGTTAGTTGATAGCGACTTTGCTATATTAGGAATTATTATATATATGCATAGCTTTTCCATCGTTCGCTCTCCGTGGGTTTTCCTTCTCGTCATTGATCTCCTCGTTTCCCTATGTGTTAAGCTTTTCCAAGAATACTTGTTCTCAAAATCGTGGGAAAATTTGTGATTTGATTTTGGTGAAAAGCAATGGATTTGGTTAAAGTCGTGAAGGAGAGGATGTAATGTGTTAAATATAATCTTGCTTGTTTTCTTCTGTGCAAACATACCGTGTAAATTAAGTTTCCAAGAAAAAAATATTTATGTTTCACATTTTCCTCTTCAATTGGGTGAGATTACATTGACCTTTTTGTTTTCTGTTTTAATTTTGAATTTCAAGTTAGTTTATTTTTCTTTTATTGGATTAAGTTGTTTTGTCTTTTATATAACTTATTTGGAATTTATTGTTTGTATCGATTCATTTTGATTTCAAATAATTTACTTCTTTGGGTTTTTAGGAAATGATTCCTTGTCACTGTTGTCATTGCCATTGCAGCTGGTTTTGTAAGTGCATTTTTCCCAAATCTTACTTTTCTGGTCATTCTTGGTGTTTTAGTCGGCATCGTCTTAGGAGGTAGTCCAGCTCTTTCATCTTGGTTTTTAGAATTTATTCCTGCTCCAAAAAGAGGTGCATGGATGGTAGTGTTCTCAGATTTTTGGACCCATTGGAACAATTCTTGAAGCTTCTATGCAGTAGCTAATTCTTGTTTCTTCAAATATTTGGTGCAATCACCATGGGTAACTGCACTTTTTTGTTGATTATTATTTATGACTATTCTTGTAATATGATAAGTTTCAGCATTCAAGTGCTTCGAAAGAAATAGTTTATAATTTTTGAGTGGTTGAAAATTTTATCTTTTTAGTGCTTTGAATAGTTAGCAGAAACATGGGATGTCTAAGTAGGTTCTGTACATGAACTGCATTTGATTAAGTACATTTTAGTCTATTAAATCTTAGACACATACAAGTACCTTAAACAAAATGAAAATAAGAAAAGTATAGTTTTCTTTTATCTGAAGCGACGGAGCATTGCTGAGATTTCAAAGAAGAAATTCTGAAACTATTTCAAGATTCAAATTTTACATTTTAATAACAAAAGTCTCTGGTACGTTTTCGTTACTTTGATCATTTCTTTATGTTTAGTAGTTACTGCAATTTCTTTGCTCTGATTGTGTGATTTTTTCAGATTTGTTGGTGCTTTTTTATAAGGTTCCCAATTTATTGTGAAGAATCGGCTGCTTTTTTCTCCATTTTGACTTTGGTATAGAAATATTTGTTCCATCCCACGTGCATTTCCGTGCGTTCCTCTGATCTAGGATTGGATCATGAACATCCCTATCTTCGTTTTGAATTTTAAGATTTTTTTTACCTTAATGAGATTATTTAATTTTGTGACTGAATATGAATTGTCGTTCCTGGCTATAGAATACATTGATTTCAGAAGTTGATTTAGTCAGCTTAATTCAGGCTCGGTTTAATTCTTTATTAATTCTTGACTTGGGTTCTTTTGACTACTTTATTAGTTATTGGTTCTTTGGATACTTGAAATTGACTTCTAGTTTGGGCTTGACTCATGGTTGGTGTTGATATCCAAGCATGCTCATAGTCTTGTTCGTAAGACTGTAATTTTGAAGGATTATGATGGTTTAATCGCGTTGGGGTGGCTGGAATTTCCCGCCCCAACGCGCTTGTCTCGCAGATTTTTTGCAAAAAATTTCTCATGCACGCTAAGGCGGCCGAAAACATCCGCACCAGCGCACATTGATCACAGATTTCCTCCGCTTTCTTCGATTGCAAGTTGGGGTGGACAAATTCACAAGCCCTAGCACGCCTTGCTCGCATTTTAGGCCTCAACATCACCTTTTCTTGATCAACTTACCTTCAAATCAAACCAAAGCATATAAGATTTGAACATTATGCATAATAGGGCTTAAAGCAAACTAAACTCAAATCAACGTAACAAAAATATGCATGAATACAACTTAAAACGACTCACAAAACACATGAAAATGACACCTATCAAACCCTAATGCTAACATTTTGCTCTCTCTCGATCAAAATATGTTACAAGACACGACACAACGAAACAAGAATTAGCTCAACAGTATGTTCATGGTTCACAGTTTGTGATAGGCTCGTAATAGTTTGTATTTTTGTTGTCGTATTTCTCATTGTTGTCACCTCAGACGTGCTTAATTTATACATTTTTGTATTATTTTGTTGTAAGAAGAATTTTTCTGCTCTTGGGATAAATATGGGCTAAAAAAGTGATTTTATATCACAGTTAAAGTTGTCAATATTAACTTTGTGTAGGACTTGAAGTAGAAAAAATTCACAAGTGGATTTTCCACAAGTCGTGATCACTTCTTGTGACTATTCTTCAGCTTCATCCACCACTGAATCTGAAGTTCAAAAATTGCGAAGATAATACAAAATTTTAAACTCCTAATTATGATATTTGACTTGTGAAAAATATTTGGAGAAAGATTTTATTATTGGGAGAAATAAATATAAGATAGAGTTTTATTCCATAAAAATTACTCTCTTTTGGTATCTTTTTTTTTTTACAACTTGGGTTTCTTTAGTTGATGGGCTTTTTTCCTTGGCCCCATAAAAAATCATCTACACCTACGAAGGAAAAGAAGGAGGCGATAATAAGAATTCCACTCTCTTCAAGGTGAAAAACAAAAAAAAAATAGCAATAATTTTTCATCTTTTTCTCAAGAACTCTAGACTAAGTTTTATTTCTGATTCAAGAGATATTTATATTAATTCAATTTTATCACTGTGAGATCTGTGCTTAATTTAATATTCTTTTGTGTTTCAAGTATTTGATGATTTATATTTAATTCTAAGAAATTTGTATGTCGATTAATCTGACAATTTAAATTGATATATAATTTTCTACGACTATCCATGAATTCAGTGATTTGTAATTGTCATGAACGATTGGTACATGAGTAGGATAGATTAGGTATGTTGTGTTTTCATAGCATATTTAATCTAATTAAATCAATGAAACTGTTTCTATCAATTGCAGTAATCTCGATTGTTAGATTTTATTATTAACTATTTTAATAAAAACGAAAATGATATCTTTAATTAATATGGAACGCTGTTGTGCCGAGTTGATTATTGATAGGTTTTGCTGAATGTTGGGTTTTGTCAGTTAAACTAGGAAAACACAATGATTTTAGACTATCCCTATAATTACAAGGTTAATGACTTGTAACTGTATAAATAAATAATATGTTAGCCGATGAACAATGATACAATTGAACAGTGAAACTTTGAATCAGAGCTTGGTAATATTAAATTTTACATTTCATTAGTTATTCCTCTTGATTAGTTATTTTTTCTTTCATATTAAATTAGTTCTATTATTTTATTTAGTTTTTATAAAAAAATCCCATTTTTTATTGTATTTTCTCGAGAGAAATAAATCTCTCGTTCTCTGTGGATTCGACCTAACTCACCAAATTTCTTATTTATCGATCATAACTCTACCTATCACTTTTTTAATAACACAAAAACTCTTTTCGTTATAACAGAAGCTGAAACATGCTTAAAATTAAAATGCTTTTTTTAATAATTTTGTGTTGCCATTAATCTTGTTAGATTGCATTGTCCTACTTCAGGTGTAACATTTCTCAAGATAATGATTGGAAAACCTACTTTTAATGTGATCGTATGAGGTGGAAAAACACTCATACGAATGGAAATAAAAAATTCTACTTGGAAAAGATTATTGTTATCATATTTATGGAGTCCCAAGATGTGTACACTTTCTTATCCACTAAATTTTTAAATGAAAATTTCATTGGTTTCATATACATCAAAATTTTTTGTAGTAATAATGAATCTATCAACCATATAGTTTGCATCATATATATGATCTATCATGTTAGGAAAAATATAATCAATCAACACATGAGTTAATTTTTCATCTTATCATGATATGATCATCGAATCTAGTAACTTTATAAAATTACTATTCACAGTGTTTTCCAAGCCACTACCAGTACGTAATAGAAATTACGAGAACTCAATATCTTGGGCATATCTCATATTTTGTTCTAGATGTAATTGTTAGTTCGATCAATCAGAGGATAACACTATCGAATTTTGGATTCTATAATTGCAATTTGATTGAGAGTGTAGCCTCATTGTTTTAGTGTAGTAGAATGAAATTAATATATTAATTCTATTGGTCAAGAGTTGACGAAGGTAAAATAGTTCATAGGAAGCTTAATCGAACTGTGTCTGACTCTAGATATGAGACATCATATTGTGAGTTTTCTCTATGGATGCCCACACACTCGATTACGGGGTAAGTTCTGAGAGAACATTGGAGAAGGTTTGGAGCATAGATCCGGAGTAGATTAACATAGATGAAGGAAGATCAGAGGTTGAAGATTTGTTAAAGCACACTTCAAGGGAAATCTCTAGTATTTTGTGTGATTATATAATCAATTCGTGTAAAATATGTAATATATAAAGATCATGATTTTGAGGCATTTGATTTATGGGAATTGCTTTTATAAAGAAACTTTCTCATTCCATAGTTCATCAAAAATAATATCTTGGTAGAATGTCAAATTTTTTTATCTTGAAAAGCATGCAACAATTTGGTTTCCTATTTATCCATGTTTTAACAACTTGCCTAAAATGTCCAACAACAATCATAGTTTTTCCTCCAAATGACAATTGATTATCCATAATATCTTGAAAAGTCACACTAACATATTCAAAAGTATAACGATATGACATTGGAGCCTCATCAATAATACAATTATTCTACGTCTTACAAACTATAAAAGATCTCACAATTTTTAAATTTTGCAAAGCGTTGATGTTGTTTGTTGGTCTTAGTGAGATTTGTAAACGTGAATGTGTAGTTCCTTGACAACAACATTATAATTATCCAAATAACTAATTCTACAATGACAGTTTTGCCATTTTTTCCTTAGCTGTGTTAGAATTGATCAATAAAAAATAGTTTGTCGGTCTCTCTCGATCCTTTCAATGAAGAAAATGTTTGAGTTGTTGCATGTAGAACTTTCAATTATAGTATCAAAAGCCATCATTAAATGATCATTAAAATTTTCAGTAGATCTCAGATATTCTTTAGGTAATTGAATTGAAAGCCAATCCTTAAGAGTGACAATCTCTTTAAAACTCGACACATATCGATGGGAAATCAAAATAATCCAATCTATTTTTATGTTACTTGCAGAATTGATCTACCATGATTTTAAACATATATCGGTGAAATTTTCGGTTGACCAAACATCAATATGAGAGACAAACAAATTTCTTAAAAAAGATATTATGTCAAAAAAATGTCATTCTTACAAACATTGACGAACATTATCATCATACCAGAGGAGTTCCATCATTTCAACTGTTTTTTTAATGTTTTATATGTAATCTCATTTAGTGTCATCAGTTCTTCAAAAAACCTTTATTTTTGTGCGAGGAAATATGATTATAGGTTGATGAAATATAGACGTTTTGCCTTATGGTCTCGTACGAAAAATGGAAAGTTTTTTTCATCCAATAAATTAATGACTTTTTTTTTTGGTTGAGTTATGTCAAGTGATTTGATTTATCTATAAGTAAGGTGGTACACAAAAACTATATTATTTTGCAAAGTAATTTAATTAGGTAAACAAAAGTGAGTCGATTTTGTGGTAACTGGATACGCTCAAAAGGTCCTTTTCTCCATGCAGGCCCAGCCCATCTCATACACGACTGGCTCAACAACCCGAATGAGTGTTCGTTCAAGAGAGAGAGGAGAGGCGAGAGAGAAATTGACGAACACGAACGGGTACACGCAGAACGCACAGTTATATACGCATACAAGTATTTGTATGTATGTATACGCCTCCATATTCGTGTTTTAGGGGGTTTCCCTGGTTGTTTTTGTTGATTCTAGGGTAAATTTTTGGGTACCCTTTGCGCACCAGAAGCAAAAACCCTAGGAGCAGAACCAACTCAGGGGCCCTTTTGATTTGTCCGCAGATTTCAATTCGTTTGATTTTAATATCGATTCAGGTAATATTATCACATTATCATGTCTTGAAACCCTAGAATTTGGAGCTCTGCTTGACTGTGCACTAACCCTAGATTCTCATTCATCGCATTCTTTTCATTATCGAATTTAGGGTTTTTTTGCGGGGGAAAACACGACGAAACTGTTTGTTACGCAATGCGTCTTAGGCGTTTTGGTTGAGTTGCTACGTTTTCTCATGGTGTCGAGTTGTGTGGAACATGTGAGCTTCCCTGTTATGTGGCATTCGAGTTGTTTGGGGATTTCATTTGGTTTGCATGTCAAATTATTAGCTTAACATGATAGTCACGAAGTCAGTCTTCACGAGCGTGTTACATAGGCTGCTCATCTCCATACAACTTGAACAAACTCTGACTTGCTTTTTGTAGGTCATAGAGGATGATAAGTGATGTGCATTGTATTATAAGATTCGGAATTACTGAAGCCATGATTTACTAAGTAGGAGAGAAATCAAATACAATTCCATTGTGTTCGTTTCATGTTTCATGAGACATGGATTATTATTACAAGTTCTAAAATATGTATTGACATCTTGTGCTATGAAATAGTCATGAGGCATGGATTATTACAATTTTTAAAATATGTATTGACACTTTGTGCTATGAAATAATACTCTGGTGTTTTCGACGAGAGATGAAAGTTTAAGTTAGAATTATGTTCTTTTGGAAGAAATGAAAAAAGGATCTGGTACTATTGTTTTTTTTCCAAAGATTAGAAACCAGTTTTTTAAAAAAATTAAAGATAACTATGTTTTTTCCCAATGACAGAAATACCTTCTGTTTCTTTCACTAAACTGTTACATATAAATTTTAATGGTATGTTGTTTGATGGTAATTTAACCTTTAATACGTTAATTTATGTTGTATTTTAGTTCATGTCTTAATTCAAACTTATTCGGATTAGTTTTTATTTTTATTTTTATAAATTTAACCACTTAGAAATTGTATGGTTTAAATTAGTTTGATATTCAACTGATGTTTCTAACTAAATTGGTAAAATATAGATGAGGATTGACTCTCGCTAACAGTTTAATTAGTTGTCACGTTGAGCAATGGGGAAAAATAGGCAATTTAGAATTTGAATTGGTTTCTGCTATTTGCGGGGAGAAACGCTTTAGATGGTATGGACACATATAAAGACGGCCAATAGAAGTTCCAATTAGGTGATGCGAGACCATGACTAGTACCCATATTAATAGACAAAGAAGGAGACCAAAAAAGACTTGGATAATAACGATTAAGTATGATATGCATCATCTAAATATAGATGAAGATATAATGGGAGGTAGAACACAATGGTGTAGGAGGAACCATATAGCCAAACCCGCACAGTGAGATAAAGACCTGTGCGTTGTTATACTATTTGATGAAATATATAATGTGGGTGCCCTGACATCATGCTGCCCTCACATCATGCTGTTTCAGACTCAACTTTTTTATAATTCAAAATTATGCCTCGAATAATGGTATGGAGTTTGTGCACATGCCCTTTATTTCTGTGTGGCATTTAATTCAAAAAATAGTAAATTACCATTATAATAAAAAAACGAGATTAAGTGTGAGTAAAACACGATGATTTGGTCAAACGCGGGTAAAAAGCACCCCTGATTCCCAATATATGATGGAATCTAATTGATTCCACTTCAATTGGTATTTTTTCACGAAAAGCAGCTTTCCTACAATATTACATTACAACAATCTCATAATTTTTAGTAAATATAATATCAAAACCTTTATATTGATTTTTAAACATTGGAAATTCTTCTCCCGAAGAAACCCTGGGCTCATTAATTTTCGGCCAATAAAAACTTATGCATTTAATCAATAATTCGTTGTATTTTATATGTTTGGCTCGGGGTGATTAAAATTATATTACAAAGCAAGTGCGCATTTTAATGCTTAAATTTCAATTATCCATGCTCTAGATTGTAATGCTTAATGTGCGTCCTTGACGTTTGTCATGCGTCGCACATATTATAGGACCTTGTGCAATACAATTTTCTAGGATAGCTGTAAAATTTTTTTTAAAAAAAAGCAATGTTGTAACTGGCGAGAGGCGGTGGCGGGGTGGTCGGTGACCGCTTATCGCCTCGGCCGCCTGGGCACCGTTTTTTTAAGTAATTTTTTTATAAATAATCATATATAATCATGCAATATAATCACAAATAGTCATCAATTTTTATGTAAGATGTGTAATTAAATAATATTTAAAATAAATAAGCTTCATACAATATAATATCATCTAGATAATGTGAAAATAAATATATAAATGCAAACTAATTCATAACATTGGTGTCATTTGATATGCTTGAATCTTTGAAGTAAAAAACGGATTCAATAACTAAGCGGCATAATGCAAAGAACTATCAAATCTGCCCTTAACTTCTCATCAATAATTTTCAAAATAAGGATGAGATTTTCCTCTTTTTTTGAAAGACTTTTTAACGTCTTCTTTGACTTGTTTAAGAACACCCAATAAAAAGGCCATTGAGGGCTTCTTGTCACCGTCAACAAGACGTAAAACTTTCACTAAAGGGGTGAAAACATTCAAAGTCAAAGAAACGCCTTTTAAAAAAGATATATTTGTTACCGTCGCCTCCGTCGCTTTCCCCTTCACACTACTCCTTAACTTTGTTTTGCTCCACTTCTCGAATGTAAACACAAGTTTCAATTGATCTTTCTTGTCTTTGAGACTTTTCAAGTCAAAAATGAAGTAGCAAATCTAGTCACCCCGAGTCTCACAATATCACTCTTCTTGGTATATTTCCTTATAAAATAGCCAAAGTTCTATGATGTGCATAGATGAATATGGTCAAGGCCTTTGCTTTCTCAAGCATTCCGCTAAATTCCAATTGGTTCAAGCATGAGGTTGATTGTATAAGTCGCACAAGAGGTCCAGAAAATTTGAGGTTGTCACAATGTCCATCCGCCGCCATATTGTCTGTGGCATTGCCCGTCACTACTTGAACAACATGTTGCAGGGCAATTTCAATGATATATTTTTCAACAAACTCAAAGATATAAACTCCGGTGTGTGCCTCCATGGATTCTTCAAAATTTGTTGACCACAATTTAAAAATGTTGACTGCCTCACTTGGCCCGCCTGCTCGTCGCCTGGCTCGCCTGCTCGCCGCCTCCGTATGCCCACCGCCGTATAGCTTGGGCCGCCTAAAACAGTCGCCTCATGCGCAGGCGAGGCGGTCGAGGGCCCCCTACCGCCTACTTAGGTGGCCGCCTTGACTGCCATTTAGAACACTGAAAAAAGGTCAAAATGCTTCTTTGAGCTATATGGAATTAAGGGTAGTTGGTTTTTATACGAATATATATAATTATTTAATATATCAAAAGTTGTCAGTGTTTTTGGTGATATATAGTCATAGTATGTGATTAAAGTTCAAAATACGTTTTTAATATAATATAATATGGCTAACTAGCTGTCACGCTTGGGCTCAAGCCCATGCAAGAATGTTTGCACGATGAGCTTCTATAGCAACTACTTCATATTCGTCTATCGCTTTGAGAAAATGACTAACATATGTTGCTATAGGAATATATTATATCTCATTATAAACTATTTTTAACTTTCATCTTCAATCAATGTGGGATTAAGGTGTCACAATCACCCCTCATTCAGAATATGACGTCCTCGACGTGCCCTAACTCCTTGATCCACCAACACTAGAATCGTGGCTCCTGTGCATGCAGGATTTTGCTCCACAAGTTCAAAAGGTGACTCTCATACACATAACACTTATTCCGTGGTGTTCTTGCTGGTGACCGTCTCTGATGTCATTATGCGACACTTTGGGCTTGCCCACGTAAACACGATTGCACAATCAATTATTTAATATTCGTCTTCGCTTTAAGAGAATGGTAAATATAAGTTTTTTTGGAGTACATTGTTTGTGATTATAAACTATTTTGAATTTATATTCAACCAATGTGGGACAAGGTGTCATACTAGCTCTCGAACAAAATAAATCATGTTCGAATCTAGTGGTATCAAATTAAATTTAATCTTTAATTGTGCCTGCTCGAAATGTTCTAATTTGATTTGTTTTCACAACTTGTCGTGAATCATTCCCTTCATTTTGTAGAGATGGTTGAGTTGGGTTGGGGTTTTCGAAAGAATGTTTTTCTCTTTGAATTAATTGTAGCAGTTCATTTTATTGAAATTTCTGGTTTAGTGAAATTGAATTAATTGTAGCAGTTCAGTTTCTTCTTTTTGCGTTGATACTTGTGTGTATACCATTCTTCACCTTGGTAGTACTTGAATTGTGCTGAATATATGATCTTATCTTACACTGGACAGCTGAATACCTCTATATGTTGTCATCACATTACCTTTACTTCGCTTAAGAGGACTGACACTTTTTGAGCTGATTATGAAGTTGCCCCTTTTTGCTGTGTTGCAATCTTTGGTTGTTGACATTGTTGTTCCAAAAGTGCTTTACATTTTGTGTGAAATTAGTTTTAGTAGGAAAAAATGGCAAGCCTAGAACTAAGGGGGCATTGTGTCCATGATGACTTGAGCTGGGTTCTGTAAACAAGACAAGTCATGGAAACAAAGTATGGAAGGGCTATGCAAGTTAAAATGCGAAGCGCTTTTGTTTTTCCATTTGCTAGTTTTATTTATTGCTGTTTTAAAGTTAGCAAGGCTTTTGAATGATTGTTATGTTGGTGCATCCTCTGCTTTAGCCGAATCTCTTACTGTCTTACAGTTTTTGGAGTGTTCTCCATTCATCCTCCTTTAAAATGAACTCTCTTCTTTTTTGTATCTCTTCTCCCCTTATTTGCTTGTTTTTGTTTCTTGTTTCACAGGATTTTCGTTCATGTCTTGAGTACATGGAGTAGATAATCTGTAGCTGTTCATTTAGGAGTGTGTATCGTTCTTCAAACTAGTTCTCTTAATCAGTGCTGAGTTTGATTCTATGGGAGGCATTCTTGAAGGCGGAGTTGGTATTGCTAACAAATCTTCTCCGCATCGAGCATCAATTGAGAATGTTCAAGCAGAGCTTAGGTAATATTCTTATGCTCCTAATCTTTTGCAATATAACAGGGACAATTTGCTACTTGTTCTTTGTTATAGGCATTAACAATTGTTTGTGTTTCCAGGAAAGAGTATGATGTTCGGGAAGAAAGAAAAAGAGAATTGGAATTTCTTGAAAAAGTATGTAACCGTCGGTTGCTTGCCTTTTCTGAATGTATGTTGAACTTTTTGTCATGCTTGAATTTCTATTTTTTTTAAATAGGGTGGAAATCCTCTAGATTTTAATCTTGGGAATGCTGCTTCAGTTAGTGTGCAATCAACATCATTTACAAACCTGCAACATGATCTTGTGACCAGGTATTGTGTATTTGTATGGTAAGATAAGATGTTCTCATGTTTCTGTGAATCTGGATTTCTTTAATTCTTTTCAATGATATTTTAGTGAACCAAAGGATAGTTTTGCATTTACCGCATCGCTTTATGGAGACTCTGTGGAAAGTAGTGGTAGACTTGCAGCTGCTGTCTGTGAACCCAATAGTGCTGATAATCTCATGTTATTAGATGCTGAACATGAATATTCAGAAGGTGATCGAAATTCTTTTCATCCCATTAGGGGTAATGTTGTGCCGCCAGAGCAATCATCGGAAAGGGATGGGAGCCATAAAACCAGGGAACATGGGGATTCATCTGCTTTTGGGCTCCCTAGAAAAGCATATAAGAGACGTTATAGATCACGCTCAAATCGTGATGGGGCTAGGTCTGGCTCAAGTGATGTAAATCCGGAGCTTGGCTCGCATGGATCTTTTTTACCTTCACACCACGGGCCCGGGAATGTAATAGGAACATTATCTGATGTAGAAAACCTCGATGTATCCTCCAACTGTAATTCAAAGCCTGGAAGGCCAAAAGATGGTACCCTCTGTCCAGATGTATGTGTAGATGATCATCAGTTTGTAGAGTTGAATGATGCAAGAGCTGTGGGATCAACTGAGGATCTGATCAAAGGTGTTTCTAGCCACTCTGCTTTAGTTGCTACTGCTTCAAAAAATCCCCTAGGACATAATAAACCATCATTACCAAATGCTGCAACAACTCCTATGAAAAAGGATTGCAATGAACCTGCTGTGTTGCAGTCAATGGAAGAGATGGCTTCTGCGGTAGTTGAGCATCAGCCAAGGGCAGCTACTGGAAAAGTTGAGAATCATGGTTCTTGTCAGATGAATGGTTTTGTCAATAAAAAGGGTGATGCGATTACAAATGATGCTCATAATGGCAATGCAGCACGTCACGGAAATGGTTTCGATTCCGAGTCTTGTTCCCAAACCAACCTAGATGTTGATAGAAATAATGATACCGAGACAGGTACCAAAATCAGTACCATTGATTCAAATGGAGACGTAGACAATCAAAATGTAGGGCCAGAAGACTTGCTAGTACGAGTAAGAGAAACAAAAGAGGCCAAGCTTATTGATAATTTTTCTGTTGATGAAGAGAGTGCCTCTGCTTGTCTAAATCGTAGGCAAAATGGTCCCCCTCTCCCGCCTCAGGAAGAAAAAATTCAAGGTAGATCTTTATTGCTTGACAAATTGACAAATCAATCTGACATTAGTGTCATAGAAGCTGGCGGCTGTAGTGGGTCAGAATCAGGGAAAAAACCTACTGTCCCATTGGTTGAGAATTCTTCCCCTCAGAGTGAAATTTTCACAGTCACACGTAACTCAATTGCTGATCTTGCTGAGGCTGGATCTTCATCAAAGGTTTCTACCATTTCCTTTGATGTCCAAACTCCTGGAAACTTGAAATTAGCTAGTGTTGATGAAGAATCGATCTTAAAAGAAGCAGAGAGCATAGAGGTAGATCTTCACGCTTTCATTAACTTTATCTTTCTCCTGTTAGTGCTCAAATAAATTTTTTTTGGGCTCATAGATCTGATGTGATACATCAAACAGGCAAAGCGAAAAAGACTAGCCGAATTATCTACTTTGACTTTACCTTCGGAGATTCCTCGTAAATCTCATTGGGATTATGTGCTTGAAGAAATGGCATGGTTGGCAAATGATTTTGCACAGGTTCACTTGATATGCCTTTTCTTTTGGAATATTTGTTCTGTAGATATTTCTGTAGTGAAAATATCCCTTATTGTCCTGTTATCCCCAGAACTTACATTCCCATTTTCTTTAAATAAATAAACTTCTTCTTTTGCTTCTCCTATGTAGGAGCGTATTTGGAAGTTAGCTGCAAGTTCTCAAATATGTAATCGAGCTGCTATTAGTTCTCGAGTGAGAAAGCAAGAAAAAAGTTCTAGCATGAAGGCAAAGATGGTTGCTCGTAC
Organism: Primulina huaijiensis; assembly: GCF_012295235.1. Taxonomy (NCBI): domain Eukaryota; kingdom Viridiplantae; phylum Streptophyta; class Magnoliopsida; order Lamiales; family Gesneriaceae; genus Primulina; species Primulina huaijiensis. Next base: position 6,763,723 of record NC_133320.1, read on the forward strand.
CTTGGCGAGGGCTGTCATGGAGTTCTGGCATTCAGTAGAGGTAGTTGTGATTTTTTTGTGCTGATCCTCCTCCATCTTTAATTTTTATTCCATCTACAAAGTCAATTATGACAGAGACTTTTTACTGATGTGGATGGTGTTTTCTTATGTTTGATGCCTCTTATTGCATCATGTGCTTCTGGTTGTTGTTTAACTTATTTTTCGACATTTTGTTGCCGTTTGACAACTAATGTTAATTACTATTTCGATTTTTCAAACTGATAACCATGTACGAATACTATCTCGTTGTATGTGAAAACTTGTAAAAACATCTAATGTTGAATCATTTATAGGAGGCAAACACTTGTCAAAAACATCTAATGTTGAATTAATTATAAAAGGTAACTTGTGTAATTCTGATACAATACGGTCTAATAATAAATACTAACTATACGTGGGAATGGTTTTTGTTGTTGCCGGAGCTCGAAAGATTGTTGTTTTCTGCTATACTCTAGAGTTATTCATGGTTTAATGAATTTTTTTTTTGTTGAGGATGTTTATTTTTTTCCCACACAATCCAAGAATCCACTGTAGCATCATAATATCTTATGACCTGGATTCCATTTGTAGAAGTATTGGGTGTGTGTTGATATTTTATCCAAGAATGTGCCAATATATGATATCTGACCTTTTTTGGATGTATTTGCAGAACATACCATTATATCATAAATTTCAGTCTGTAACTTAGAATATAAGGTGCATAAATTCTAAGGCAATTTGGTGTTTTAGTTAAGGAGTTTTTTTTTTTTTTGGCAGGAGATAAGCAAAGAACTCGAGCAGCCAAGTCAAAAGGATGCTCTTCAGTCTTATATGGCAAGATTTCTGAAATATAACAACTCAAATGTTCTGCATTACCAAACTGACGTACAACTTACCCTGGATAAAGTATCTGATTCAGGAATCCTGGACATGTCTTGGGAGGATAGTCTGACCGAAGTATGAATTACAATTAATTTTTTCATATATCATGCGTAAAACAAATCCCCTTCCCCACTTATTGTGTGTGTGCCTCAAATCTCGTTTACCCATCCCTGTCCCTTTTCTCGTCCCTTGTAATCTTTTCATTCTAGCTTTATATACGTATGTTTCAACATATAATTATATTAATTTTTGTAGTAAAGGTGAATATCTTCATGGTGTCTCTATGTGATGCTGTGAACCTCTTTGATTACCCATCAATTTTACTTTTGGCAATTGTCAATCAGGAAAACCTCTTCTACGCAATCCCCCTCGGGGCTATGGTGACCTACAAAAAATCAATTGAATCTCTTGTGGCTCACTATGAGGTAAATGAATACTTTGCTTTTGAACCTTGACTTCTCTTTTCTTTTCGCGGATTGGCTTTATGTAACAATCTAGGGAAATTATAAAAGAACCTGAAGAATTGTCTAAATCACAGCAACATTTAGTTTTGCCTTAAGTTACTTTTCTGCCACTGCCTCCGAAGATATTTTTTCTAAGTACTGGCTTCATTAATAAGGAGTCTAACTTAGGTGGGACATGAAGTTGGTGATTTCTAATGTGGGACAAGTTGGGAATAATGGAACACCTTGTTCCACTGACGTCATCCTATCCTTTCTTAATATTGTATACAAATTTTTTGTGGAATATTTAATAAGTGAAACAAAGGGTTTACATAAGGGAATGATTCTGCCAACTACTCTACATCAGACTCATGTCCAAGTCCATGTGTAGGTAAAAATGATCTTGGTATCTTTGTTTTAGCTCTCTCTCCCTCTCTCTGTTGTGAATCAGATAATGGCTAACCAAAAAATCCAAGAATTTTAAAAGTCAAAAAATTCTCAATGAAGTGTGTTGTAAGAAGGCCATCTTGTGATAACCCGCGTTAAGAAGTGAAGTGGATGTTGAATCTATGGATTCCAAAGAGTGACAGATTCTAGAATTGAAGTGTTTTATAAGAAGTATCTCATTTTTGTATGTAATTATTATTTTGACGTCCAACACTATTCATGTTTTTTTCTTAGAGAATTGGAAGTGATGTGCGAGAGGAAGTGGAGACATCTGGTTGTGATCTTGTGGCAGGTAAATTTGGGACGGTAGTTACTTGTTTCTATGTTGATTTCTGTCGTATTATTTATTTGACTAGGTTTTTCACTTTGCTGATTTTGAATCTCAAGATAATTCATATTATGAGGATGATGGCGATACGTGCACATTTGGCATGCCTATGGCCTCTGATGATGGCAAGTTTTCAAAATTCGGCCAAAAGAAGCGGAAATTCTCGGCACATGCATATGGTGCTAGGGAATATGGAATAGGTTCTGATTATTTGCCCATGCATATTTCAGAGAATAAAATTGTGACACAGCAATCTTCCTTCCTTGCCAAACGACCAGGCAGCAATCTCAATGTGTCGATCCCTACAAAACGCATGAGAACTGCTTCCAGGAGAATCTTGAGCCCATTCAGTGCAGGAACATCTGGATGCATTCAGTTACCAAATAAAACAGATGCTTCAAGTGGTGATACCAATTCGTTTCAGGATGATCAGAGTAGTCTGCATGGTGGATCTTCTTTTCCAATTAATTTGGAAGTTGAGTCTTGTGGTGAATTTGAAAAGAATTTAGCTTTTGACTCTGCAGAAGTTTCAACGAAACCTAAGAAGAAGAAGAAGAAAGTAAAGCATCCGGTAGACAGTAGTATATTTATTTAAGTATGAGTTTGAAGATATTATTTGTCATATTATTGACTGCCTTTGTTATTTGAGGCAGACTTCTGCATTTGAACAGAGATGGCAGATTGATTCCAATTTTCATAATGACCAGGTGATCATTTTTCTCGCTGAACTTTTTTGTTTTGTTATTCATTTAACACTTATATGCATATCAGAGGCACATAAGCTTGCTTCTACAAGGAATCTCATAATCTGCATTTGGTTGCTCAATGCCAATAATACTGAAATTTTCTTTGAGAAATGGAAAACTTAAATTCCAGTTTCCTGAAAAGAATGTGCCATGTAGCATTAGGAATGATAATTACCGGTTCCACACGCTCTTATCTTATAAAATTTTCTTTCTTGTGATGTTCCTTGAGATGGAGCTCCTTGTCATTTCAATTTCTAAAAAAGATGCAGATTTGCATATATTATGTCAAGGTATTCTCATCTGTATCAGAACACAGACCTCAAAAGACGTAATATCTTTGTACTGGGCAGTCTGAGGGAGATTCTCTAAGTTATTTCCAGTACAATGAATTATCAATGTTTATATTTAACTCAATGTTCCGGGAAAGAAATTAAAAAAGTATGGTCTCTATTTCTGTGTTCGGGTTGAACCTTCTTGGTATATTTTTCTGAAAAAAGAATTTCCTTTTAGTTCTGGTATCAATATGCATAACTGAGATGAACAATGAATCGTCTATTTTACAATTTCAGAGGGATCATTCGAAAAAGAGATCAGATAGTTATCAACTTGAATCTAACGGCTGCAACGGTAATGCTTTAATCCTAAAAGTCAGCCATTGTATTTGATTCCTAATATGCATTCTTTGCTTTGTCTTATATTAGCTATACCTTTTTCATGAAGGAATATTGGGTCAGCCCATGATGAAGAAGAGCATACAGCCATCGCAGGATGGCTCTTTTGACAACACTTCAACAGTTGCTGGGCATGTTCCTTCACCGGTGGCATCCCAAATGAGTAACATGTATCATCCAAATAAGTTCTATAAAATGCTTGGTGGCCGGGAGCGTGGAAGGAAAGCTAAAACTCTTAAGGTATTATACAGTTGCAATTCCTCATTTCCATTTTTCGACATTTTACTTATTCATTTATGCTTTGTTACTGTCTTTAAGTTGATGTTTGCATTTCATCAGATGCCTCCTGGGCAGCCGCAGTCAGACTCACGGACTCCATGGTCACTTTTCGAGGACCAGGTTGATTCATATATATTTTGCATGTACATGCATACATTTCTGTACCGACAAATATGTCTTTTGAAACTTGAGATATGCTTCTTCCTGTTGCTTCTGGAGGTATGTATGTGTTTAGTTGTTTTTGTACTTTGTTTAGGCACTTGTTGTCATGGTACATGATATGGGTCCAAATTGGGAGCTTGTAAGTGATGCTTTTAACAGTACGATGCAATTTAAGGTACATGTTTTTCAAAATTTTAGTTAATATTTTCTTGATATTTTGATTTTTTTTTTTATCATAATATCCATTCCAAAAAATTCCTAGAAATTGATATAGTGTGTAAAATTATTAATTGTTCTTTGTAATCAGTGCATATTTCGTAATGCTAAAGAATGCAAGGAGCGGCATAACATTCTGATGGATAAAACTTCTGCTGATGGAGCTGAGAGTGCCGAGGATTCTGGGTCTTCGCAGCCTTACCCTTCTACACTTCCTGGCATTCCTAAAGTAAAATACCTTTTATCAATTTTTATTAACTTGCTTATTGAATCCCTTTATATTTAATTAAATACATCTACATTCGTATCAAATTATTTATCCACTATATATCACCGGCCCTGTTTAAACATTAAAATCAAAATGATACTGCTTCTGCTTCTGCTTTTGCTTATGAATGTTGTACAGGGGAGTGCCAGACAATTGTTTCAGCATTTGAAGGAACCTATGGAAGAAGATACCCTCAGATCTCACCGTGAGAAAATCATCTTAATTGGCCAGAAACTTCGTTATCATAAGACTCAGGTAATTGTGTAGCATTAATTTATGACACGTTTAGATTGTTTCTAAGTAGTTCAATTCACATGGTTTCTAAGTGAGATTCTTGAGTCATTCCTGAAAGTTTGATCTACTTCAAGGTGTTTAGTATCCTTTAAATGTTGTTACTTTATACTTCTCTTGTGTATACGACGGCATTGCTTGTGTTGATGTTCTTTAAACTCTACTAAGCCATTCTTTACATTTCTTTTTTAAGGTACAATTGGAGAGTTAAGCAAACTCCCATATGATTGTAAGAAATTTAGAAACATGACTCAAATGTACCGTAGACATGGTATTAGCAATAACACAAGCAAAAATTTCTTGCTTTGCTATTTCATCACAACATTTATTACTTCCTCAACGGATTTGGAGCTTTAAATGTTGTTCAAGTAGCAGAAGAATATTGTAAGTTGTCAATTTGACAACAGGCTATAATGGAACTGATTAAAATGTTTGTATAGAAATTGAAGAGACGTGTGCATGGTTAGAAAATGTATGGAGGTTATTGATTGATATATGATAAGAGGTTTGAGGTTGAGGCACCATTTTTATTTACTATCCTGGTGACGAGCGTTGGATGATTAATAAATGTGTTTATAAGTATATGGGTATCTTTGATTGCGTGGAAACGACAACACCTGTGGGTTGGCTTCTTACCCATAGTTATAAAGCCTAGGCGCACTCCACGCACCTAAGTAAGTACCCAAACTCACGCCTTGCAAAAGCAAAGCGAAAGTTACGCTTTTTCTGGCCTTTTGAAATTGGTGCCCTTCTTATTTTTTTGTCATTAATTGATGGGATATTTTACTTGTATACAGATAACCCTAGCCCAGTCAGTTGTTTAAAGCCCAATTAACTTAAACCCGTACCATTTAATTATTAAAAACTCTGTATGCATGAGCAATAGCTTTTTATTTCTCTCAGATTTTGATTGCAGCACACTCTCCTCTCCCAATTTCAGCGCAGCCTCATCCAAGCCTACTGTTTCTTCTTTTTTGTTGCAATTTCAATTAGAGCGCTTTTTTTTTCAATTCTACCATCTCGCAATATTCTCTTTCTTATCCGAAGTTCAAAATCAGTCTGCTATCATTTAGTGCCTGCTCTTGCCAATAAAAATGTTGAATTCTGAATTTTTTATTTACATTATTTTGTGAACTATGCTTTTATTTATATAATATTTAGTCAAACTGCGCCTTATATATGTGAATATTAAACATCTATACAAAATGCGCTTCACTTTAATAAACCACACTTCTCGCCTTGTGCCTCAGGCTCCAGGGCACCCTTGTGCTTTTGTTAGCGTTGCTCCTTAAATAACTATGATGTTACCCGACTCATCTCCAATGTGCTAGTAGCACTTCACTCTTTTTTGTACGAGTATTGGGATTCAAGATTGATATGTGAAATGGAGCAATTTTGGGATGCAATTTGAATTAGGTGCAAATCAATGGATATGTGGTATTTGGTGGGTTCAGTGGGGTAGTTGCATGTTGAATATTTTGGTCTTCCATTTGTGCATCTGAAACTGTGGATTTAAACTATCTGGGAACCTGTTGTAGCCTAAGTGATACCATGGTTACATTGTTAGAAGAACGCTTTTACTTTCAATGTGGGAAGATCTTTGATCTTTATTTAATATACTTTTCTTTGGATCGCCTTATTACATTTTTTGTTAATGTGATTTCTTTTCATTATGATGGTAAACAGGATCCCAAACAACTACAACCTCCTCACAGCTCTCATACAATGGCTCTTTCTCAAGTTTGTCCAAATAACATGGGTGGTGGTTCTGTTTTAAGGTGAGGTTTGCCATAGATATGATGATTTGTTATTAAAACAAAGGTAATTGTTTTTTGCCATTTAATTTCTCGGTGCATAAATGACTAATGGTTGTTTTTGGCCCCTTCATTCCTCATAACTCCACTATCCTTGGTTCTATGAAGTCCTTTGGATTTGTGTGATGCCAATGTGTCTGGCACTGATATACCTTCTCTCGGGCATCAAGGAACATATTCTAGTGGATTGATTATATCGAATCAAAGTGCTGGAGCTCCAACACATCCAACGTCTGGTGCTAGTTCTGCATTGCAGGGATCCTCGAATATGATGCTTGGCAATAATTTTCCATCATCACCTGGCCCACTCAGTTCTGTCAGGTAATAAGCTATTAAGGGCTCACAGTTTTTTTTTTCAGATTCTTTAGTTATCTGACTAGGAATGTGGGTATTTCCTTACCTTTTACAGGGATGGTAGATATGGGGCTCCTAGACCTGCATCACCATTAATTGATGAACAGCAAAGAATTCAACAATATAATCAAATGGTGTCAGGTCGAAATGGCCAGCAATCGAATTTGTCCTCTTCTGGAGCTCTTCCAGGAATTGACCGTGGCGTTCGTGTTCCTCCCAGTGGTAGTGGCATGGGCATGGTGTGCATTAGTGGGAGCATGCCTATGGCAAGACACGGACTCCATGGTGTTGCCTCATCATCCTCGGTTAATTCTGGGAGTATGGTGTCAGCAAACATGCACCCTGGAGTCAGATCTGGCCCAGGAAACTCGAGTTTGAGACCTCGTGAGGGTTCACCCATGATGCGGGTAAGTATTATAGGATCTTATGTAATATTTTGCAGTCTTTCTTCGATATTTAGTGTCCTTAAAAGATGGAAATGGTTTCTGAAGAAAATTGCTGTTACTAGTTGATCTCTGGTGTTATTTACGTTTATGTCCTGATGATATAGGAGGGGTAGTCTTTCTCGACTTTTGGTGATTTGTTAATTTCTTAATTTGGACGTTTTCCTCACTTTTTTTGCTCTACCATCTAGATTTTGGGTCCACATATTTGGTACGAGGATTTTAAGGTTTCCGACTTTTTTTACCCCATTTTATAACGTTGCAAGTAACTGAAGTATGGCAGGAAGTATCCTTACCATTGAACCTTGTTAAGTAACACAGTTATATAAAACAGTAACCTTATGATCGGAAGTGAAGGGATTTGGATTTGTAAATCCTGGTTTTAACAGTTTGGTTAGTTGTATTTTAAAATTGGAATTGGATTATAAGAGATTTTTGACAGGATTTGACTAGATTTCATTGTGTATAAACAAATCTTCTCAAAACTGGTTAGATTTGATTGGATTTGAATTTGAATAATACTAAAGAATATCCATAACAAATTTTTTTAATTATTATCCTTCTACATCTTTATATGTAATGGTTGGATTAAATGACAAATTTATTTATTTTTTATTTTGCATGTTTGATTCTTGAGATCTATTCTTATAGTTGTCATTAATAATGAACAATTTTTTATTCAATAATTATTTATTTTTCTATTTATTATAAAATTAGGATATGGTTGAATATTTAATTTTGAAATAATTTATTTCGTAGAATTTAAATTTGAACATTTAGATGTTATGTTTAATTATTTTATTTTAATAATTCATTTTGTGTTCGTTAAGATTAGTTTATTAATTATAAAGAATTTATTTAGGTTGTATAACATAAATATATAATTGAAATGATACAGAGAAATATATGATAAAATTATTTGTCATTTTTAATTTTTTTTAATAATATGATTAATATGTTTAAAATCTTGATTTTTGTAAAAGATAATAAAGATTATTTTAGTAAAATTTTAAATTTTCAAATTCAAATCTTGTTTTTTCTAAACAAGAAATGAATTCTAAATAGAATTTTAAATTTCAAACCAAACACAAGGTGGAATTCCAATTCCATGAATTTCTAAATCCAATTCTAATTCCAAATCCAATTCTATTTCCAAATCCAAAATTTTAAGCATCCAAACACACTGTAAGTAAGTTTAAAAGGAGTGAAGACGCAGGATAACATGATGGCTGCTGTTTGTAGCAAATTTGCATTTACTTGGAAACTGTGGAGAGATTAACACACTGACGCACGAGCATGATGTAATAAACGGGCTGAAATGAAGTTTTAATGAGATTATGTTATTTGCTTTATTTATTTACAGTGTCATCTATTTATGAGTAGCATATCATAGATCTTGTCGTTTGCATGAAGATTCGATTAATTTTGTATATGCTTTTCCTATCCCATTTGCGCTTGTAGCATCTGTGTTCCTTTAAATTACAGTGGTTTTCTGCTGAACAGCCTGGCCTGAGTCAGGATTCTCAGAGGCAGATGATGACTCCTGATCTTCAGATCCAAGTCTCTCCAGGAAGCAACCAAGTCATGTCTCACTTTGGGGGGTTGAATTCCCCCTTCACTAACCAGACCGTGTCTTCACCAGTGTCATCATACCCCCTCCATCATCAGCAGTCCCATCAAATATCTTCACAACAGGCTCAAGTTCCTAGTCCTCGTCACCCACATTTTCAAGGACTGTCCAATCATGCCTCTAATCCCCAGCAGCAAGCCTATGCAATTCGATTGGCTAAAGAACGGCAGCTGCAACAACGTTTTCTGCAGCAGCAGCCGCCGCAGCAACAACAGTTTGCTGCATCTAATTCATCTATTCCACATGTACAACCACAGTCTCATCTCCCTGCATCATCTGCAGTGCAAAACAATCCGCTAGTTCAATCCCCGGCAAATTCTCCATCGGTATCTGTATCGCCTATGACGTCACCTTCTTCAGTTAATGCAATGTCTCAGCAGCAACAAAAGCATCATACTCCAACTCAGGGAGTGATCCGTAATACTCAAACAGGTTGTGGTGTGTTAACCAATCAGACAAGCAAGCAACGACAAAAGCAGCAACAGCCATTTATACAAACCAACAGGCAACATCCACAGCAGCGGCAGCAGTCACAATCTCCACAGCAAGCTAAGGGTGTTAAGGGAGTTGGCAGAGGGAACATGATGATTCATCAGAACATCCAGATTGATCCAACCATTTTGAATGGTTCTTTAACGGAAGCTCAGGATTCATATACTGGTTCATCTGTTAATGCTGTACCACCGACCAGGCAATACACATCTTCACAATTGTCTAATCAGCCCCTGCCTCAGCAGAAAAAATATTCTGGTCAATCATCCTCATCATCTAAGCATTTACAGCAAATGATTTCTCATTCTGATACCAATCAAGGTCATGTTCCACCAGTTGCTCCTGCTCCGTGTTTGCCTGCTGCACGTCAGTCTGTTACGCCTTTGGCCACTGCTTCTTCAAACCACCCACAGGTGATGCATCATCAAAAGTTTATGAATCAAAGTCAATCGGCTCTCCAAAAGGTGGTTCAATCAAACCACCAATTTAGTTCAGAAGCAATGCATAAAGCACATCCCCCGGTCTGTAACTCCACTGAAATGGAAGCAACAACATCATTGCCTCTGAACCAGTGGCATACTTCAGAACCAGTGAATGAGTCAAATGTGTTAAATTCAGAAACAAGTTTGGGGTCCTTCGTGTCCAAACCAGCTAACTTAAGTGAGACTACACTTCAATCCAGCCAAGGACATGGGCAGAGACTATCATCAGCCAATTTAATACCTATTACGCATGATGTGAGTTCACAATGGCAGCGGCAGCAGCAGCAGCAGCCACAAGTGCAACATTCTCACTCTCCATCTCCCTCGCCTCAGCAGCAGTCACAGATTCACCAGGCAGGGAATGCAAAATTTTATGGTACTCCCGATGACTCTAGATTGGAGTGATGCCTAGCCAACAGATATGTTATGGCGATGATTAGCCCACAGATTGGATCAACGTACTACATATTCTTGAGACAGCCATGTCAGGTTAGTTATACCACGACGGCATCTTTAGTTTACATTTGTTATTTTAGTTTCTTTATTCAGTTCAATATCTTTATTCTATCCAATATTTAGGATGACAATCCACTAAAAATGAAATCTTGAAATCTCGGTCCTTTGGGAACTCAAGTTCTTGTCAGTAATAGAAAAAGTAGATAATATAGATGGGGATATTTGTTTCAGAAAATAGAAAATATTTCCAGTGTCACTGTGCCTCAGTTTGCTTTTTATCTCATTGTTCATTTTGGCTTTTTATTGTTATCCTTTGTGAATTTTTCTCTCCTTATTTTGTATCATGAACTTTGTTTACTAAGTGTTGCTCACATATTGTTTAGTGATGCGGCATCGGGGCATGGGATGATGACATGCTGATCAAATTTGAGTATAATTCCTGACAAAATGCTAGCCAGGTCAATTTTTGAGCTTATGTGTATATTAGTTACCCTTGGGCTCTTGGAAGATGGAGACCAATATAGAGTTAGGTGTGTACAGAGTCTGATCGCTCTCTCTCTTTTTCCACCCCTAATTGTTTTTATTCACAGCTTAGGTGGGGCCTTAGTTACCCGCTGCATAGATCATTTGCATATGGTTCCCCTTGTATTAAGAATATAGTAACCATCATTATGGCTGAAGGCTGTGGAAATTTTGTGAATATTAGTCATCCTTCCGTAGTCCATATTTGTCAAAGTGGTGATTATCCACACGTTCTGAGCTTTCGCAATTTCTGTAAATTATTTCCCGGTTGTGATTCTCAGGGACACAACTAAAACTAGTCCATGATTCGAATTATTTGCTAGAGATTGATGTTTTCCTTGTTCGGTTTGAGTTTTTGCATATCCCAAGTAACCACCAGTTTCAGATATTTAAGCAGCACTAGTACTTTACAAGCCTGTTGCACGTGGGAGCAATTTGATTCAAGTTAAGCCACCAAAATGAAAATAACAATTGCATTTGAAATGTCGAAAACTCGTGCTCCATACATGACAACTTTGATGATAAACAAAAACCTTCAAACCTTTTTTTATCTTAATTTTAATACTAATTTTCGTTTTATAATGCCTATGTGCGATCTATTTTTCTCCGAGTAAAAACAGTCAATTTTTTTTTATCAACTTCAATCTCAATGGTTGTGTTTTCCTAATCATCAAATTGTACTTTCCTAATCATCAGGTTTTGCACTTTTTATTGGGTTATTTTGTTGACTGTTCTTTCTTTTTCGCGATGTCTTTAATTGATGTTGGGTGTTTATTTTTTCCTTCACCCTTCGATTTCTAAGACATTGTAATGATCTTATTGATACGACGATAATAGAGAGCATCCTATTGTTTTTCCAACAGTCGTGTAGTTAAAAAAAGAATGTGTAATCTTCCTCATTTGCTTGCTTCATAATTTTGTGGTATTGTGTACTCTTTCATTAACCAAAAAAAAAAAAGAGGCATTCCACCTCTCATATATTTAGGCTTGTGTTTTTTTCAGAAAGATAAAAAATGTTACTGAAAAATTAAATTTTAGAAAGAATTTTCTAATTGTATTTTTATTTAATGAATGTTTTAATATGATAAAAAAAAATGTTCGAAATAGTTAATGTATTTAATGATGGTGTTGATTAGTAGAAGAATAGATAAAATAATGTTAAATATGGAAACTTGATCATATATTTGGAACGAATGAAAATCCAAATATGGTCTTTATATTGGGTACAGATGAAATAATATTTATAAATGAGAATTTTGTGATATTCATATTGACAAGCACAGGAGCGAGTGAGAATATTTCTTACTGGACAACCGACTAGAACTTCAGTGGGGGTGTGATTTTTGTAAAAGAATGGTGTTTACATTGATTGTTCAGGATATCAGACCTAGCCAAAAATTTGTGTGAGACGGTCTCACGGGTCGTATTTTGTGAGACATATCTCTTATATGGGTCATCAATGAAAAAATATTACTTTTTATGTTAAAAGTATTATTTTTTATTGTGAATATCGATAGAGTTGATCCGTCTTACAGAAAAAGATTCGTAAGACCGTCTCACAAGATACCTACTCTCAAACCTATGTATATGTATGTGTGAATGTGTGTTTGATCTTGTATGTGTTATTTTTAAGGTAATATCCCATTATCAGATGTACAGTGTCACCACGTCCAACAAATTGACACTATCTCAACATTGTTCATATTAAGTTATCGGAAAATCACTTTTCCATATATAGTATATATACGTGTACGTATATTGTTAAAAATCTATTTATATTTTTTATTATACTGAATTAATATATAACTTAATCCTTGATCTTAGTTCATAATTGTTTATGATTGAGATAATTTTATTTTATAATAATATGTTTAATATGAAAATATATAATTATAATTTTTTTGTTATAGGTTGAATATCAATTAATAGATTTTAACTTTTGATAATATTTTGTTATGAGCTTCGATGATTTATTAATTTAAAAAAATTATTGAATAATGATTATGATTTTTAGTGGTATTATCATTTTTATTTTATTATGAGTCGAATATAAATTAATATATTTTAACTTTTGATAATATCTATGTTCTTAAACTTTGATGATTTATTAAATTTTAAAAAAAAAATTCTTGAATAATGATTAAATTTATATAATTTTTAGCGGGTTTCGGAGTGGGATTGGTCACAGTGAAAGTATTTTTAATAAAATAACTTTTCATGAACATAAATTTTAAACATTTTCTTTTCATCGTATACTTTTATTTCCTTTCATCATATACATATACGTTGTCCTTTTTATTGAATTCAGATCTTCAATTGTGACTTTCGTATTAGATGTAGGTCGATGGATCCATCTACGTATAATCACGGTACCGGACGACGGGGATATCAGCGACACTCTCACCCGTCAACTGAGTCTTGGCCTTACATATCATCGTATCAGTCACAATCAATTCAACTCCTTCAACTTTTCACATTTCCAGTACTTATAAAAATTCATGCACATATAAATCATTTTTCTTTTAAACTAAGCATGCAACATGTTTTTTAGCATTAACGTTTCATCATAAAATTCCATAAACATTTAAAATAAACATTTTAACATTTATTACAGCATTCAGGACATTGTCAAGACGTCTAAAATTTTTCAGGTGTAAAATGATCATTTTGCCCAGTAAACCCTAAATTTTCCAATTTATCCTTAGACTTTAAAACGACGACCCAAATCATTCCAACCTTAACATAACACCTTAAAATATGTCCATAAATATTTTTTAGACGTAAATTTAAGCTTCTCGACTAATTTTCTCATTCGTTTTTAAAACTTAGACGTACATCCCGATTTGGACTCGTACGGACTCGAAACTTAACCAAACTTTTCCAAATTTGAACCAAAGCTTATTAACACCTAACTAAACCATACACAATCCGATTCCATCCCCTTAAACCCTTGGACCATCCCTAGGACACCTACTGAATTTTACCCACAAAATTCGAAACCTTAGTCAATGCCACCCTCAAATCTTTCGAACCTAGGCCCTAACCGATTGGACCAGTCCCTGACCAACCCTCCTAGGACCTAGACCAAACCCCTAACATGTAGCACCTGCACCCCTAACACGCCCAGCCCTTTACTCGTGCCCTAGGAAGCCTCGCGCGACTTTCCTAGGCGCGGCTCATGCCTAGCCTTCGAGCCAGCCACCGTACAGCCTTCTTAGGACCATCACGCAGCCCCCTGAGGTCCCCTGGTCGCGCCCTATTAGCAGCTAAGAGCCGTGGCCCTCAGGGATGCCTAGCCGAAACGTTAGCCTACCTTCAACCCATATTTTCATCCATGTTGGTTACCGTCCTTGTCCTGCCTACTCACATTCATCTAAGGGTCCGTAAAAATGTTAGAAAAAATCCCTTCCCATAGTGGCAGCCCCTTTATTCATCAATAACATAAGTTTTAAATCATAAAAACATGAGTTTTGGGCATAACATAACATAAGAACGAAAATAAACCAAAGGGCAACAGTTTTTCATGCAAACATGCATCAAACATATAATATGATGTGATAATGAGAAAAGGGGATATTAAGGCGTGCCTTTGCGTATATTACGCTCAAAAATCATCGCACTCAAAAATCAACTTGCGATGCGAGAGACATTGATGAGGGGAAGACCTTGCTGAAATTCTTCAAGCTTTTTCGTGTGTTTCCTTCAAAATTTTTGTGTGTGTGTGTGTGTGTCTTGACTGATGGAGAGAGTCCTTGTGTTAGAAGGTGTTGTGTGTGTGTGTTTTGGTGGGTTTTGGGGAGGGCTTTTGGCTTTTTATTTTAATAAAAACACATTGTGCAAGCTTAGGCTCATTAACCTAGTATAATAGGCTCATTAAGCTCAATAGGAAATATATAATAAATTTTTTTTAGAAAAGTTTGTGAAAATATTAGTCGAGTTCTCAAAAAGTCTCTACTTTTTTTAATCGAAAATCGATTGTCGATTTAAAATACGACTCGGCGTATTAAAACACCTCATTTTCAAAAATTTCTATTTAAAATACACCACATATTAAAAAATTAAAAATAACTATTTAATAAAATATTTTCCCTCATATGGTACTCGGTCTCCGTTCCTCGATCGCATCTCGAATTATTTTTAAAACACAGTTTTATGCATTCTAGTATAAAACCATATTTTAGACATGTAAACTTTCCTACCACATTTAATTAATGCAATTAAAATAAATTGATTAAAATACATAAGAAATTTGATAACTTATATGCATGTGGTTCACCTTCAAATTTTTAGGACGTTACATTATCAATCTTCCTGGAGGATATTGATACAAGATATAAGATTCATCAGCATCCTCAAAAATCTTGTTATAAGATAAAAGATTTGTCAATAATGCTAAAGAATATTGACTCATGGTATAAGATTTGACAATATTCTTGAAGAATATGAACTAACATACAAGATGTGTTAATATTCTAGAAGAATATTGATCTTAATATTTCTGAAAAATATTAATCCAAAATATACGATACGATATGATCTATCAATATTATGAAAAACATTGATATGAATTTAAGATTCATTAAGCTTCCCGTGAATATTGATAAATATTGATATAATATTTTATTGATATTTCTGATTAATATTGATCAAAATCTAAGACTTATTGACAAATGTTGATCTTGAATATTCATTTAAGATTTGTCAATGTTCAAGAAGACTATTGATTTAAGATCTAAAATATATCGATAATTTCGAAGAATGTTCTGAATATTTGTTGTTTAAATATGATCTAATATTTACCAATATTCTGTTTTATATCAACATAGAACAATCATATATTTGTTGTTAATTATCTTGAAAAACATGATATACTGTTTATTAATAATTTAAATAAAATTAATTTTATTTGTTTTCGGCTGAAGGATTTATCGATATCTGACAATATGACATATTTACTATGAAATTTTTTGTTAACTTGTCAAATAGTTCCACCAAATTCTGCCGAAAATCATACAATTCTCATTGTAGATTTTGTGTACTTTGGAAAGAAATTGGTCTTAACCATCATATTTTAATCATAAAATTTGTGAAATTCTTATTATTTATATTGCATTAAAGTTTCAAATTACATGTTGTTTCCACTGTTTTCTTTGTCCAAATGTGATATTGGTGTAGAGAATTCTAACCCGAATTTGTTGTTTCTAGTACATATCACTACTTATCATAATTGATTCATTCGGTGCAACTTATATTTTAAGTAGAAGATGCTGAAAGACAGGTATGTCTAATTTTTCAATTTCAATTCTTTAAAAAAACATGAGTAAATAATTAGCAATTAATATTGACGTCTAATTGATGTGATTCATTCCTTGAATTGAAAGAACACAATTGATGCATTTATGTCATGTGTAGATCAATTTTTTAAAGAAGAAGAATATTTTCTTTCACTTGAGATAAATATTATAAAATATCGGCATAGATATGTGAAAATTATATGTTTCAAGTATCGTAAAAAAACATTCGTACATGTAGTACAATAAAAATATTAGATATCTTAATGGAATATTGTACAAGATATACATTAATCTCTCGAATCAGTATATCGTACTTGAAGTATGTTAAATGATTTATATCAAGCATGATACATGATTTGCCGAGGAAATTAATTATATTTTCATTGTAATTTAATATAGATGTATTAAGGATCCGGGAAATCACTGATTGCCAATGAAAAATATGTGTTACATATATTTCGATTTTCGAATCCAATGACAAGTTATTACCGATAAATTGCTTTATATGAGCTTTTTTACTCCAGAGGAGTTAATATGCATTTTCTTGAATAAATGACAAATTTATTGTTAAGAATGGATATTGTTTTTGTTTATCATGGACAAACACAATATCAAGACAACTGGTTCAGCGGATATCAAAATAAAATTGGGTGGGAGTGAGTCTCATGTGAGACCGTCTCACGGATCTTAATCTGTGAAACGGGTCAACCCTCCTCATATTCACAATTAAAAGTAATACTCTTAGCATAAAAAGTAATATTTTTTCATGGATGACCCAAATAAAAGATCCGTCTCACAAATACTACCCGTGAGACCGTCTCACACAAGTTTTTGCCATTGGGTGGTACACAAAACTAGTTTCCCAAAAATGGTATTGTATCAATGTCAATATGATAAAAATAAATGTCACGATAAACCCCGGAGTTTATTGATATTGGAAATTTCCAACATTGTAAACCTGAAATTTATTGATATCACAAATAAAGGTTTAAGGATGTTATAGGATTAATTATTTTGGTATTAAAAACCAGAAGATTTTATATCAATAAAAAATTCATTTGATACACATACTTCTATAATTTGATATGATTTATTGATTTGAGCATCTCAATTGTATCTAATATAACAAATTATTGATAGAGCATAAATATATTGATCAAGGAACTAGAAGTTCTTGAATAGACCAACAAGAAGATTCTTGATTCAATTAACCAGAAAATTATAAGATTTTAAGAATTTTTATATATTGAATTGTTAAATTTGATATAACTATCAGTTGTTCAAATTGGGACCGAATTCCTATATTTTTTGGAATGAAAAAAGTTTTTATATATGTGGACCCACGATTTGCAACCTGATGCTTGCGAACATATTTATCGAGAAAAATAATTTCCAGAATATACAATCGGTAAAATGGTTTGGTTGATTAATTAGCAAATGCCTCAAAACAACTATTAAATCATTGATTATCAAAATAATACTTCATATTTTGGGGATATCATATATTGTATGCACCAAATATTGTAGACATTATGTCAATTAATTATTATTGATATTGAATTGAGCCAAAATTTATTATTAAAATTATTGATTGTGCGAAGAAAAAAACACTATATTGGGTCTTTAAGAGAGATTAAAACTATGTTGGAAATTATGTTGAATATCTTAATTA
This sequence comes from Primulina huaijiensis, assembly GCF_012295235.1. Lineage (NCBI taxonomy): Eukaryota > Viridiplantae > Streptophyta > Magnoliopsida > Lamiales > Gesneriaceae > Primulina > Primulina huaijiensis. The sequence continues at coordinate 6,781,633 of NC_133320.1, forward strand.
ATAACAATTGACGAAATATCAATTGTTATTTTAGTAAAGCATTGTTTTTCAATATTGAGGGGGAAGAACGTAGAAACTAAATGTATATCAATGAGAATGTAGTGTTTTTTCGATCAATTCTTATGGAATATAAAGTGAACCCGAAGTTCAAAATTTAGTTTTCAAATACATTTTTTGATATAATGTGTTAATAGATAAGATATATTATTTAGCTCGTATAATTGTTCTAATTGAACAATTTATGTTTTCTTGAACATCTATAAATCTAATTGGTTTTTATATAATTGTTTCAGCTGAACAATTTATGTTTTCGCATCTGAAACTTTATAAATATAATTGGTTTTTAAATATAAAAACCAATAACCCCTTCAAATGAAATTATAGAATAACTCAGATGTCAAAATTAAGGAGGTTGATCATCATGAAGAGATCATGGCATAAATAATAGCAAAACCTCGTAAGAGGTTAGGTGTCTGAAACATCAGAAATAAATTGATGGCATGAAAAACCATATCGTATTTTACTTGCAAGTAAATCTAAAATACGCCATAAGCGTGATCGACCAATAAATTCAAAATATTTTGTACCCTGAAAGTATAAAAACCTCCAGAAAAAAATAATTTTAGATAGTATAGTAAAAGAATTTGATAAATCAAAATAATGTTTTCCTGAAGAATAACAAATATATGTAAGAAATTATATTTCAACAAATTATTTGTTTTCTCAAAACTACGACATTAAAGTAATGTGATTATTGATAATTATTTTAATCTCAGTATATTTTTTTGTCAATAAGAAAACTAATGATTTTATAAAATACAGTTTGTAAATATTGACATATGAACAATATGGGCTAACTTCAACCCAAAATTTCTCAAAAAACCTCGAAGTCAATTATGAAATTTTTTTTTTCACTTGTTATGGATGTGTTGACCAAACAGTGATATAAAAAAAATTCAAGAATGATTTGAAGTATCAAATGAAATTAGATTCTGCCTCCAAGATTACGTTTTCAATAAAATGACAAAAGTCATCATGAGGATTAAGATGATCCATATACATGTGATTCATCATATTAGTAGATATTCCTGAAGAGTTTACTAAAACTGCCAAGTAATTAAAATATAACCGTAAGATGAATACATGGAAAATATGAAATTTTCTTTTGAACTATGAATTCGATATTTCCATAACGAATATTTGTTAATTGGTCATAGTATATAACAAATAAAATAATTTTTTATAGATATGTTATATTCATTAATTGATAATCCTCAAAAGATATTTGATCACAGAGTATCATATATAAGCATTAATTGAAGATAATGTGACCGATCTTTTCATAAAAGTATTACTGATATTAAATTTTGAGAAAGTAGCACTCAAGATCGAGCAACGACTTAAAGATTTTGAGTGATGCATGCAACAAGAGGAGTAGTTCAGACTATACTCTTTATGACTTGTTTTTTAATTTTCCCGAGCGGTTTTTTAAACAAAGTTATAATGAGGTGGTTAGCAAAAAGTAAGAGATGTCGTACTCGTTTTCCTTCACTGGGTTTTTCCTAGTAAAATTCATCGTCAAGAGAACATACAAGGAGAAGTATCTATTGTTGTACTCTTTTTCTTTCGGTCAAGTTTTTCCCACTTGATTATACTGTCAAGATTTTAGTGAGGTAAAACCTGACTCTCCATGAAGTTTCACGCAACCATCTTGCTAAATGAAATATTCAACGAAATAATTATTGTGTATATAATCATCTAAAGGGGAATTTTATGATATGATTTTGAATTCAGATGATTATGTAAATAGATTTTTTATTAAGATTTATATCTCAATTTTTCTTCGTATAAAAAATATTTTCATTTATGAATAAAATAGCTCAGAGTTTATTTTTTAACTTACATTTCTCTCATCTTCTCTTTGTTCTTATTAAATTTATAACACTACTAATAAAATTTGTGTCATGTTTTCAGTATAATTTACCAATTATAACAAAAAAATTACAAACAATTTCAACATAAATTGTTAATAATCTAAATATTAACTTTACTCCTATAATAATCATTTATATATATATAAAAAAAAAATCAATAGGAGAAACACTCGATGGTGGTCAACTTTGCTCTAAAATTTCCCCTTTTGAAGCTGTCCAATTCAGGAGCCAATTGTACGGTTAAGACCTCCATAGCTGAGTTCATCCAGAAAAGCCTCCATAGCTGAGTCAAATCCAAGCAGAAATACGAGGAAATGATTGTGAGAAATCTGTTATTATTGAGGTTAAAAAAGCTCCTCACTCCTCTTTCTCTGGCTTCCGATGCTGTGTTTAATTCCCTTCACTCTTCGCCCGTTCAAAACCCAGCTAAAACCCTACTGCCAATTCCCTTCTTCAACCGACCCTTTTCTTCTCAACCTGAAAAAATTGAATCTTTTTCGCTTCTACAGCAGACCAGGGATGGAAATTACGATGATGCGACTTCACAGACTTTTCCCATTTGCGTTGGCTGTGGTGTCCCCATGCAAGATTCTGACTGTAAGCGACCAGGGTTCTTTACCAAGCCATTAACCAAATGCCCTAATTACAAGAAATTTGCTAAAATGGATCCCATTTTTGATGAGTCTGAAATTTCAGATTCTCTCAAAAGGGGTGTTCTGAATGAGATTATAGATGTTGGGACATCTCAGGATCTGGCAACGGACGATCATGCTTTTTGTGGAAGCTCGAATGTTGGTAGCTTGGATGAGAAACTTGTCACTGAGAAGCCCATTGTATGTTCTAGGTGCCATAGTTTGAGGTACTATGGAAAGGTGAGGGACCCAAGTGTGGAGAACTTGTTACCAGATTTTGATTTTGATCACACTGTTGGGAGGAGGTTGATGTCCGTTAGTGGGGCACGAACTGTGGTTTTGTTGGTGGTGGATGTCGCAGATTTTGACGGTTCATTCCCTAGGAAAGTAGCTAGTTTGATCTCCAGGATTAGTGATCAAAATGATCGGTCGTGGAAGGAAGGGAAACCAGGTAATGTCCCTAGGTTAATATTAGTGGTGACGAAAATTGATCTTTTGCCCAGCTCCATTTCACCAACAAGGCTTGAGCATTGGGTTCGGACCCGATCAAGGGAAGATGGGGCCGGAAAGTTGAGTAGTGTGCATTTAATTAGTGCTGTGAAAGACTGGGGAGTGAAGAATTTGTTGGATGATGTGGTTAAATTGGTTGGGCCACGAGGCCATGTTTGGGCGGTGGGAGCGCAGAATGCTGGAAAGAGCACATTGATTAATGCAATAGGGAAATGTGTTGGTGGCGAAGTGACTCATTTAACGGAGGCTCCTGTTCCGGGGACCACCTTGGGAATTGTGAGGGTGGAAGGAGTGCTTCCAGGAAAGGCCAAGTTGTTTGATACGCCCGGGCTTTTGAATCCTCATCAGATCTCAAGTAGGTTAAATGCTGAAGAACAGAAGCTAGTTCGTATTGAAAAGGAATTGAAGCCGAAAACATATAGAATCAAGGTTAGAATCCCCTTTTGGTGAATTTTTCAGTGTGTTGATACTTGAGATTAATGCTTTGTGTTGATTGTTCTAATGTTTTCTTTTTAGGTATTGTGGGATAATTAGAAATATGGTAAGGCTGGTAGTGACTGATTCATTTTGCTCCTTCTTGCTATAAATTTCTTGTTTCTTAACTTTTTGGCCTCTACTTTTAATTTGCTGGGTTTGGTTTGAGAAATTTGGCATCATAGCTTAATAGCTAAGGCATTTGGTAACTTAGTTCAGGCTTGGTTCATATTAAGAGAGGTGTGATCGAAGTACTTTTATGGTTCTAGCCTCGAGGAGTATCAAGATAGCATAAAGCTTTCCGTGCTCTTTTGTTCGATGGCCTGAAGCTTCATTCTCACGTATCTCTGTTAGTCAAATGGCAAAATGTGTTTCAAATTAACTTAGTGTTTGGCTAAACTTGGACAGATGCTCATCAAATCTACAACAAACAACTCAAGTTGATTATCTTTTCCTAGTTGTATGAAGAATATTTGATGTCTCTGAATTGAACCCTAGTTGGATACACAACTTTTCCTTGACGACTTTTGAAATAATTGTTTATGAGTATATTATGCAATGTTACCAGACGGGGCATTCAATTCATATTGGTGGACTCATGAGGCTGGATGTTGAAGAATCAACAGCGGAATCCATATACATTACGGTGTGGGCTTCGCCCCTGCTCCCTTTGCATATGGGAAAGAGCGAGAATTCTTGCATGATGCTAGAGAAACATTTTGGCCACCAGTTGCAAGTATAGTGCCTTACTAACCGTTAATCTATAAGTTCTATTTCTTATTGTTCATCTGTTGAACCATGATATGCTTGAACACACACAATGAGTGCTCTTTGGTCTTCCCATTCTGGAGTGCATTCCATGAGAATTTTATTGTTTGACCGGGAACTTTGTCATAGTATTAAAAATTATAGCTTATGGTATGCAATATCAAATCTTTTAACCATACCGTATTCCATGCATTGCCTTTCAAATACTCCACACAATAGTGCCAACTTATAGTTTATAGCAATCAAACATGTGACATTAGCTCTACTAGCAATTGTGGAACCAACCATCTTCCATTATATTGAAGATCATGGCTTTGAGATGTTGGTGTAATTCAAATATTTGAAGTCTTATAGCTCTAGCGTCATGTTTGATTTTTATCCCAAATTTATAATCACACTTGATAGTGGAGACAATTGTTGGTTGCCTCCAACTTTTTTTGTTTTTCGAGCTCTTACTTTGGGATATTGCATACAAATTTTAGTTTCCTTTTCTATATATCCTTTTTTCAGCCTCCAATCGGAGAGGGGCGAATCGAGGAGCTTGGCAAGTGGGTGAAAAAGGAGTTTCATGTTTCTGGGGTATGGTGGGATTCGAGTTCAGTGGATATAGCTGCTGCTGGTCTTGGTTGGTTTGCCATCGGACTCAAGGGCGAGGCTCGGTTAGGTGTTTGGACATACGAAGGAATTGATGTAGTTGTTAGAAACTCGTTACTTCCTCAAAGATCCATCAATTTTGAAGTTGCGGGTTTTTCAGTTTCAGATATAGTCTCCAAAGCAGACAAAGCTTCGAGTAAGAAACGCCAAAAAGATAAGAAGACGAAACACAGAGACTTGAGTGTATCATCTCCCGGTGCATCTTCACTGTTGGTTGTTGACACGGCTGCAAGTTCAAAGGACTCGATAGATGAGTTGTGATCAGTCCCGTTTGGGCCACGTCGTGAGTCGATTTTTTAGACATGAACACGGTGCAGATTGTAGAACTTTCCTAAGAATCATGAATTTGGAAGAGCAGCCGTCCCAATTGAAGCTTCCTACCTTGGAGGAACAATATTGGAACCAAACACACACACACACACACACACACACACATACACATACATATACGCTGAAGAATTGTTATAACTACATCTACATGTTAACAGAAAAATATCTGCAGGTTTAGAAAATTATCCTACTTAAATAATTATTTAAAATCATATTAAAAAATATCTCAACTTTTTTTATAAAATAATTATTTAAACAGCAAATGGTTAATCTAATGCAAAATAAGTACATTTTTGGTTGTGTAATTACACATAATGAGTTTATATTTTGTCTTATAACATTGCATTTTTTTCACTTTTATCATTTTTCATGAAAGTATATCATGTCAGTTGGAAATTGTTTATGTGGCAGTTTCATGTATCACATAATATTCTTAGAAAAATATACAAAAATTTTCGTAAAATAGTCTCGCTGATCAATTATGTGAGACGGTTATTCGAGCTTGGTCAACAACTTATGAGAAATCATTATATTAATTTTTATTATAAATATATATAATATATATCTATACTATTATATTAAGTGTGAGTACATGATAATAACTACCTAGAGAGGACACCAACTTTTTTTTCAATTTTACTCTTATATGATATTAATATTACATTTTTGTTTTTTGTTTTAATTCATACTTTTATTTTTATTTATTTTTATTTCAACAATTCAAATATAAATTTAATCCCTCCATAATTTATCAAATTTCACTTTAGTCCATCAATAATAATAAAAAAGATTGTACACAAGCATCGCATGTGCATAGTAACTAGTATATATATATATATTTCCGAAGACGGAAATTCTGCTGCTACAACATTCCAATAAAGAATTGAAGAGCATTTTGCTTGCATAAGTTACGTGTGATTCATGAGTTACGGAAATTAAACAAACATACACGAATGAATGAATAGTTTAATCAGTTGATGTCCAAACCCATGCTTCATTTTTAAGTCAAATATATTATGATAAACTATACCGTTGGTGTTTGGAAGAAATTAAGATGGAAGCAGAGTGCGGAAGCAGTGCCATCGATGGTAGCAGTGGCCCCAAATCGCCGTTACTGCAACGGTTTAAGCGTAGTTGGAGCGGCAGCCCCCGCCGTGGACTTTCCCGCCGGAACTCCGTGAACTCGCTCCGCAGTGAATTTCTCGCCAGGCTTCCGGACAAGGTTCGGCGGGCGGTTGATCCTGAATCTCCTTCACTCGTCGATTTTTCCAAAAGTCATGGCCTAACTAAAGGTATTTTCCGTTATAGTGTATTTTCTGCTTGGCCGAATATTTCAGCATTGGCCTATCTTTCAATTTGAAAGGTTGACCAAGTTTAATTTCCGAATTTTCCCGTTTTCTATAAGGTTGCCCTCGGATTTATGGATTTGAATTTCTTGATTTTCAAATCATTTCATGTAATCTTATGCGGTGGTCTTATATAGTGAGCGTGAGTTTTTCGAGAGCATTTACCTGGTGGTTCTTCTTGTCGTGATGTTATGGATGATTTTGAGGTGAATTTCTAGCCTGGTCATGGAATATTTTTAATGATTGAGCTACTTCATTAGAGCTTGGCTCAGCACTTTTGGAGGTTGGAAGGAGAAAATAGGTGGATCATGTTTTTGCCTTGATTACATTTCTTGTTTTATTCATCGATCATTTTTTTTACTTCTCTAGGAGAACAAGACTATTATGAAAGACAATTTGCGACCTTAAAATCATTTGAAGAAGTTGATGCTTTGATGGTAACTGACAACATTGATGAAGAAAATTTGGATGAGCAAGCACAACAAGAGAGAGCCATGAGAATCTCAAATTATGCTAATATTTTACTTCTGGCATTTAAGGTATTGTATAATTTTGAATCTTGCCTTAACTTTGATTTTCCAATTAAAGAAAATTAATCCTAAAAAGTTTACATGGTTTAGATCTATGCTACCATGAAGAGCGGATCACTAGCCATTGCTGCTTCAACCTTGGATTCTTTACTTGATCTTATGGCTGGAGGAATTCTTTGGTTCACCCACCTTTCATTGAAAAACATTAACATATACAAATATCCTATTGGAAAGTTGAGGGTGCAGCCAGTTGGCATCGTTATATTTGCTGCTGTGATGGCGACTCTTGGTACATCCTCTTCCTCAATAACCATTTTTACCTTGAAAGTTTTTCCGGTGCCCTTGAGTTTTTGTTCATTGCCATAAGTTCAATTTTATTTGGACGGAACTATTAGATGCCCCATATCCATTGTATTAAGTTCTTAGGAGTTGTATATATGGAATTGAATAATCTTCTCCCGTCGAACTAGCTTCTGGGGTAGAGTTAGACTCAATTCCATGATCTTATCATAGTGTCAGAGCTCAGACACACTGTTATGTTGGACTGCCCTTATGGGACACCCGCTAATGTCTTGTAACTTCACGCTCCAGTTGTTCATTCTTGAACGTAAAAAAGGTGTGTTAAATGTTTCACATCATCTGAATTAACTTCTTGGGAGTTGTATATATAGAACTGGACAATCTTCCCCTCTTGAGCTAGCTTTTTGGAACAAGAACATGTAGTTGTAGACTTCCATGAATTTAGTTGTAAAATCGTTCCTGGCATTTCTTTGTTAATCTTGCTTGAGGTGTCTATTGCCCTATAACTTTATGCATCTAGAATTCAAATTTGATGAGCTGTTGGAAAAGGAAAGACAAGAAACTGGGATTCACATGGCTGAAAAAGTTTCAATGCTGGGATCTTGATTTAATACTGAAATTCCTTTGTGGTTCATTTTGTTGACGTATGAATAACTTACAGCTATTATATCATTTTGATTTCTGGGAAAAACCAGCCTCTGGTGGAGTAGATGACCATTTACTATTAAATGTAACGGTCACGTGTTAAACAGTTGATTATGGCATGCAAAAGCTTCAAGAATTGGCATGCATTTCATTTCAGGTTTTCAGGTGTTGATCCAAGCAGTAGAACAACTGGTAGAAAATAAAAATACTGAAAAAATGAATGTCGATCAGCTAATATGGTTATACACAATAATGATCACAGCGGCCGTTGTAAAACTTGCTTTGTGGTTTTACTGCAGAAATTCTGGAAACAAAATTGTCCGTGCTTACGCAAAGGTATTTCTGCTTTTGTTTCCACAGCAAACATCATCATAGATGTTCTTGTTGCTAACATATGTTGCATTACTTGTTAGGATCATTATTTCGACATAGTGACAAATGTGGTGGGATTAGTTGCAGCTGCTCTTGGTGATGCATTCTTTTGGTGGATTGATCCAGTTGGTGCCATCATCCTTGCAGTTTATACAATCTTGAATTGGTCTCAAACTGTTCTAGAAAATGCAGGTACCTCCATCTCCTCCTTGCACCAAGCATTTTTGAATTTGTGGTCTAACCATTGATTTAGGCAAAGTTCGTGATTGTAGAAATTAGTTTATGATATTTTTAAAATTTGAATCTAATGAAATTTAAAATTACTCTCTTGGGAGACTAGATATCATATTCTCACGAGATATTCTTACCAGTTTTAATGCATCACCTCATACTCGTTAAAAGCAAAGCTCTTGATTTATTTTCTACTCTATCCTGGATTTTGTAGAACTGCAGAATTTTTTTCGACTGGGTCTATTATCATGCATTGTCTTTTTCATTGAGTGCCTGTAAGCATTTGTGGCGCTTCTTTATTCATTAGGACATGTCTTCATGCTAAGTCTAGTCTGAGCTCCGTCGTTGTTGGACTTTCTTCTGTGTAACCTACATCAAAGCTGAATGAAGTACAATGCTTTTATTTTTCTTTTTTCTTTTCTTTCTTTTATGGTGATGATGATTTGGAAGGTTGTGTTAATTTTTAAAATTCTTTTTTCTGTTCTTGGGCATAGTTTTATGGGCTATCGGTGTGATTTACCTTATATTTTCTTGGTATTTTACGTGAATAAAGATAGAAAAAACTTCACTGAAATAAAGTGTGTGTCATTGTTAGCAATAAAAAGGTGACACATTCAACTCATGTTTAATATGATATAGACTATAAAAGCTAGTGTGTCGAAGAAATTGAATAAATAATCAAAAGGCGAAAGTGAAATGGTTGAGAGAAGTGGATCATAACACAAAATTCTTTCGTACCTTATTAAACCATCGAAAGAGCAGGTCATCTATTGATAAATTGGGAGCTGATGGATGGGTCAGTAACGTCAGACAGTGAGCAGATTGAGTCGACAATAGTAGAGTTCAAAAAACTATACATCATCTCTGGGGATAAAGGTTGGGGCATAGAAGGAGTTGATTGGTGCGTGCCCTATTGATGGTGAGTCTGGAGTAGAGTTGGAGAGACCTTTCTCAAATGATTAGATTAAAAGAGCAGTGTTTGAGAGTGATGGAGAAAAGGCTCCGGGTCTAGATGGTTTTACATTGGCATTTTATCAGAAGTGTTGGGTGTTAAAGAAAATCTGATGAAGATCTTTGATGATTCTTTGAGGGGAGTGTTATAAATGATATTACCAATGAGACATACATATGTCTGATACCGAAGAAACAAAATTCAGTTAAGGTAAAAGACTTTAGGTCTATCAGCTTGACAACCAGCTTGTATAAGATTATTGCTAAGGTCTTAGCAAATAAATTGAAGAAAATTTTACCCATCACAATAGCATAAACTTAAAGTGTTTTTATCCAAGGGAGAGATTCTTGATTGTTGTCTTACAGCTAATGAGGTGGT
>NC_133320.1:6791788-6803857 GCF_012295235.1 Primulina huaijiensis
TTTATCTGTGAGACGGATCAACCCTACAGATATTCACAATAAAAAGTAATACTCATATCATAAAAAATAATAATTTTTCATGGATGACCCAAATAAGATATCTGTATTACAAAATACGACCCGTGGGACAATCTCACACAAGTTTTTGTCATTTTATTGAGTTTTTATAATTTTTATAACATAAAAAACAAAATCTTGTTATTTTTAAAAGAATTATGAAAACATTCAATAATAACTCATATGATATTAAAATTTAAAATTTAAGACGAGTTACGAGCAATTATAAGCTCAAATCCCTCTTCAAAAGCCAAATATTTTTTGTAGTAAGTTTGTGTTGAAATAATGATTTTAATTACACAACTAAACATAAAATTGAATTTTTTTTTGCTAAGAAAATTATTTTTATAATGTCCAAATTGGTCTTATTTATTTAGANATGGAAGTTGACCTCTGCAAAGTGTGCATCGACTGCAATTGAAATAGGTTTACTTGAGGGTTCGGCATTAGAGGTGTCGTTTGAATTCAACCTGTAATACCCCATAATTAAGGTATATACATATATAATATTTTCTTTTCATTACTTAAATTTATTAATTATTAGTGCTAATGATAAAAAAATTGAAATAACTAATTCAAATATATAAACACGTAACAAATATATATATATATATATATATATATATAGCACACACATACATAGGGATGTAATATCATCATCATCATACTTACTTAACCAACATACCACCTCCTTCCTTACCCAACCAGTGATCGGAAGTTTTCCAACATGGATTGGAAGAAAGACTTGGTGCTTTCCTATAAAAAGAGACCATTCTTTTGAAGAATTTCAACAGTTCTATAGCCTAATTTTCGAGTTCAAGGGGCTGGTCTAGAATAGGGAGAGAGTGGTGAGAGAATTAAGCTTTAAAAAAAAGTTGAAAAAAAGGAAAAAAAATCTTTTATATATCTCAAACTCCTCAAAAAATTCTAGAAAAACTCCACAATACTCGCTATTTACCTAGAAAGCTATCACAAAAGAGGTGTAAAATCATCAACCGGTTTTTCGTTAAAATTCAGAAACCGCCATTTCTCGGGAAGGAAATAGTGCCAGAAAACTCAATTTTCAGGTACTGATTTTACTCCCATTTTACGTACCTATTCCGACCATATTATACCTTAGTCTGAGCATGAAATTTGTTCATTATGTCATATTTCTCACTTATGTCAGTGGTTTCCCAAAATCAACATCGAAAATAGTGTTTTCCAACAGTCAAAATAGAGGTATGAGTTATACTAGTTATTTCATTTCTGGCATGATTCGACTGCGAATTTGAGAAAAATTATAACACAAAATTGTAGGAAATCTTTTTTTACATATGCTGAAAAAAAAACGAGTCGCGCGTCTAAGCCAGATGGCGCATGGCTCATGTAATACAAGCGTCGGTGAAAAAAAAATTTATTTTTCGAATATTGTTCTATATTATTCTAGGTTGCTGTTCAAGTTTCGTGAATTTTGGATGAGTATTTCATTTACTGTAAATTTTAAATGCTAATACTATGATTTTCAGATATTATTTGATATTATATGATCAACTTAACCTTTTTATACATGTTAGGATCGGTTGGGTGAGTTTTACAACTTTTATCAGTACGCAACTAATATGTTTTCTAAGCACAACTGACTAAAAAGATCTAATATAATAACAGTAAGTGCTTGTGTTAGTGCTAAAATTATAGCCTTAAAGCTATGAATTTATCTGATAAAGCGTGAGCTTTTTGTAACTGATTTTTGAAATCTTTTAACTCAAGAGTTTACTCAGAATGAATGTGCGCGAAAGTCTTTTTCTCAGCTGATATTCTCGGCTATTTATAGGCTTTACTCCCAATCACTACTACAAAAACGGCAAACGACAACGGATAAAATCCGTGGTCGTAGCCATTTAAAAACTGTTGTAACTGAGGGTGTTGTTGAAAGTCCGTTCAACGACAACGGTTTTTATCCGTTGTGGTAGATCAAAACCGTCGCAAATAAAAATAGCGACGGGTATGAATAAAACCGTCGCTAGTTAAATCAGCGACGGTTTTGTAAACCGTCGCTAATTTAAAATTAGCGACGGGTAGAAATCACGACCGTCGCTAATTTTAGCAACGGTTATCTTTCAAGATTTCCGTCGCTAATTTGTTTCGAAAAATAAAAAAAAATACTTTTAATAATTTAATAAATCTAAAAGAAACTAATAATCCAAATTAAAATCGTGTAAAAGAAAAAATTTTTAAGTGTTGTGAAGTAGTAAAATCGTGTAAAAGAGAAAAATTTTAAGTGTTATAAAGTGGTTAGAAAAATTTTACGTGTTGTGTGAAAGTGATAAAATTGTGTAAGAGAAAAAAAATTTTAAGTGTTGTGTGAAGTGATGAAATGGTGTAAAAGAGAAAAATTTTAAGTGTTATGAAGTTGTGAGAAAAATTTTAAGTGTTGTGTGAAGTGATAAAATGGTGTAAAAGAGAAAAATTTTAAGTGTTGTGGAGGAAAATGGAACGAAAATGGAGATATTTATAGACAGTTTGCGACGGGTTTTGGTTAAACCGTCGCTATTGGCGACGGTAAATGATAAACCGTCGCATATTTTTATTTGGCAACGGTTTGGATTTAAACCGTCGCTAAAATTAGCGACGGTTTCAAAACAATGTCGCTAATTTTAGCGACGGGTTTGTGAAAATCGTCGCTAAATTTAAAGATGCGGCGGGTTTTTTTAAAACAGTCGCTAAAATTAGCGACGGTTATTTCAAAATCGTCGCTAATTTAAACGTAGAGACGGTTTTGACAAACCGTCGCTAAATTTAGCGACGGTTTTTGAAATAACCGTCGCTAAATATTGCAACGTTTTCAAAACCGTTGTTGTTTGTCAAAAAACCACACTAATCGACAACGGTTTCTTCAAACCGTTGTCAATTGTCCAAAAAAACACGCTAATCGACAACAGTTTATAGAACCGTTGTCGTTGACCCAAAAAAAACGCTCAAAGACAACGGTTCTATAAAACCGTTGTCATTGATCCCAAAAACCGTTGTCTTTGACCCCAAAAAGACAACGGTTTTTAAAAACCGTTGTCTTTGCCCCCCAAAAGACAACGGTTTTCGATAAAACCGTTGTTCAAAAACATACGACAACGGTTTTTGTGAAAAACCGTTGTCGTATGTGCGTCGTTGTATGCAGAATTTCTTGTAGTGAATGATAATATTGAATGCATTTAAATGTCATATATCCGTTCATTTGTCCTGAGTAGACACATCATCATTCTTATGACAATCATACACTGTGGCATTCTGATATGTTGTGCTTCCACTACAAGTTGGAGGCTGCTCTTGTACAAATTGTCGCTTGATGAATACGCTCTTTAACTGATGACGTGTCAAGTTGATTTATCAGTTGACTTTCATAGCCGATTCGATGAACTGACTGTGTAACTGATGAGTCTTAACTGATAGTTCAGTTCGCAACGTAGTTTCAGTTAGCTTTAACCAGTTTAGTTGCCTTCGATTGTTTAGAACATTAATTACCAATCGGGCAACTTCAGTTACGATATGTTCAATTGAGTTGATCAGATCCAGTCGGGCAACTTTAGCATTTGTTCTTGCATCAGATCCATTCTCTTTGTCATGCTTGTTTGTATGAAATCAATCCGATTGATAAGCATGTCCTGAGTTTGGAAAAGAGCTAGAACTGTCACTATGTCCTTCTTCAACTGATCTCATTTGGAGTGGTGCGGCTATTGGCATCAAAATTTGTCTGCCACTAGATTATTATCAACCGGAGAAGGCTTAACCTTAGTTGAAAATGGAAGAATTTTCAGCAGGTGAGAGCTACTTAAATTTCATCTGTCTCGGCCAATCCAGCATCTTCCCCTCCAGACCTGCCAATTTCTCTAGAAGGTCCTTTTCCATATTGTTCTTGAACAATACAGGTGTGCGATGTTCAAACAATTTGTCGAGCATCTTCATGCTTTTTTGTCATCCTCTTTAATACTTGGGACAGTGTCAGAGCTACATTGTCTGAACAACAGTGGGAGGCTTTGATGGCGGTTGCATCTTTCCCTTGCCCTTGCCCTTGTCCTTAGGGTCCAGTGGAGGAGCAGCAGATGTTGAGGAAAGAACAAAACCTTCAAAAATTCGGATGCCAGCCGCTGGTCGAGTGGGCTGGACTTGTGGAGCAGTTTCTTGTTGAGTCACTTCGGACACCAACATGATCTTTTTCTTCTTGGGCTGCTTATCACCCTTCGATTTCTCGGGGTCATCAATATTCAACCGTTTTGATGAAGCGGTCGGATTTTGGGGCTCGTTGAGTACTTTTTTAGATGGAAGTTCTTGTGGTTTTCCTCTTCAACGATCTCAGGATAGACCATCTTACTTTTAACTGATGTCCTAGCCGATGCCTTCTTCTTTTTTTGAGCATCTTGCTTAGCACCTGCCTTTTTCAGTGATTGTTCAGTGGCGGTGGAGGAAGTGTTACTCTTAAAGAAGTAAGTGACAGTCGCAGTATTGAGCCACTTCTTTGGATGTAGCAGCTCAGTGATTCCAACCATCACCTTCAAAAGTTCAAGTAGATAACAAATTTGCGAAGCGAATCTTTCAGACAGACCTTTTCCTTTGGTCATGTTGAAAAGAGTCCCAAATAAAATATCAAACCATTTGACACCAATATTTGATGCGATTACCGCCATATACTGGAACTTCTCCTGGGTGATCTTGTCGTATGCCATGTTTGGCTAAAAGCATTTTGGCCATGATTTTGGCAAGGAATATGATTCCCATCTTCAGATCATGCTTCTCTGCCGGAATAGATATAGGGCTACCACCTAGAGAGAATCCAATGCTCCATATTTTGGTTTTTCTATTTGGGATATCTGAAACTTTTTCCAAACCTATTGTCGTCAGTTCCAGAGCATCTCCGAAAAATTTATGGTGGATGATGTAGTTTGACCCTCCAATAGTTCATATGATGCTTCCACGATCCATCCTTGCAAAGGTGAAGAACTGCTTGGCAATAGATAGATTGAAAGTGGATCTGCATGTGAGAAATTTTCTCAGACCAGAAGCTTCGAGCATCTCCAAACAAAAGAGATAGCCTTGTTCTTAATGGAGAGAATTGTTTTGAAATCGATGAAAAGACAAGTCTTTTGGGTCGACATCTTTGAATCTGATAAGTGAATTTGAGAAGAAATACGTGAAAGCACAAAGAATTTTAAGATAATTAAATTTGCATATAGCTTTTGAAAATATTTATGAGCGTAAAACTGTTTAAAGGAAAAAGATGATGTATATATGTGATTTTATGGGACAGTCACAACATTACAACGTGTCAGTACAGTTCTGGATATTTGAATTTTGAAAATTTAAAAAGACAGATGAAACATCACTAAAATAAAGCCTTGTGTGAAAGTTGTCAATAATTTTAATATTGAGTTTTTCTCTCAAATCAATTTAAATATAATAATGAAGATACTTAAATGCCCGCGGTAGGATAAAATCACAGCTTCCCAAAGTCATTAATCTTTTTTATGAAAAACTTTTGTACCAGCTGGACAATTGTTTTATCACGCTCGACATGTCTTCACTTCATTATAATATAATGAAATGTCAATGATTATTACCCCTGAACATATGCATTGAGATATGTCTACCAAACCAATAATGTTTCTAAAGTAAGAAAAATTAGTGTCCGGTAATGGTTTGGTGAGAATGGTTGCTGCCTGTTGATCGGTTGAGATGTATTCTAGCCGAATCTTTTTCTTATTACATGATCCCTTATGAGGTGATGTCTAATATCAATTATATGCTTTTTCTGAAATGGATCACGAGATTGTATGTCATGGAAATATCACTTGTGTTGTCACAAAATATAGGAGCTTCAATCAACCGGATCCCATAATCGTTGTGTTGCAAAATCCATAGAATTTGTGCACAACAACTTCTAGCTGCGAGATATTATGCTTCAGTGGTTGAAGTGGCTATGGATGTTTGATTCTTGTTGAACCAAGAGATCAGTCTATCACCAAGGAATTGACATGATCCACTGGTACTCTTCATATAAATTTTAAAACCTGTGTAGTATGCATCAGAATATCCAATAAGATTAAAATTGAGTCTTTGGACACATTGATAGTTCCTTTAAGGTATTTAAGAACACTTAACTGTAATATAATATGATTGTTTGGGAGCAGCATGGAATATAGCACAAAGATAGACTGAAAACGTAACATCTACCCGACTAGTGGTTAGATATAAAAGTGATCCTATTAAATCGGGATACGTTGTTACTTCGACCGGAATCCCTCCTTCATCTTTATCTAACTTGATTGATGCCCTCATGGGGATGGAAGAAATAGAGTAGTTCTTTTTAATGAGTTTAATTTAATTGTTATTATCTAATATAAAAAAGTTTGTGTAATTTTTCATCAACACAGTTACAGTTATTGAGAACAGCGTGGAAATGGACGGATTTAGGACCTCAAATTTTTTCTACTGAATTTTTTTTTGTTCCACTCATTTGCATTTTGTACTAGAAAAATCATACTCTTTGTTAAAAACTTTCAATTTCATTTATTCAGACTACAAAACTAATTCTAAGAGTATCAAATCGTCCAATCAAAGTTTCATCTGGATTGATTGGACAAAATAATATATATATATATATATATATTATTATTATTATTGTTGTTGTTGTTGTTGTTGTTGTTAAAAGATGTACATACGTTACATGTGTTATTATTATTTTTAATTTGATCACATGATACTAAACAATTAATACAAAATTATTTTTAATTTAGAAGAGTTTTTCGATTTAAAATAGAATTTTTGTTTAGATTTTTTTCTATTTAAATATGAAGTGACTTGAGCAGGTTTTTAGTAAAATAATTATGAAATTAAATAATTTGATGTTTTCTAAAGTAGTTACTTAAAACAAATTAATTTTTTTTTAAAAAAATAACCAACGGCCTACCGTTGTTATTTGGGCAAAAAAATTTAATTTTTTTTTATTTTAATAAATCTGAATTTATCTTAAAAAAATCAAAACTTAAAATACCCAACAAGAAGTTAACGTCCAGTTTAATCAAAAAATCAAAATATTTTCTATCAATTATTTCATACATCAACTCAATTTATTTTTTTATATTTATTTATATAATTATATTTTTCCCGAAATAGATGAAAATAATCGATATTTTTTTACAAATTTCGTGAACTGTCCAAAATTGTTGGAAGAAAATGCTTCTTCCCAATTATTGTAATTTTCATTTCAAATTAATGTAAGTTCCAGTTAATTAAGATGGCCATTACAAAATAGCCATTGTAACGTAACAAATGTGATTTTTTTTTCTATGTTTGCCGGTGCAGTTGCTAAATCTGCACAATTTCCTCTTCATGTATGGTTACCTGGATTTCAAATTTATAATAATATTTTAGTTTTAAATAAACTACACTAGTAAAATATGTTGAAATGATTTTAAACAATAAATATATTTAAAAATATTATTATTATTATTTATTTTAAGTAATAATAATTTAAGTAATATAAATAAATAAAAGGGTAAAATTGAAAATGTATTTATTTAATTTAAACTAAAAATAAAGATGAATGAGTTGATAATGATGTTCACAAATAATGACCATTAATGTTAAAAAAAATGTTAAATAATATAAATATCGATATAATGTATAAGTTGTAGTAGACTTCACGATTTTTAATGAGAAGATCGGTATTATAACCGAAACCAAAACAAAATATTACAATATTTATATGTTATATAAGCCATTACATAAAATAAAATAAGAGAGTCCAAACGGACTCCACGCCTAGCTAATCAAATTCATTTAATAACACCCGATAATTCCAAAACTCCCGCCTTCTGTCCACTGCCCACTCCCTTCAAAATTTTGAAAAACCCTGCCCTTCATTCATAAAGCCCATTCGATCCTCTTCCAAAACTCCACACTTTCCCCAATTTTCTCTCATTTAGCAGGAACCAGATCCATTCCTTTACAGAAATGGCGAAGAAGAGGAATTCTACCTCAGCGGTTACGGATCTGGAGGCTGCGTCGACGGCGAGAAAATCCAAAAGGCTGGCTTCTTCAGTCGCAACGGAGGTGGCTGGATCGGATTTGACATCAGATGAGCTGGCGGAAGTTGTTGAGAATGGTGACTTTGACGATACGTCAAATCCTTCTGTTGCTGCTTTGGATGAGAAGGTTAAAGTTTCGGTTGAGGAGGAGGAGGACCATCAAGGCGATGAGGAAGATGAATGCGTTGGCCACTTTTTGGGACAACCGGTTCCCAAGGAGGAAGCACGGCGGCGTTGGCCCCAACGATACCGAAAAGATGAAAAGGTAACAGGCGGTTCACATGCATTTGGTTTTACGATGTATGCCCATATTCATCTGTATTGTTCAGTCACAAGACTCCTGATTTTTTTTTTTTGGTTTCGTAGTTGTTTGCTTGCCAATTTTTAGAGGAGAAAAAACTGCTAGGATCTCAAGATACTAGCCTTAACTGATCACGATTGTCTGCAACGTTGGTGTTATATTCGTATTATTCGAGCTAGTTGTAGACTATACTCTCAGATTTCCTATATAAATTTTGATCTCTAACCCCATTTTCCTCGCTTACAAAAGAATAACTGAAAAAAATATGGGATAATGGGGTTGTATGCAGTTCCCCCAATTTGCTGTGATCAATGTTTAAATTTGTTATTCCTAGTCAAATATTAACATCCGATTTTCAACTGATTTTGGCCAGCTAATTATTGTGTAAAAACTTGTATTCCTTTTGTAACCAAGAAATATGTTGTCATCTTTAACCATTTTAATTCATTTCATCATACGTCAATTTCTAATTGTTGATTAGGTCATAATCATTATCCAAAATTTCAGCGTTCAATTAGTAAGATTTGTAGGTGTCGTGTAAATCTCATATTTATTTACATTTCAGCACGTTGTTTAAATTTACCAGATCCTGTAGTCAACCTGGTGCCATTCTTGAAGCACCTCTAATTATTAAGTTTAATAGGAGATTGCAAATTGTTGCACAACTCCATCAAATCTATACTACATTATTAAGTATGAGACCCTTAAAGTAACTATTTTAGAAGACACCAAAATATTTAATTCCATAATTACTCTTTTTACCCTACTAAAAACTTCTTCAAGTCACTCTATATTTTACATAATAAAAATCTAAACAAAACTTTCTTTTTAAATCGAACAACTCTTTTAAATTGAAAATAATTTAATGTTAATTGTTTAGTATTATTTGTTAAAATTAAAAATAATAATGACACATGCAACATGTGTGCATCTTTTACAAGTATGAATAATAAATCTTTCCCCATTTTAAACCTCATGCATGGTTTCATCCATAGCTGTAAAAGGCGACCACCTCTCGCCTTAAGGCTGCACTGTTGCGCTTGGGTATGCACCCAGACACAATAGTTTACTCATTTGTGGGATTGCCCTAACAATTAGAAGCTCACTTTTATAGACCTGAGGTGTAAACTAACGTCCAAGAGGCAACAAGAAAACTTAGTCTGCGTCATGTGGTCTGTGGATCGTTTCTCTTAAATTGAATATCGTGTCGTCGTCATCATTCGTTCCAAAGGAGAGAGTCTTTGGTATATTGATATTTGATACCGTGGAATCAACCTAGTGGCATATAGTATCGCCTTGGCGATCTAGGCCTTAGGTGATGGTCTGATGTCCGACTACCTCCTACCGAATTTTAGAAATTTGATTAATACATACTAAAAATATATATGTTGCCATAAAATAGTACAATGTTAATATATTTTCCAAAAAAGACCTTGAACAATTATGGTTTCATCTTTACGTTCTCTCATATGCCCAAACCAATTCCCATAATTAAACTCCCATTTTATTACTTATAACTACCTCTATATCTCCCCTTGTAATAACTTCCCCACAATTTTTAAAATTTGTTTTCTTATCCTATATAAAGGTATAAAACCATTACAACATCATGTATCACAAACATTAATTTTCCTTGTAACACGAGTTTAGATAATTTTAAATAGGTTTTTGAATATAGCTTCTCACTTCATAGAGAAATTAATTATTTTTCAATCATGAAATGAATATAACTTTTGAATTTGAGTTATTAAATGTTTTTTGTCTCCAAAGGATGTAGTGCTACTCAATAAGAGCACATGTTTTGATGATAGGATTTTTTTGTTTTGAGTTTTGACCCACCTAGAAGGATAAAATGTGAAGAAATTTGAATGACAAGTGCAGAAGTTGAATCTCTACTCGAGATAAATAATTGGGATTGATACTGTTAAAGTTGAGAGAAATTCATTGAATGATGGAGCCAATGCGATACCATATTAATATTCCATTCCTACATTCTAGTATGAAATGTCAAATTGACATATATTCTAAAGCTGATTGGAAATCACATGTTTCGTATGTTATTTTCAAACTGTGAAGCCATCTTTCTAGCAATGATCTCGGGAAATTTCAGGTATTTGACTTAAGCAACTTAACTTAAATCACAAAAATGATGTTTTAAAATTTAAGACCATGGCTCCTAAGCTAATAAGATCTCGTCTTGATGTTGCATCTATCC
The DNA here is from genome assembly GCF_012295235.1 of Primulina huaijiensis. Taxonomy (NCBI): domain Eukaryota; kingdom Viridiplantae; phylum Streptophyta; class Magnoliopsida; order Lamiales; family Gesneriaceae; genus Primulina; species Primulina huaijiensis. Next base: position 6,802,419 of record NC_133320.1, read on the forward strand.
CATTCCTTTAATTGCACTCATAGTTGTCAAACGAACACAGTTTGGGCGTAAACGTTTGGCTTCTGTGAAGGGCACATTTTTTGCGCTTAGCATTGAAGACCTCTTCAGAGAGAAAACGGCATTTTTCTAAAACACTAACCTCAGGTTGTCCGTTGCCATGATGATTTCAATATCTGATATCTCATGTTTCGTAATTTAAAAAAAATGATTTCTTTTTTGTTAGAATATTTTATTTATTGCACTTTAGTTTTGTAAAGTGTGGTTTTTTTGTATTTTGTTCTTAAAGCTTCATGACAATTGAGTGCTTTATTGTGCCATGCGCTTTTAATTACAATGATTTTGCTACATTCATTAATAGTGAATCACTTCAAGCCTTTTTAAACCATTTTTTGTCTTTCCCATCGATTGCAGCATTATGATTTTGGTTTGGTGGTAGTTGGACATTCTGTTGTCTCTTATCGTTTTTTTCATTGTTACCAATACGTTGACGGTTATCTCTCTAATATTTTGTTTGCATAAGTTAAAAAATGTTATTATGACTATCTAAATTTCATGTTGCACATAATCATTTTGGATCTTAGTAAGTTTTGAATTGTTCATGAATCATGAGGCCACTGGACAACCATATCTACACAAATGCCTTATGCATCAAAGTTATGTATTTTTAAGTTCATTGATTAAGTAGATTGTTGACAAATTTTAGAGTTGTTTTGTTTTCAAGCTTCACAACTAAATGTTAATCTTTAATTTCATGACTATCAAAAAGTATGTCAATGTCAATGTCAATCTTTCCTAGTTTGAAAGAGATCTCTCTATTGACTTACAGAAGGTTTGTCGGTCTTTGAATCATTACTCTTTTTGGAGTTATCTTTGCATTAAGATGGTTCTTTTGTGTTTTTAGACATTTTATTTTTGAATTTTCAGTCCCAAGATTTTTGCATAATTTGTATTGCTTCTCTACTCTTGTGAAGCACTTATGGTTGAGGATGTTTACATATTTGCAGGAAATAACTCAAGCCAAAAATCACTTTTTGCAAGCGGAAGTTGATGGAAAAGTTTTTGATTTGGGAGATGACGCCTATGTGAAGGTGAAACTTTATTTGACTGTAATGAAGCACAATCCTATTTATAAACAACAATTTTTAGAGTTGTTTTGCAGTTGTTTTTTTCTCTCGTTGGTGCTTTTGATTGGTAGTCATTGTGGTGATGACTTCTGCTCTTATTTGGTGATATTTGACACCACTTTGAAAGGCATATTGTTCTTGAACTGTATAGCTTCTTTTAAATAGTAACTAGTAGAATATTATTTGGTATTTTGATATAAAAACAAGTTTATGTGTCGTTATCTTCCATAATTAGGCTATGATTTTAATTTTCACATGCAAAGTTCTTTTTAACATGTATTTGGAGTCTTAATCAAAATATATTATATATATATA
>NC_133320.1:6803946-6873492 GCF_012295235.1 Primulina huaijiensis
TATATATATTCACATTTTGTACTTAACTGTAAAGGGAAATACATGTAATCTAACAATTCTCCTTTTTTCTATTGATTTTGAAAGTATAGTTTAAAATTCGAGTTATGTTTCCAAAAAATCATTATTTGATGCTAGAACATTTTTCTAGTGTTCTCTCATATTATTATTTTTGTACTATGAGGGTACAATGCTTAGCTTTCTTTGTAAATCTTAGGCATAACTTGTTGTCAGCTATTACAGTACTAATACGATGAAATATGGTTCAGGCTGATGAAGGGAAAGACAATTACATCTGTAAGATAATAGAGTTCTTCGAAGCTCGTGATGGCTCTCTAAAATTTATGGCACAATGGTATTATAGGACGGTGGACACGGTAATACATTATCAGAAATTGGTGTTTTAGTATATTTTTTATGGAATTTTTTTAATTGGTTTAATTTTTGGTTAGACTATCAAAGACTGTGGTAACCTTATCAAAGATAAACAAATATTCTTCTCTGAGATCAAGGATGACAACCCTCTTGATTGCCTTGTTAAAAAACTCAAAATTGTATTTTTGCCACCAAAGGTAAGTCCTATGCCAGTAAAGTTGATTACACTTTTTACAATTGTGATAGAAACTAAACACTTGTGCATCTGCAGGCAACGTTAAATGAGGAGAAAGATCTTGATCCATCATTTGATTATTACTACAACAAGATATATTTAGTTCCATATTGCTCTTTTGTCAATATACAATCAGGTATCTCATCGATTTCCCACTGCAAAGATATATTTAATTTATTATACAAACACAATCTAAAAAATTTCTCAAACCGCACAGCATAAAATTTCTCAAACCGCACAACATAAAACGATGTGTAACAATTTGTAGGAAGAATTGAGCCAACCACATTGCATGATTGGAGAAGTCAATTCTTTGTTACTTTTGATACAATGGTATCTATATTCTATACCACCAGACAAAAATATGTGCAGTACTTTATTCAATTTATCAGTGTACAACATTGGCGGATGTTGAACAATTTGATGAATTAGAAAATATGATCATTTAGAATTTATCTATTTTTAGTTGATGCTTTCAAGTATCCATTAGTTTATTAAGATTATTTATTCATATTTTAGAATTAGATGAATTGACTTCATTTGGAGTAACTAGTGATTTATTCGAGGGTTTATTGTTTCTACAAATTATTGGTCTTAAATTCTTGTAATTGTTTTCATCTATTTTTATTTGTGCAATTTGGAATACTTTTTTTTTTTATATTCGAAAGTGTTGGAAAATAGAAGCAGGAGAAAGAGTACAGATGAATCTGGAGGAAATCCACCATTATTGAATCACAAATTTGGCTATTATATAGCCTAACAAAGCAAATAGAAATAACTGAACAAACGTGAAAACAGTCAATATCTAAACAAACCTACAACGTGCTGAAAAGACCAAGTCAACCAATAACAAAACCCAAAAGAAAACGAAGTAGTGGTAACTAACCACTAAACTAGTAAAATAAACATAAATACTAATATTTCCTCCCTTAAACTGAACACTACAAGCTTCAGTTTACATCAGTTTCAGAGCAGACTCCCAATTGTTCTATCAATTTGACAAAGGTATTCAATTTGAGTGGCTCAGTCATTATGTCAGCTAGCTGTTCTTGTGTATCACAATATACTAATTCCACAGTACCATTTTTTGTAAGATCTCGAAGAAAATGAAAACGCACATCTATGTGCTTACTTCGACCATGCATTACTTGATTCTTCGAAAGTTTGATTGCAGAGCTATTGTCACATTGAATAATACATGACCTGCTTTGATTTTGATCTAGCTTTCCCAATACCCTTTTTAACCATACTGCCTGACATGCACATGAAGTTGCTGCAATGAATTCTGCCTCTGTGTTAGATAAACTCACTACTGGTTGTTTCTTTGATGACCAAGAAATTGCCCTTGAACTTAATAAAAAACATAACCTGAGGTGCTCTTTTGATCTTCCAAGTCTCCAGCATAATCTTTGTCAGTGTAAGCAACCAGTTCATCTTCTCCTCCCTAATTGTAGAAAATCCCAAAATCAGCTGTTCCTTTTAGATACCGTAGTACTCTTTTTGTTGCATGTAAATGTAACTCAGTAGGATTCTCCATATGTCTGCTAATTATACTCACTACAAACATTAGATCTGGTCGAGTAGCTGTGAGGTACATGAGACTTAGTAAGTCTTGTCTACTTTAGCTCCTCCTTCATCTTTCACAAGCTTACAACCAGGAACAATAGGATTAAGAACAAAATTACTGTTATCCATTCCAAATCTGTTGAGTACCTCTAAAGCATACTTTTTTTGACTTATAAAAATACCATTAGATTTTTGCAGGACTTCAAGTCCAAGAAAATACTTCATCTTTCCAAGATCAGTCATATCAAACTGATGCTTCATGGAATGTTTAAACTCAGCAAACATTATTTCATCATTTCCTGTAAAGATTAGATCATCAACATATAAACTGATAATCAAAACTTTACCTTTTTTGTTAGTTTTGATGAACAAAGTATGCTCATAGTCACATTTTTAACAGACGTCTTTCATGAAATATGCTTCTATATGACTGTACCAAGCACGGGGTGCTTGCTTGAGCGCATAGAGGGCTTTCTTTAACTTATTAACTTTTTGCTCATTTTCTTTTTGCACATAACAACAAGGTTGTTCGACAAAGAATTCTTCATTCAATTTGCCATGTAAGAAAGCATATTTCACGTTTAACATTAATGGGCCACCCTCTTTGAGCTGCAAAGTGCCACATGTGCAAAAACCTCAGTATAATCTATCCCATACTACTGTGTGTAACCCTTTGCCACAATCCGAGCTTTGTGCTTTTCTACTTCTCCATTTTCATTAAACTTAGTCTTGTAAACCCACTTTACTCCAATTGTTTTTGTAATTCTGTCAATTCCCATGTACCATTTTTCTTTATTGCTTCCATTTCAGCATCCATTGCTGTTCTCCATCACTCACTTTTAACAGCTTCTTCAAAACAAACTGGATCGGCAGCTGCAAACATAGCAAGTTGGACTTCATGCTCCTCCTCAGAAAGTCCTTCACCTGTCTCATAATTTCTCATCCAAACAGGCTGTCTTCTATTTCTTGCTACTGCATTTGAAGTGGAAGGGTTGTCTCTATTTTGTATCAATAAATCAGATTCAGTGGCTGCAACATCACTTTCTTCTTCATGTTCAATTGCATCATTATCACTTTATTCTTCATGCTCAATTGCTTCTTCCCCATCATCACCCCATTCTAGATCACAAACGATATCTTCTTCATACTTCTTATCCCAATCCCAATTTTTGTCTTCTTCAAACACAACATCCCTACTGATTATGATCTTTTGTGAAATGGGGTTATAGAGTCTGTAAGCCTTTGATTCTTCACTAACTCCCAACAATACGCAACTGAAACTTTTATCATCAAGCTTTGTTATTTTGCTGTCAGGCACATTGAACATGTGAAATGCATCCAAAAACTCTAAAATAGTCAACTGAAGGTTTGAGCTTACCCCAAGCTTTTTTTGGAGTTTTGTTTTGTACTGCAAAAGTTGGACTTCGATTTAAAATATGCACGGTCCAATTTACAGCTTCAGGCCAGAAGGTTTTTGGAATCTTTTTCGTTGATAGCATACTACGAACCATATTCATAATGGTTCTATTCTTGCGTTCTGCAAAACTCCATTTTGTTGTGGTGTGTATGCACCTGTTAACTGTCGTCGTATACCATGAACATCACAGAAATTTGCAAATTCCTGGGATGTGAACTAGCCTCCTCGATCAGTACGTAAACATCTAATAAATGAGTTTGTTTCCTTCTCAACATGAATCTTAAATCTTTTGAAAACAGCAAACGCTTCTGATTTTTCAACCAAAAAATAGACCCATGTTTTTCGACTAAAATCATCAATGAAAGTGAGCAAGTACCTTTTCCTGTTGTTTGAGATTGGATTAATCGGTCCACAAATGTCTGCATGTGCTAACTGTAAAATTTCAGCAGCTCGCCAATTACTTTTCTTTGGAATTGAAGCCCTGTGTTGTTTTTGTACCAAACAATCTTTGCATACCTTACACTTGCCATGTTGAAACAGAATGGTAAGCCCTTTTTCTTGCAATTGTTCGATACTCAGTAAATTATTCTTCAACTCAGGAACATAAAAGACTCCAGTGATGATCTGTGCCATCTCATTCATTTTCAGCCTTACATTCCCTTTTCTTAATACAGATATTTTCGTGTCGTTCCCAAGCTTCACTGAATCTCGAAAAGTTCCATCGAATTCTGAGAAATAATCTTTTTTTCCACACATATGATTGCTGCATCCAGAGTCAAGAAACCACGTATCTTCTCTATTGGTGTTATTCAGATCCACATATGTCATCAACAACATCTCCTCTTGATTTTCTGCATAGTTTGCCTCTGTCTCTTGGGTTGGACATTTATTCAGATCCACATACGACCTCTGCTTCCGGAGTGATCTCCATGAGTAACTTTCAAGGCTTGTTCTTCTTCTAACAAATGAGAGCTCATGCGTTGTTCCTGTACCAGAAGACTATTTTGTAACTCATCTATGATTAGAGTGTCTTAATCGTTAGACTCTTCAATGGAACAGACAACATAATCAAATTTGGAAGTCATAGATCGTAAAATCTTTTCAACAATAGCAGTATTTCCTTTATCTTCACCGTTGACTTTCATTTTGTTGGCAATTGCAAGAGTACGAGAGAAATATTCGTTCACAGATTCTCCCTGCTTCATGTGAAGAATTTCAAATTCCTTCCTCAGAGCTTGCAAATTTCCACGCTTCACCCATGTGGTACCCTGATATTTCTGCTTCATAGAATCCCATATATTTTTCACAGTCGTTTTGTTTAGGATTGTTTCTAGGATAGAACGATCTAATGCCTGAAACAGATAGTTCTTTGCCTTCAAATCCTTTAACTGTTGATCTTCAATGTGCTTTCTCTGTGCCTCTGTTAGAACAGCACCTTCAGCCATTGCAGGAACTCCATTCTCTACAAGTCCCCAATATTCCTTTGCACGCAAGAAGTTTTCCATGAGCATTGCCCAATGATCATAGTAGCCATCAAACTTCGGAACAGCTGGCTGGAAAAATGAACTCTCTGTCGTCATCATTCAAGTAGAACACATGTAGAAGACTGCTGCTTCTAGCTAATCAGGCCCCTATAACCGAGCTCTGATACCAAATGTTGGAAAATAGAAGCAGAAGAAAGAGTACAAATGAATCTGGAGGAAATCCACCTTTATTGAATCACAAATTTGGCTATTATATAGCCTTACAAAGCAAATAGAAATAACTGAACAAACGTGAAAATAGTCAATATCTAAACAAATCTACAACGTGCTGAAAAGACCAAGTCAACAAATAACAAAACCCAAAAGAAAAGGAAGTAGTGGTAACTAACCACTAAACTAGTAAAATAAACATAAATACTAATAGAAAGACTATTCTTAATTGTTCTTTTAAGATTTATATTGATACTTTTTTAGAAAATCTTTTAGTTGGTTATTCTCTGTTTTATGTTAACTGTCTAACCATATGAAACCTTTCAAATCTGCATGTCAAGGTTTACTTAAAAAACCACAATTTTTTTTTAAAAAAATTCTAACCAAATAGTATACGAACTGCATGTGAATCTCCCAGATGAAATGATAGTTGGAATAGTATCATAAGTTGATATAAAAGTCGATGGTATTAATCTTTGTAAAGCCTTGCTCGATTCTCTTGCTATTTTGAGTGAAAACTATTACTACCATTGTATTTTAGTAGTTTGCACCACAGCAATGCATGTTATGCTATGAGTTATACGTAACGATATCCTAGTCACACATAAAAACACAAGTTAATTGTATTTTAAGTTCGACATCAAATTATCAGAGTTGGTCTTTGCTTGTTATGAATAATTCTTTGGTTTTCTCTATTTTAAAAATATTTTATCAGAGGTTAAAGCAACATTTTAGTTGATTGAAACTGTTACTGAACTCTTGTATTTAAAATTAAACCTTTTTCTCTCTGAGGTACATTTCCATTCACTTCACAATACATAACAAGGAATTTCATTGCATCTTTTTCTAGGAATATTTTTGGTTGTAAAATAAATGAGTAGTTGTAATATAATTATCTTCATTCCTAGTAATGGTTTAGATGTTTTAGTAAAATTGAAATGAGTTGAGCAAAAATAAATATGCTAACGCATTATGCTTGCGTTTGCACACTACATTGTTTTGTTTTTTTATATATAAAAATTTCGTATAATTTGTCTTGATGAATTTATAGACTTGAATTTTTTTAATTCACTTTTGAGTACATTCTTGCTCTGCAGACTGTTCTACAAAAAGCAGTGAATCTAATTCTACAATCTCTAGTGATGCTGATGCGGAAACAATTAATTTTTCCGAGGTCGAAGAACATAGTAGTGAGAGAACAGTTTTAGATCTGTATTCCGGATGTGGTGCCATGTCTACTGGGCTTTGCCTTGGCTCTAATATCTGTGGTGTTAGACTTGTTACTGTGAGTCTTTGTGTCATCTTATAGAGAAACTACACTTTTGAACCGATCACAATATAATTTGAATAGTTACTCTCGTGTTCAATAAGTTTGCTCTTTATTAGTTCAAAAACTCTTGAATTTTTTAACTTACAGAAATGGGCTGTGGATATTAACCAATATGCTTGTGAAAGTCTCAAACTAAATCACCCAGAAACTCAGGTTCATTTCATTAAGCTCCATGTATGCATCAACTACAGTTTGTTATTTGTTTGTAAATTTTTTTTTTTTTTTGGGTTTTGGATGATCTAGGTTAGAAATGAATCTGCAGAGGATTTTCTGCACCTGCTCAAAGAATGGGAGAAGCTTTGTGCCTCATTTTTATCCCTAGATAAAAATAGCTTGTCTAGTGAAATTGAAAATTCCAATGACATTGAAGAGAATAAAAGTGACGACGATGATGAAGAGAATGCTGGTGGAAATGAATCTGAAATATATGAAGTACAAGAGATATTATCTATTTGTTACGGTGATCCAAATGATAACCAAAAACCTGGACTTTATTTTGAGGTAAATAAACCAAATTTCTTGACATTCTTTTCTAGGCATTTAGCTTATTTTAATAATGTAAGTAATTATTCTCCTTGAGAAGTGACAAACAAATTCTTCCATGCTGGATCATAGTTTTCAAAAGCGCATAAGCGTGCACTTAAGTATACATTGCAGCGAAGCACAGGGTGCTCAGTAAAACGTACTTCAAAGTGCACCATTTCTGTGAATCGTATTGCACTTTGCATCCAAGCGCGCATAAGCATGCTTTGGATTTCTTTTAATTTTTGAAAGAGTTTTCTTAATAAAAAAAAGAACAGATGAAACCTGTAACGCTCCAGATTCGACGATTGTCCTCATTGTACCAAGACGAGTTTTTCCAGCATGCTTATGTCCTCACTCACACGTACCATAGAAAACTTTCCAGGGGTCACCCATCCTAGAATTACCCCAAGTAAAGCACGCTTAACTTTGGAGTTCATATGTGATAAGCTATCGAAAATAAGATGCATCTTCTTGATATGAGTAGTACCAATCAAATCTTGTAAGCCATCTTCAACTTCACAGTCCCATATCTGAACAGTTTTGGAATCCCTCTCATTCCGATGCGAGATCGGTTCATTCATGTTTCTTTCGCCTAGAAGCCTGCCAGGAGTCGCTCATTGTCCATGCAACCTCATGACACCGGCAATCACCCCTGCTCTCTTCGGTCCCGGGCCTCACAAAACCCTAACCTAGCGTGATCAAGATGATTATGTAGATTCGAAGGTGAAGATGTTGAGAATTTAAATGTTTGATATTTCATGTATCACATTTTAAAAGAAATTTGATTTGATATTTATTTTTTTTGAGAATATTTTGTTGTCCTGCTTTATTTTTGTCAAGTGTGTGCTTTGTTTTGCATTTAAAGCCTTGGGATACTAGGTTCTTTGATTCGCATTGTCTTTTTTCATTGACTGTGTTCTAGATAATTAAACTTCTAGACTGCAAAGTAGTCTCACAATTGGATACAGTGTTTTTATATGTATTTTATTTTATGCCTATCACCTTTTTTGTCTCTGGGTTAGGCACAAAATATGTGCGCCTTGTAGAAGGTATCATAATTATGATTTTCTCATTTATGATTAAGATATTCCTTGCTTTATAACATTAAATAAACTTTTCAGGAGATCTTTTTATGCTTGCTGTTATGACATAATTTCTGCCTTTTCTCTTTCCATTCTGTTTAGATACGATGGAAAGGTTATGGTGCTGAGGATGACACATGGGAACCTTTGGAGGGTTTAAGGTATACATATAGCAATAGTAGTGTTTAATGATAATTTTATTTTTAATTGTTTTCTATGATTGCCTAATTTATTGTATTTGTACTGAATGGCTTGTTACTAGTGCTTGCAAAGAAAAGCTGTGGAAATTTGTGTCAACAGGCTACAAGTCGAAAATGTTGCCTTTACCTGTGAGATCTTGTTGCTTCGATAGACTCTTTATTAACTGGTATCTGCTTTTTAATAATGGGTATTTTTTTAATGTTTGAAGGGAACTGTTGATGTTGTGTGTGGCGGGCCACCGTGCCAAGGCATAAGTGGCTTCAATAGGTTTAGAAATAAGGATCAACCCCTTGAAGACTCAAAAAACAGACAACTGCTTGTTTTCATGGATATTGTGGCCTATTTGAAGCCAAAGTTTGTGTTAATGGAGAATGTTGTTGATCTTGTCAAGTTTTCCAATGGTTTTCTCGGAAGATATGCACTGGGATCTCTTGTTGCAATGGATTATCAAGCTAGAATGGGAATGATGGTAGCTGGTTCTTATGGTTTGCCACAATATCGCATGCGAGTTTTTATTTGGGGTGCACTTCATACTGAGGTAATACTTCTCATATTTCTCTTGTATTTTATTTATGTTTCTCGATAACTACCTTTCAATTTTTCCTACATCCTGTGTGTCATTTATTTTTATCGAACTTTTGTTTTATCAATTTTGAATTATTCATGCCACTTTGTTTTCTTAACAGAAATTGCCCCAGTATCCATTGCCAACACATAATGTTGTTGTTAGGGGTAACAGTCCCACAGAGTTTGAGGTAGGATTTTCTTGTTAGGGGATAGAATTTAGATTTAGCGACATTCTGTTTCATAATGAATATTATATAAACTTGCAGGCAAATGTGGTTTGTCATGAAGAAGGTTATCAAGTCCAACTGAAGAAAGAGCTTTTTCTTGGTGATGCCATATCAGATCTTCCACCTGTACGTGTTCAAGCTTATCATTTTGTTACTTTGTTTATTTAAGTTTTCATGAACTATTTTTTCTTTCCTTTCCATGTCACTGTTTCAGGTGGAGAACAATGAGTCTCGTGATGAACAATCTTATAATTCAGAGCCTAAAACAGAATTTCAGAAATTAATAAGGTTGCGGAGGATTGGTAAATCCCAACATCCTTGAATTTTAATGAATTTCATTACTATGCTTAATTTTTTTAGTGACGAGGGTGAATATACATCTTGGCAGGCGGTAAACTAAATAAAATGATCTAATTTTGAGCATGTTAGCATGACTATTCGGAAGTCTAACATGTTTGTTGAGAACACATCAAAGCTCTCTCTACCAAATGAGTCACTGAAGTGTGTAAACTAAATAAAATGATATAATTTAGTGTTTTTTGATTTAATTAATAGGACAAAATTTGCAAGTAAATTCGAACAAACTGAACTAAAAATAATTGAACAAAATAGATTAAACTCAACAAGAGGTCTCTCACTTGAGAATTGGTGAGAAACATAAGTGTCTTTAATGAATAGAATTAAGAATTCTAGAATAAATACTGATTAATAGTACATCCCAGAATATAACATATGGAAATAGTCTTATAAAACATTGGAGGAAAAGTAAGATCCTGACTAAGCCTAATCCAAACCATGACTGCTCTCCACCTGAGCTCTAGCTTCTAGTCCTGCTTTCTTACATGTTAATCTAAAACGAGGCAAAGAGAGTTGTCAAGCCAACCATCACAGGTATTAGACAACTTACAATAACGGTGTTATAAAATAATATAATTTCATAATATAATGTGTAGAAAATGTGTTTATTACATATAGCTCCCTTGAGGTATGTTCCCTTGAGGTGTGCAATAATTACAAAAACATATGACTAACTTTTAAAACTACGTATACTTCATTTAAGGTTTGTACCAATCTTGTATTTACACCTGTTATCTTAAAAAATACATATGCCTTCTTTGAGGTATATGGTTATCTTACGATTTTCCCTGATAGCATAGTTGTAAAAGGTGGTGCTTGGGAATACGCATGTAATTTTTAAATTTTGGGTATGAAATTATACTATTTTATAATTGATACAATCTCGAGGAGATATATGTAATTAATCTTTTATTTGAACTACACATAACTTAAAATTGCATTGATACAATCTCGAGTGCTAAACTTTATTTCCCAAGTCAGAGATAATTGTTTTCTTTCTTTCTGATGTCTACGCCTCAGCACATCGAAACCTGAATGCGTCGTCGCTTCTCTATTTTTTGTTATATGTTGAGTATTTAAGAATGAGAATTATGATTTTATGTTCAACCTAAGACCTGCTCTTTTATAGCTTTAAAGTTCTATAGTTATTAAAATGAATTTCATATTTTATATATACAAGGATCTAACATTGGTGATGACTGAGTTGCCTTCTTAGATTCATATCTTACCAATCATTTGAATTTATGTGTGTGTGTGTTTACCTGAATCTATAAAACAGGCTAAAGTTTGCCTTATATATAGGTAATGTGAAATTTTAAATAATTCAATTCCTTACCATGTCCCTTCAATACCATGCAAATAAAATGTGTAAATAGTAATCTCTCTCAGCCTTTGATCAATTGTTTATTGTCTTTCTTGCATCGGTTCCTATAAGTTTTGGTTAAATTTATATGTTCATTTTATTGTCCTCAAATCTTTTTGAGTTCAGTCAAACTGGATCTGTAATGTTTTTAAACTTTTTTACCTTGTTATGGAAAATGTAAGTTTTTCAATCGATCTTTATCGTTTATATTACAGAGATGCCTGGCTGCTTGACGTTCAAATCTGAAGTGACAGAACACAGTTTGTATGATCATCGCCCTCTTCAGCTAAATCCGGATGATTATGAACGTGTTTGTCAGATTCCAAAGAAGAAGGTAACACCAAACCGTTAAAAATATTTTTGCCTGGTAATCTTTCAAACCTCTCACAGTTGATCTTGACTATGTATTCTCCTAAATGTTCAACTTTTTCCAGGGTGCAAACTTCAGAGATCTGCCTGGTGTACGTGTTCGTGCTGATAAGAAAGTTGAATGGGATCCTGATGTACAAAGAGTGCTGTTGTCTTCTGGGAAGCCTTTGGTATCTATTTGTATTATTTGTTTTCTTATGTCGGTATATAAGCCAGTTGTTACCAGTGGCTCTTTGACAAATTTAACTTTATTGTATTTGCTCTCGGTGAATACAGGTCCCAGATTATGCGATGACTTTTGTGAGAGGAACTTCATCGAAGTAAATTAGCAATTATTGGTTTGCTTTAAGTGTCTTTTCTGGAAAAAGTTTGCCTGATCTGTGAACTGATATTTCAATTGCTGCAGGCCCTTTGGGCGGTTGTGGTGGGATGAAATTGTGCCTACTGTTATTACCAGGGCAGAACCACACAATCATGTAACCATCTATTTCTTAATCAATAGATTCTCATCCCTAGATTATAAGCGTTGTGCAATATTGCAACATAAAGTTTTCCTGTTGTTCCAGGTCATATTACATCCTCTTCAAGATAGGGTCCTTACAGTGCGTGAGAATGCTAGGTTGCAAGGCTTTCCTGATTATTATAAACTCCTTGGTCCCGTGAAAGAAAGGTGACTTCGTTTTATATTACTAGTAGTTTCAACCTGTGTTCTAAAATGCGCAAAAAAGCATGGATGAAGTGCGAATCGTGAAATAAGTTTTGGTTTGGGAAAAAGTGTGGAAAAAAATATCAACCCTTTTTGTAGACTAACTTAAGCATGAAAAAAAATGAAAAAAAAGTTTCTTACAGATAAAATTTTAAGTTGACTTAAATTTTTTATATATAAATTTAGTCGATAGTATAACATTTTTAAACTCTGTCCCCAATCCTTTCCTTTCTTTTGCGTGTAACCTGATGCTGATCGGTAAAAGTTTTCCACCACATAATTTGTGATTTTGAGATTCTGTTCTTGACTTGAAAAATATTTCATTTATTCTTAAATTTGGTTTCTTTAAGTGTTAATCTATTAATTGGGTTTGTAATTATAATATAACAACTAAGGATGTTTATTCACAATTTTCAGAACTTTTGGTTTTAATTAGGAAATTGTTGGCATTTTACGACATTTTTATATAGTTTTTTATTTTATAATATAATGTAAATTTTTCCTGAATATTGCTTGAAGTTTTAATATTGTCTTTATAATATAATTAGATACATTCAAGTTGGAAATGCTGTCGCTGTGCCAGTAGCACGTGCACTAGGATATTCTTTGGCTATGGCAATGAGAGGATTATCCGGAGAAGGACCTTTATTCGAGCTCCCTGAAGATTTTCCTCTAAATCGAGATTTACCTTCCCCAAGTATTATGATGTTATGATTTATTTATTTTAGTTTCGGTGTAAAAAACGGATTATGCATTGTTGCATCTCAGAGGTTTAGGATATGATGTTGACTATAATATTTTATGTGTATTCAGCAACATTGAAATGTGACATATGGGGTTCAACCTATTTTTTGATCTTGGTTGTATCATTTGACTTTTTTTCGGTCAGATTAGTTTTATTAGTCAAAATGTGAATACAAATATTTTGGATGTAGAGTAGATTATGGAAAATATGGTCAAAACTCGCCTATTAACTTGTTTTCAACCATTTCACGGAAGAATTTGGTAAAATGTCAATTATGTTATTTTGTATCTCATCCCAAAAGCTTCTATTGAAAGTAGAGTCTAGATAACTAATCGTCTTGTTGATAGTATGACAAAAAACACTATTCTTGTTCGTCATGAAATTTTTTTATCCATCCACAAGATGAAAAACCATATTTAAGGCACAATAACTCTAAGCCAAGTCATCCACTTTTAGGGAGAGATAAGTAGACTAAAGGGTATCAAGTGAGACTGATAGGATCGATTAACGTATCAAGACTGTTTAGAAGGGGGGTTGAATAAACACTTACAATTAAAATGAATCTTTTCGAATTTTGAATTCAGTTTGGTGACAAACTGATTCTCGGAATCTTGTTTGCCAATGACAATAAGTTAAACTAAGAGTAGTTGTGGAAAATAATTGACTGAAAGATAGAATACAAAACTGAAATAAAGTAAGCAAGGATTGTTCCTGGATGTTCGGAGATTTCAATCACTCTTACGTCACCCCTTCTATCTGAAGGATAGGATTTCCACTAAAAGACTTTGATCGAATACAAGACTTGTACTGACCCACTTCAGTTTGGACTTAACACTGCCAAAACTGAAACTCTTAGCATACAACAGCTTTTATCAGTTCGTGACTGATCTTAGCACAACTGATATATTCTTGATTGAATTACAAAGTGCTAACACGCTCAAAGTGTAGCTTTAGATGCTACTGATATATCTGATATACGTGAGCTGTGAATTGTGATTTTAGCAGCGTAACAGCAAGCTTCAATAATGCTTTGATGGTTCTGCTTCTCAACTGTTTTGTTCACTTATTTATATGCTTCCTTTCCAACGGTAACTTGAGATGAATTTGAATCTTTGTATCCGTTGATTTTTTACTTGATTATTCCTTGGATATTGTTTCCTTCATTTATTGTGATGCGGCGTCTTAACTGCTTTCGCCGAAATGCGTTGTTCTAAGCTGTATTGATTTAAGTGCGGCGTTGCAATCTTCTATGTCTCTTTGTCGGTTGATCGTTCTTTCCCGAGACATGTTCAGTTGAAGGGTGCTTTTGCATAAATCAGTTTCCAACTGATCAGTCAGCTGATTTCAGTTATTAAGTCCAGTTGTTGAATGTACTTGCGCGTATCAGTTGGTTGATCAGTTTGTCAAACTCCAGAATCCAGAATTTGGTTTTCAACAATTTCCCCCTTTATGGTGTTTGACAAAACTCAGCAAATAATAATAATTGAATTCTTTTATAGATAAAATAAGAGATTGATCATCTGAATCATATATGTAGATAAAATAAGAGATTGATCAACTGAATCATATATGTAGATAAAATAGGAGATTGATCAACTGAATCATGTATTTCATGAGTACAGAAATGGCTACTTCTGAAAAGAGGATTTCTTCTGCTGTTCTAGCATTTCATATATGTAGATAAAATAAGAGATTGATCAACTGAATCATATATGTAGATAAAATAGGAGATTGATCAATTGAATCATGTACTTCATGAGTACAGAAATGGCTACTTCTGAAAAGAGGATTTCTTCTGATGTTCTAGCATTTCTTTGATTTCTTCCCTCTTTTTGCCAAACATAGCCACCTCCTCAGATAGTCTTCGAACGTCAATGGAAAGAATTTTGACATCTGAGGAGATACTTGAGGCAGTAGATTGGAAAAGAGTCTGCATCAAATCTAGTTTATTTGAAACAGAAGATTCTAGTCGCTCAACTCTTTGACTGATGACATCTTGAGTTGTGTAGAGACTTTGAGCTAGACCTTTGTTATTCTTCAACTCAAGCACAGTTCGAGTAAGAGACTCCATGTTTGCTTGAATAGCTTTCAGTTTTGCTGAATCAAATTGAGTTGAAGAATCCAATTTGACAGTATGAGATAATTGTGTGGATTGAATTTTCTTTATTTCAGTAATCATCTGCTGCATATTGTGCTGCATGTTCTGAATCTCTTCAAGGACTAAATCCATGTCGGAGGAAGGAGGAGGAGAGGCTTGTTCAGGCGTCCCTGGTTCTTGTTCTCTGGAGGGTTGATCAAATATCACCAAAGTTCTTTCAGATACCTCTGGAACCTCTTGTGTAAGCTCAGGCGCATCCTCCATTTGTACTTCTTGTTGGACTTGAAGGGAAGAAGGTAGAATAAGAGCAGTAGAAGGGCTATCTGGCTGAGTCAGTTGTGTTTCAGTCGATGGATCAGTGACTGATTGTTCTGGCTGTTGGTTAACTAAGTCTTTCTGCGGATAATCAGGCAACTGAGTTTCCTCAGTGACATCATTGACTTCAGTCTGCTCATCTTGTGATTGAATGAGCACATCAGTTCGAACCTCTTGTTCAGCAGATACAAGGAGAGGAGATGTAACAAGTGCTTGATCAGTTGAGATATCAACTGATTCTGTTGAAGCTGCATTGGTTGGGAGTTCTTTCACTACTAGCTGAATGATCTCATCAACATTTTCAAGTGTCAAGTCAGCTTCTGAATATATTTGATGATCAGCAACAGTAGGTTGGGGCACATTATGAACTGGTTCGTCAGTTGTAGCAGCTTGTTCAGGAGATGGTTCACGGTGCCGAGAAGGTGAATCAGCTTCTTTATCTTCTGAAGTGCCTTCATGAATAACAAGTTCCTGATCCGTCTCCCAAAATTTTATTTGGGATTGCAGAGTTAATAGATCAGTTTCTAGCTGAGTGATCACAGCTCGATCATTGTATGCAGTTGGACTTGTGGGAATATAGTTGGCTTTCAATTTTTCGATCAGTTGGTCTAACTTTTTAGCTCGGACTTGATCAAAGAAGTAGTTCTTGCGCTCCAAGGCCTGAGTTATTGTTGCAGCCTTGACCACTCTCAGAACAGTTGTCTCCAATTTAATAAATGTGTTCAGCTTGGACTTCTTCATCAGCTGCTTGGCAAAAGTATGTGTTCTAAACTTCGTCCAAGCTTCAAAAATGTTCATTTTTGATGCAGCAAAGGCATTGACCTGTTCCCATATGAGGTCAATATGAGTTTGAATAGCATTTGAGGGCCTTGGTTCTTTGATCATCTTGCCCTTTCCTTTCTCATCAGTAAGAATATGTGGAATGTTTAGTCCAGAGTGAGTAGAGTCCACTCTTTCCTGAATAACAATTCCCTTAGATCGAGCAGGAGCAAGAATTGAAGGTCGTTTGATTTGAGTCAAGGGAGCTGAAGCTTTTGCTGATTTTTTCTCCTTATCAGCAGGAATTGCTGTCAAGGGAACAGCCTGAATAGGCTGTTGAGTATCTGATGCCTTTGGTTTCTCAGGAACAGCTGTCAGCGAAGCCACTGGCTTTGTTTTCTGAGTCCTTTGCTTCTTGGTGATCAGCTGAAAAGGTGTTTCCTCAGAATCTGATCCACTGACAATCAGTTTCCTCTTGGTAGATTTCAGTTGGGCCTGAGACCTAGCCTTTTTAACTGATTTGGGAGCAGCCTGCTGCGTCCCAATCTCTTTCTTGATCTTCACGAATTGATCAGGAGACAGTTCCAGTTTGGTTTTTGGTGGCAATATTTTCTTGGCAGAGAATACCTTAAACTTGGATAGCTTTTCAGCATTGTCAGCCACTACACCTTTTGTTTTCAGTAGATAACTGATTTGAACTGCATAACCTCTGGACTGCTTGGTAGATTGAAGCATATTTCGCAAAATACTGAAAATAATATGCCTCCAGTTCATTTTCTTCTCTGCCAATATCACGGTCATGGCTTGAAATTTTTCAAGAGTAAGGGCTGCAAATGAACCCGCCTTAGCCAGAATGCCCTTGGCAACAATATCAGCCAGCAATTGAATTTCTGGTTTCAGTTCTTTCTTAGGATCGGAGACTTTGATTTTCCGTCCATGAGCAGATAACAGAGATTGCATTTCTTCAATATCAGCAGTTCGTACCTCAGAGAAGCTGATAATTCCTTCAGTTGGTAGAGAGAAGATTTCCTCGAAAGTTTCTTCAGATATGATCATTAGCTGATTATTGATAGTAATAGAGATATTTCCATCAATAGTAACAAAACCCTTTGTATAGAAATCATTGATTTCTTTTGGATAGATGGTTTGTGAAGATTGCCCTAGAAACGTCTTCAGCCCAGCTGATTCTAGTTTCAGAAAAACATTCTTCACCTCAACCTCAGTTACTGATAAAACTGAATCGAAATCAATGGCCATAGCATTTAGAACGTGCGCGGGGATTTGGTTTGCCATTTCAGATAATGAAGAAACCTGTAATTTTCAAGAAATAAGCTTTGAGAAGGCATTTGCTCTGAGAAAATCTTTGTGCGTGTAAAAGAGAGAACTGAATCAAGGCAGGGAGAAATACACATGTGTGTGACTGTTCAAATTTTTGGACATGTGTCAGCCCATTTTTTTTAAGTAAAAACGTGTGTACGTGTGCAAGAGTCGTGTATATAAGTTTAATGGCCCAAGTGGGTCCACGTAGTAAAATTCTATTTGTTATAATATCAATCACATCACTTTGATTTAGGATATAATCATTCTTAATTAGTTAACGTATGTGAGAAGATTTGTAAAATAACCAACTGAACGATCAATTGTGAAACTGATTCGTTTCAGTTGAGAATTTACAAACAATTGTCTTCTCAATTAACCTCTTAAAAACTAATATTCCCCTTAATGGGTGCGCAAAATAATTAAAAATGACGATAAAAATAAATTTAAAGCTTAAGGAATTTATTGTTTGCTGGAACGTGCACGGCCCTTCAGCTTCCATAACTCTCGGCTATAAATAGTAGTAACACAGTTAGTTTCAGTCATATTAGTGAAATATTTAAGATAAAAGAAATGGCTGGTGCGAGTAGCTCGAGTGCTTCGCCGTTTTCTCT
This sequence comes from Primulina huaijiensis, assembly GCF_012295235.1. Lineage (NCBI taxonomy): Eukaryota > Viridiplantae > Streptophyta > Magnoliopsida > Lamiales > Gesneriaceae > Primulina > Primulina huaijiensis. The sequence continues at coordinate 6,821,806 of NC_133320.1, forward strand.
GGAGGCCAAGAAGGTTGAGATAGAAGATGAAGTCTTCTATGAGAATCTTCATTACTGGGAGAAGTTACAAGAACTTGAGTTCTTGTATAACATTGGAGAGGCTACCACTCCTGAATGGGTGGCAAAGCTGAGGAAGGTGCGGGAGCACTTGCACATAACTGAGTGGATTGACGTCTTTAAGGATGTTCATAGTTATCAGCTGATGCTCCAGAAGGAATTGAAGATCCTGAGGCACATAGCTTATTCACACAGCTTTGCCAAGACGTCCACTCCACCTTTATCCACTTGGTTGAAGATTTGGATAATTGATGTAGAGGAAAAATATTATGCTGTAATGCGAGCTAATGTTTATGCTTGAATAAAATATTTATCAGAGTTAATTTTGTCTTTTTCTTTCCTGCAAATTGGCAGTTTCATTAGTTGTTGTAAATGAATTACTAACTGAACAAATGAACTGTTAAAGAATTAATATTAGTTGGCTGTAAACTGAAATCAGTTAAGATTTAAAAACCAGACTGATATCAGTTGAAAAAATGAATCAACTGGTAATTAACAAACTGATATCAAATAAGCAACCGATAGATAAGAAGCCTGGGTAAATGAGAAAAAGCTTTGTTGGCTTGAGACTCTTCAACTTCTTTGACATTAAATGTCACTTGTCTATAAATAAGATAATAGCAGTGAGTTGTGAGATAATATCATTTAAACATGGCAGATTCAGATATTTCCGATGCTTGTAGTAGTACGCATGTTCACGTTACTAAAGAAACAAGTGCTTATTTAGAAGAGTTGAAGAAGAAGATGGAAGAATATGTCTTGAAAAAGGTGATGTCAACATGGTTCAAAATTCATGAGTTGCTGAGAATAAGTAGTAGTGGTGCGACTCCTTCTCGAGTTCAAGCAGCAACAGCCAGAAGATACTTGGAACGATTTGAAGTCAGACATGTTACAGATCTTGTCGATGACAAGGTTCTTTTACAAGCAATGCTGTGGAAGGAGTGGCATGTGATTAAGAAGATTTCTATAACTAAATCATTCTCTAGAATCCGAATTTATGAATTGAACAATTTTATTACAGAATGGCAGGATTCAGTTGGTTCTGAATTGTCTACTGTAAGATGGAATCGTTTCAATTCTAAATAACATATCATTTTCAGTTTATTGTTGTGTCCTTATTTTTTGCAGACAATTTCGTTAGTAAAGTAACATTAACAATTTTCTTATGATAAATCAATTAAACCAAGAATATTGCGAAAGTTAGAAAATTTAGTATCGGGTAGTGGTTTGGTGAAGATGTCAGCTGCTTGTTGCTCAGTTGATATATACTCCAGTCGAATGTCCTTCTTCAAAGCATGATCTCTAATGAAGTGGTGTCTGACATCTATATGCTTTGTCCTTGAGTGAAGAACTGGATTATAGGTAATGACAATTGTGCTCGTATTGTCACAAATATGGGCGATTCATTTGTAATTACTCCATAATCTCTCAGTTGTTGCTGGATCCAGATCAGTTGTGCACAGCAACTACCAGCAGCTATATATTCTGCTTCAGTTGTTGAGGTAGCTATAGATGTCTGCTTCTTGCTGAACCAAGAAATCAGTCGGTCTCCAAGAAACTGACATGATCCACTTGTGCTTTTTACGATCTAGCTTACATCCTGCATAATCTGCATCTGAATATCCAACTAAATTGAAGGAAGAAACATTAGGATACCATAATCCGACATTTTGTGTGCCCTTAAGATATTTCAAAATTCTTTTGGCAGCTGAGAAATGTGATTGCTTAGAATTTGCTTGAAATCTGGCACACATACAAACAACAAAAACAATATCATGACGACTAACAGTTAGGTATAATAATGAACCTATTAAACCTCGGTACAGCGTAGCCTCAACTGATATTCCCCCTTGATCAGTGTCCATTTTACCTGATGAGCTCATGGGAGTGGTTGCAATTCCTTTGTATATTTAGTCTGACTGATGAATATACCAGTCTCCAGTTGCTTCACTTGCAATCCAAGAAAGAATGTCAGTTCACTCATCATGCTCATTTCAAACTGGTCCTACATTAACTTAGCAAACTTTTCGCACAATTTGGGTTTAGTTGACCCAAATATAATGTCATCAACATAAATTTGAACAAGTAAGATATGATTATTTTTAGAAAATTTAAACAAAGTCTTATCAACTGATCCTACGAAAAAATCATGATCAGTTAAAAATTTTGAAAGGGTTTCATACCAAGCTCTGGGAGCTTGTTTAAGACCATACATGGCTTTGTTCAAATGATAAACATAATCAGGTAAACTATGATTTACAAAACCTGGAGGTTGTTCAACATATACTTCTTCCTGCAGCTGACCATTTAAGAAAGAACTCTTCACATCCATCTGGTATACTTTGAAGTTCTTGTGTGATGCATAAGCAAGAAAGATTCTTATTGCCTCCAGTCTTGCAACTAGTGCATAAGTTTCATCATAGTCAATTCCTTCTTCTTACCCATATCCTTGTGCCACAAGTCTTGCTTTGTTGCATACAACTGAGCCGTCTTCATTCAGTTTGTTCCTGTACACCCATTTTGTACCTATAATAGTTTTTGAAATTGGTCTTGGGAATAAGTTCCAGACATTGTTATGAGTGAACTGATTTAGCTCTTCTTGCATTGCATTTACCCAGTTAGGATCAGCCAGAGATTCAGCAGTTTTCTTCGGTTCTAGTTGTGAAACAAAAGCTGAATGGATAAATAAATTTAGCATTTGATTTTGAGTTCTTACTGGCTCTGATGGATTTCCTATTACCAGTTCAGGTGGGAGTGATTTTTTCCATCTGTACTCAGTATTTGTTGTATCAGCAATTTCTTCAGTTGGTAACTGAACACAATTTTCAGTCTCAGTTGGTGCTTCGTCAACTGGTATTTGTGTGTTATCATTATGCTCTATCAACTGATCATCAGCAACGACTTTATGTACATCTGATTGGTCCAGTACTTCTGGTTCAGGTGTTTGAAATCTGTTTTGATTGCTGTGACTTTCATTTTTGCTATCATCTTCCAAACTGATATCTGTAAATCGATCAGCTAGCTCAACTTGATCAGTTGGCTTATCAGTTAGTTCAGTTTCATCGAAATCAACATGAGCTGATTCTTCAACATTTAGGGTTTTCTTGTTGAAGACTCTATAGGCTATACTAACTGATGAGTATCCAAGAAATATTCCCTCTGCAGATTTAGCATCAAACGCTTTTAAATAATTTTTACCATTATCAAGGATAAAACATCTGCAGCCGAATATTTTGAAATAAGTAATTATACTTTTTCTTCCATGCCAGATCTCATATGGTGTTTTCATATGATTCTTATTAATCATTGATCTGTTCTGAGTATAACACGCAGTGTTTACTGCCTCTGCCCAAAACCTTTGAGAAATACCAGAATCAGCAAGCATTGTTCTAGCAGCTTCTTTAAGGGTCCGATTTCTTCTCTCAGCTACACCATTTTGCTGAGGAGTTCTTGCTGCTGAGAGCTCATGCTTAATTCCAGCATTTTCTAGAAAATTTGAAAGAGTTTGATTGATGAATTCAGTTCCTCGATCAGATCTGATTCGATCAATTCCAACTGATTTTTCATTTAAAAGTCTTTTGAAGAGCTTTATCAGTTGTGAAGCAGTATGGTCCTTAGATTTGAGAAAAATAACCCAAGTAAATCTTGAAAAGTCATCTACGACCACCAAGGTGTATTTCATTCCCCCTAAGCTCATGACTGGTATAGGACCAAAAAGATCCATGTGCAACAGTTCTAAGCATCGGGATGAAGATTTACAACCCTTGTTTTTAAAAGAGGATCGTACTTGTTTACCATACTGACATGCTGAGCAAAGTTTTTCTTTTGAAAAATCTATTTTGGGCAAACCAGTTACAAGTTCATGTTTACTCAGATAGGCAATGGTTTTAAAGTTTAAATGATTTAGTCTCTTATGCCACAACCAGTTTTTAGATGACTTGGAAGCAATAAAACAAACTGGTGCATAAGTTTGATCATTCCAACTGACTTTATATGTGTTTCCACAACGTTTGCCAGTTAGTATGATTTCATCAGTTGAAGTTTTGACTGAACATGAATTTTTGTCAAATTGTACTGAGAATCCACTGTCGCATAACTGACTGATACTAATCAAGTTATACTTCAGGTTTTCTACTAATAGAACATCTTTAAAAGTAAAGTTACCATGGATAAGCTTACCCTTACCCACAGTTCTACCTTTGGAATTGTCCCCGAAACTGATGTTTGGACCACTGTATTTGGTCAGTTGAGATAGCACACTTGCATCTCCTGTCATGTGTCGCGAACATCCACTGTCCAAATACCATATTGAGTTCTTGTTTGTACCTGTTATCTGCAATCACACACATAATAAAACTTGGTACCCATACTTATTTGGGTCCTGAGCTGATTAGTCCCTTAGGAACCCACACTTGGATTAGTCTAACAGACTTTCCAGTAGTTGTATTCCAAATTGTTTTTCTCGGCTTTTGTGTGCATGGTGTGTAGTGTACAGATGATACATTATGTATTTTAGGTTTATTCAACTGATTGTTTAGTCTGTATCTCTTCTGAACTGGCTTGCAGTTATAGTAATTGAAGTAGCTATTTGAATAGTTTTTGTGAAACCTCTTTGATGACTGACTTTGTGAATCAGTTGAGGATTTTTGACTATAACCAATCCCATATCTTCTAGCCTTGTTCATATTTACAGTAGGTTGCTCAATCAGCTTACTAGGCTCAATTTGTTCTTGTACTACTGCTGATTTAACAAAGTGAATATATTTCCCTTTGTCTATTTTTAGCTTTGGTTGAGTGTCATTTGGACACATTTCTCCTTGAGTGTTGAACCCTAAACCAGTTTTATCAGAAACTGATTTTTGTGAATTCTGCATTTCATTTAGTGCAGTAGATGACTTGTTCCAAGATTGAATGAGCTCAGTCTGTTTTGAGTTTTCAAGAATCAACTTTTGGATTAATAACTGATCTTTGTTTCTTTCTGCTTTTAACTCAGCAATTTCCCTTTTCAGACTCAACCCGTCAACTGATTCATCAGTTTTGGTTTTATTGTCTGTGGGATCAGTTTGCTTTGCTTTGATTTTTTCGAATAATGATGCAAGCTTTTGATATTCATTTACCATATCATGTAGTGTTAGAATGAGTTCTTCTCGTGTAAAGTCAGTTGAGCTGAAATCAAATACCTGTTGACTAGATGATTCTTCTTCTGCATCATTAGCCATCAGGCACTTGTCTTCCTCATCATCACTAGAGCTGCATGAGCTTTCTGGTTCTGACTCCTCACTGTCAGTTTCTGCCCATTTAGATTTGCTTTCTTCGGCTAAGAGTACCTCATGTTTCTTTCTGAAGGACTTCTTATCATCCTTGGGTTTTCTTTTGTTCTCATATGATTTCTTTCTTCTATCAGTTGAGCCTTGACTGTCCTTCTTGGGTTTAGGACAGTCAGCAATGAAGTGACCTGATTTGCCACAATTGTAACAAGCATTTGTTTCATCTTTGGAGTTGTTTCTTTGGTATGACTTCTGAAAGTTTCCTTGATTCTTTCTCATGAACCTTCCAAACTTTTTGATGAATAGTGACATAGCATCATTGCTTAACTGATCAGCAGATTTCTCAACTGAACTAGTTGGTTCTGTTCTGACAGCAGCTAGAGCAGTTGTGGCTGCTGGTGTGGATGGTTCTCCTTCTCTGGTTTGCAGTTCGAACTCATAAGCTTTAAGATCAGCAGATAGATCATGAAGTTCAATTTGGTTCAGGTCTTTGGATTCCCTCATTGCCATAGTTTTGACATCCCATTCTTTGAGAAGACCTCTCATTACCTTTAGTGCAACCTCTTTGTTTGTATACACTTTCCAAGTGCATTTAACTCATTGATGATACTGCTTACTCTTTCATCATACTCGTGCATTGATTCTCCTGCTTTCATTTTGATATTATCAAACTTCTGAACTGCAACTGAAAGTTTATTTTCCTTGGTTTGATCATTTCCTTCACAAAGCTGGATCAGCTTTTCCCAAATTTCTTTGGCTGTCTTACACATCTTTATTTTGCTGAAAGCTATTTTGTCCAGCGTCTTCAATCTTGTACAGAATGTCTTTAGCCACATTATCAAGATTGGATTTTCTGTTATCTTCAGTTGTCCATTCTTCTCTGGGCTTTTCTATTCTTTGTGGTGCCCCTTCTGTTATGGCAACTGCTGTATTAGTTTTCAGAATCTTCATGGGTCCATCAGTTATGACATACCACATGTCATCATCTTGTGCAGCTAAATGAGCCTGCATTCTGATTTTCCAATCATCAAATTCTTCTCTGGAGAACATAGGGATTTTGTTGAATGAAGTCATGGTAGAAAGTTTATAGATCAAAAGTATTCAAGAACAAGATTCAACTGCTCTGATACCACTTGATAGGATCGATTAACGTATCAAGAGTGTTTAGAAGGGGGGGTCGAATAAACACTCACAATTAAAATGAATCTTTTCGAATTTTGAATTCAGTTTGGTGACAAACTGATTCTCGGAATCTTGTTGGTCAATGACAATCAGTTAAACTAAGAGTAGTTGCGGAAAATAACTGACTGAAAGATAGAATACAAAACTGAAATAAAGTACGCAAGGATTGTTTCTGGATGTTCGGAGATTTCAATCACTCCTACGTCACCCCTTCTATCTCAAGGATAGGATTTCCACTAAAAGACTTTGATCGAATACAAGACTTGTACTGACCCACTTCAGTTTGGACTTAACACTGCCAAAACTGAAACTCTTAGCATACAACAGCTTTTATCAGTTCGTGACTGATCTTAGCACAACTGATATATTCTTGATTGAATTACAAAGTGCTAACACGCTCAAAGTGTAGCTTTAGATGCTACTGATATATCTGATATACGTGAGCTGTGAATTGTGATTTTAGTAGCGTAACAGCAAGCTCCAATAATGCGTTGATGGTTCTGCTTCTCAGCTGCTTTGTTCACTTATTTATATGCTTCATTTCCAACGGTAACTTGAGATGAATTTGAATCTTTGTATCCGTTGATTTTTTACTTGATTATTCCTTGGATATTGTTTCCTTCATTTATTGTGATGCGGCGTCTTAACTGCTTTCGCCGAAATGCGTTGTTCTAAGCTGTATTGATTTAAGTGCGGCGTTGCAATCTTCTATGTCTCTTTGTCGGTTGATCGTTCTTTTCCGAGACATGTTCAGTTGAAGGGTGCTTTAGCATAAATCAGTTTCCAACTGATCAGTCAGCTGATTTCAGTTATTAAGTCCAGTTGTTGAATGTACTTGCGCGTATCAGTTGGTTGATCAGTTTGTCAAACTCCAGAATCCAGAATTTGGTTTTCAACGGAGACAACTACCAAAGAAATTGAGTTCCCTGCCCACAATATATCCGGAAAGAAAATCGCCTTGATAGACAAAAAATCATCAACTAGAATTGGTTTAGGGTGAACTTTGGGTAGATGAATTTTAAATTAATGAGTTTTGATTAGTTTTATAGTTTTCAATGAAATAATATATTAATTACACATTTTACTTTTAAATATAAAGTAAAATAAATTTCAAATTACATCATTATTAAATTAATATAAAATTCATCTTTATTAACATGAAATACAATATAAATACGTAAGTGATAAATTGGAAGTTTATGGTCTTATTTCTCTAAAAAAACAAAAATACATTTAAAATATATTGATTTAAAATTATCAAGCCAAATATAACCTGAATTTATTTTAAATAACATGTGAGAATGTCAAGTGTGAATTAATAAATGCAAAAAAGGTATTTTTCCTAGATAGTGACCAAATACAAATGAGATATATGATTAATTAATGTAGTTTTTTAGGTTAGATGATCGAATGATGTGAATGTACCATGTGAGTCACAAAAATTGATGAATATAATTTATACCGTGTTTCGTGAATGAGTTGTTGTGTTTAGTGTGCAAGTTGAACAATCAATAATTATCTTATCGATCATATCAAACAATACCGAGATGATAACCTCGATATGTTAAACAAATAAACTCTAGCCATCCATAATCTTAAATATTATTATTACCACTCGATATATCCTCACTTGACAATCAAAATTGACCCTCTTGAAATAATTATTTTATTAAACTAAATCGTGAATATATATATATATATATCCCGCCCTCAAATCAAATTAAATAAACATTTTTAACTCTTATATTTTCAAGACAATGTTTTCTAAAATATCAAAATTAAAGGGGTAAATTAATGATTAAAATAATAATTTTATAAAATTGTTTTAAATATCAGTTACTTTTAAATGTGTAGACTGCGGGGCATATTTTTAATTCTCAAAATAATAGTAAAATAATTTTAAAAAAGCATGGACTATTATTAAAGTTTTTTCGAACATTAAAATATAATTTATTTGTTGATAAATTATTTTTCATAGAATTAAAAAGGCATAAATTATAAAGTTAATTTCGAACATTCAAATATAATTTATTTGTTGATCATTTGTTTTTTTTACCTTTTCATATATACTTCTCCGTTCCAACTTCCTAACAAATTAAGTCAATATTTATGTAATAAAATCACAAGGGAAAAATTATATTTTTGTTTGTATGTTTTTTTCTTTTTGTGTTATGAGTTATCAAATTTTAGTTTTAATTATGTATTTTTTTTTTATTTTTGACGATTTTAATTTTATACATCATGAATGTTGACATGATACTCTACGCATCAACATCACGTTGAAAAAAAACTATTTAAAAAAAACAAAAATAATAAATTAAGATTGAAATTTAATAACATAGATAATCAAAATAAAAAAAAACAATCTTAAGACTAAAAATACAGTTTTATCAAATTACTGTTTACTTAATTCTTTTTGTGTATAGATAATTTAATTAGATTGTGTAGTATTCAAGTGTTTTTTGATTAATTTTCTAAGAGTCTTTTGTAAATAGAGAGATTTTTTTTTTTGCAAAAAAAAAAAAAAAAATAAGTTTTTAAGATGAAACTCGAATATTATATGTTAAATAAAGTGTTATGACAGCTGTCAATGAGTTGGAGATAGGTAGTTATGAGCATACACATAAATAGGGAAGCTTGTATTGTCTTGTATGATTGAACTCATTTTTTACTGAAATAAAATTTTACATTTTCTCTTCGTCTCTTTCTTCGTGTGAAGCTCTGCACAATTCCATGGAGTATTGATGCAGGTTGAAGATTCTCTAACATGGTATCAGAGCATTGATTGCTTCCGCAATTTTAACCGTCTTCGTTAATGGCGACGAATCCTCTCAACATTAGCTTCAACGATCCTTTTTATTTGCATCCTTTGGATACTCCTGGAGTTTCTCTAGTGCTTGATCCATTGATCGGTACTGAAAATTACGGTTTATGGAGTCGCGCTATGTTGCTTGCATTGCGTGCCAAAAATAACATGGTACCCCTTTTGAAATGTTATTCAAAAAGCCTCCTTCTTTTGGGCATCACAAGATATTTGGATGTCTTTGTTATGCTACTAACCTTAAACTAATTGACAAATTTGATGTTCGTGCAAAGCCGTGTGTCTTTCTTGGCTATCCACTTCACCAAAAAAGATACAAGCTCTTGGATATGTCGACCAAGCAGTTCATTGTGTCTCGGGATGTCATCTTCCATGAGGATATTTTCCTTTTTTCAGCTGCACCTTCATCTCTCAGCAATGTTTCCCAGCCTTAGTTTTTGATCATGATGATTTGTTTTTGCCTTCATCATCTAGTTCTCCTAATGCTATCGATCCTCTTTCTGTTTCCATACCATCTTCAATTTCCCAAGTTGACATTCCACCCGTAAGACAGTCCACTCGAATCAGAAAATCTCCTCTTTGGAGCAATGATTATGTCTGCTCCAATATCTCCTCGAACACACACTCTTCCACAGCTCATAACATCTTTAACTACCTCTCTTACAAAAGACTATCTCCGTCATACCAACCTTTCTTAGCCCACTCTTACTGAACCACAATCCTACCATGAGGCTGCTTCTGATCCGAATTGGCGTGAAGCCATGGCTAAAGAGATTGCAGCCTTGGAGGCCAACAATACATGGGAAGTAGTTCCTCTGCCTCCAGGAAAAAAGCCGATTGGTTGTAGATGGGTTTATAAAATTAAATTCAAAGCCGATGGGAGCATCGAACGTTTTAAAGCCCGGCTTGTTGCCAAAGGCTACACCCAACAATACGGAATTGACTATGAGGATACATTTTCTCCTGTGGCAAAGATTGTTACTGTTAGATGTTTTCTCACCGTGGCAGCAACAAAAAGTGGGAGTTGCATCAAATAGATGTGACAAATGCGTTTCTACAAGGTGATTTGGACGAAAAAATATACATGTCCATTCCTCAAGGGTTTGACAGAACACGAGAGAATGTTGCTTGTAAACTCCGTAAATTTCTTTATGGTCTAAAGCAAGCATCCAGGCAGTGGAATTCAAAATTTTCTCAAGCACTTATACACGGTGGTTTTAGCCAATACATGCATGATAATTCGCTCTTTGTTAAGCAGCAAGGGCGGTTGATCACTATACTTCTGGTTTACGTTGATGACATAGTCATTACTGGAAATGATGAGGATGCCATCAAGGATCTTAAAGGTTATCTCCATGCTACCTTGGACATCAAAGATCTTGGACCCCTGAATTTTTTTTTGGGTATTGAGGTAGCTCGCTCTAAAGCTGGAATTTGTATAAATCAGCGCAAGTATGCTTTGGAATTATTGTCAGAGGTAGGCATGGTTGGATGCAAGCCTTTTGACACGCTTATGGAGCAACACCTCAAACTGACCATACTTGAGTTTGATCAATCTACAAACTCTGCTGGATCTTCTTCTGAATCTGACCCACTACTATCTAATCCATCGAGTTATCAGCGCTTAATTGGTCGCCTCATTTACCTCACCATCACTAGACCTGATATTTGTTATGCCGTGCAAGTTCTTAGTCAGTTTATGAACTCGCCGAAGAAGTCTCATTTGATTGCTGCCTATCGCATTGTTGGCTATATAAAGAAGACTCCTGGTTTTGGTCTTTTCTTATCCTCCACGAATGATCTTCAATTATCTGCATATTGTGATTCGGATTGGGCTTCTTGTCCTATGAGCCGCAAATCTACTACTTGCTATGTCATCAAACTTGGATCTTCCATTGTTTCTTGGAAGACAAAGAAGCAACACACGGTTTCCCGTTCATCAACTGAAGCGGGGTATCGTTCCATGACCATGACAGCATGCGAAATAATTTGGCTTCGAGGCCTTCTTGGTGACTTAGGTGTTTCCCTTGACACAGCTACACCTCTTCATTGTGACAACCAATCTGCTCTTCATCTTGCTGCAAACCCAATATTTCATGAAAGATCGAAGCATATTGAAGTTGATTGTCACTTCATTCGGGAAAAGATCAAGAATAATGTGATTCGTACTGCTCACATCTCCACACAAGTTCAACCAGCTGATGTCTTTACCAAAGCATTGGCATCTGACCAGCATCATTTTTTAATCTCCAAGCTTGGAATGCTTAACCTATTCCAAGCTTGAGGGGGGCTGTTAAATAAAGTGTTATGACAGCTGTCAATGAGTTGGAGATAGGTAGTTATGAGCATACACATAAAGAGGGAAGCTTGTACTGTCTTGTATCATTGAACTCATTTTTTACTGAAATAAAATTTTACATTTTCTCTTCATCTCTTTCTTCGTGTGAAGCTCTGCACAATTCCATGGAGTATTGATGCAGGTTGAAGATTCTCTAACATTATATATTTTGTACTCTTATTTTCACAAACTCCATAGACTCTTGATGCATAATATTTTAAATCAAAGGCAAAACTTAATTCATAAAATTAAATTGGGGAAAATTTATATTAGAGTTGGGTAAACCCTTTTTGTTTCCGGTCGTTATGTCCTTAATTTTAACCTCAAAATATACATATATTTGTAATTTATAATTATAATAATATATTAGATTCAGAAAATGTTGATTTGCCTAAAGTCTTACTTATATGTTTCAATTTATCTGTCTCAAATATTGAAAATTATGAAAACAGACATTATATAATACATTGATATTTAAATCAATGATGTGAAAATTTATAAAACGATTTAAAACTTAAAACAAATAAGTTATAGAGAAACCAAAACTAGAGCTTATATTGTTTTTTTTGTTTCGATTTCTTTTTTAAAAAATCCAATCTTTTTTTTTCCTACATGAACTTGGAAAAATAAGATTTTTTAAAAATAGTTTACTATCCTTTTCAATTTTGAATAACTCATCACAAATGTTGAAAATAGTGTTAATAAAAACTGATATATTTTTAATTCTAATTTAAAATTATTTTACTATTTATTTGAGAATAAAAAATATGGAGTATCCTATACATTTATATCTATTAGTTTTTAAAGTTTAGAGAATGAAAACTCATTTTATTAAATAATTCTTTTAATAAAATTTTTAACGGACTAAAACGAATGTATAATCAAACATCGCTTGTATTGTGATGCTCATATATTACTATTATTAAATATGATACATGAATAATAACTATTTCACAAAAACTCATATGAGACGATTTCACATATAATTTTTGTGAGATGAATATTTTATTTGAGAAACTATAAAAAAATAATATTTTTTATGATAAAAATATTAATTTTTATTGTAATACGAACAACTGTCTCACGAATAAAGATTAATGTGAAGAGACCAACTCTAACTATTTTTGGTCTCTCAAGTCATACCAACTTTTTTTTTTATCCAAAATACTCCTTCCCCGTAAATATCATTTTTTTATATAAAAAATTATTATATATAATATAGAATTATATTTTAAATAAAATTTTAATTTACACATAGAGAGAGATGCGTGCGAATTTGAAGTATACAATAAAATTTAAATTAGGTTTGGTGAAGGAGGAACCAAGAGTCTGGGCTTGTTCAAGAAGCCCCTTGAACAAATTGGACTCGCGAATCAAATCTCCAATTTTCCCTAAATTTGTGCTGCTCCGATTTTTCTTTTATCCATGTCAGATTTAGGGTTCCTCGGCTCCATGCGTTCTACTGATTAACGAAAGAAATTGATCAAGTATTGTTTTATGCTTATTTTAGCTTACTAGTGGTTAGGATTGAGATATTCTATCGATTGATGCTTAAATTTGTGTTGCAGGTGTAGACACAATAATGGCTGAAGAAGAAAACCAAAACGAAATGAAAGAGGAGGTTAAGGATGACGTAGGACAGGTTAGTGGAGTCCTCATTCACAATTAGCTACAGTTGCTTAGTGTATTTCGGGAATTGACTGTGCGTACTCTGTTAAGAATCAGGAGCTAATGTTCAATGTGGTTAGTGTTGTTTTTGGCCTAACAATGGATCATTTTACTTTCTTAGAAGCACGTTGATTTTAGAAAAAAATGGACTGGGAGTGGCTAAAGTTATTATAATCCTCTCACGGTGAAAGTTTCTCATTCCTTCCATAGTTGTAAATACTGAAAGTCTGAAACTTGATACTTTTTTTGTTTTCTGAGTAAATAGTTGGCGTATTATCTTTACTACTGGTAGGAATTTGTGCGCCCCTTGACATCACATTGGTATCTAAGATCTTTTTATGTCACAATTCTACTCGGGCTCGATTACATTAGCGAAGAATCGAAAAATATCTTACATGCTCTTTTGGGCATGTATGAATTTGAAATGTTGGGCCTGATTTCAAGTACAAAAATAATTTCATAACTTTCTGAGGCTTCAGTTTCCTCTTTGAACAATTTAGGGTCACAAACACTGTGAATCATTAGGACTCATACACTCAAATTGAGCCAATAATTATTGCATTTCAGAGAGTAGATATTAATTTTTCCTTGTAATAGTTGGGGCCAAAAGTATGTATTTGGCCATCACATTTTTCAGGGAAGTGGTTGTATTAGTGTAAATGGCATAGAAAAGCCAATGACAGGGCGTCTGCACCTCGATGATGGCTCTTACTCTTCATCCGATATGATTATAGTCCTTTAAATTTTCTATCGTATTAATGTTTATTAATGGCGTCATTATGCATGTGAGGTTTATGTCTAGTTTTCATTCACTTTACTTTATCAGTTATCTAATTTTTGTTTAATTAGATTATCTGTTTTCATTGTAATTAATTGTCCTGTTATAATTTTGAAGTGGGTCTTGGTTTTATTTGGATGTTTAGGCTAGTGAGATGGGCATCATCTCACGGAAGACGTCTATTGTAGAATTTACTATTTTTCGACACAATATTTTTATGATTTTTTTAGAATCTTGATATGCTGTAAATCAGGTCTTCTTGATGCCGATGGAATTCAGTATAGATTCATAATAACAATATTTGGTCTTTGAGTGCCAGTATATTTCTAGGTGTAATGACTCTTTTATTCCTTTTTCTGAATCTTACCGTAGTATAGTTTTTTTTTTTGACAATTAAGTCTGGGGATTTGTCTTCCATCAATGGTACCAATATTGTTTTTCAAGAGTGCAAATATATGAAGAAATAGCCAAATGTCTAAATGGATAACTGGGCTGATAGATGACCTTTGTCATTGTGGAGTTGATTGAGACATTGACGTTTCCAAAATACAGTTGCTATAAGGAGTTTCGTCAACTCCCACTAATATGGGTATGATTTTTATAACAGCTTAAATATATCCTTGGACAGGTTGATACTGCAATTCTTCAGCACCAGAATCAGAAATTTGTTCAGCAGTTGGAAGTACTGAAGGAGGAGTGGCATAGTCTTGATTTGCAGATTAAAGAGTTAAAAGAGAAGCAAGCTTTTTATGATCAAATGTTGATAAAAGTGAACCAGCTATGGAATGAGGTTACTCGCTGTTCGTGTTGTTGTGTTTTTTACTTTTTTTTTTTGTTGTTTTGCGTCGTGTATGATACTCTAGTATTAACTCGGTGACTTGGTGTAGCTAGTTGATGATATCATATTACTTTCTGCACAAGCTGGGGCTGGTCAAAGTGCTTTACAAAGCTTGGAATATTTCGAATCTGTTCGTGGTAAAGTTTTAGTTTTAATGGCTCCTACTTTTACGAAAATATTTTGGTACATGCTGGGTACTGATTTCATTTTAGGCACCATCCCATCATGTCGTCCCGAGGATGTTTTTCTTTGTAGGCTGTTAGAAAGAGATGGTGTTCAAACCAACGGAAATGATGGCTCAATTGGTTTTACAAAAGAAGCTCTACTATGCCGTCTCAATTCTACTCGGGGGTTGATGACATTGCTGGAAGACACTATTGATTCTCAAAGAGCTAAATTTGAAGACATTGCCCAGATTTTTCTGGGAAAACCATCTGCAGAAGGTTGTTAGATTTCTTGACAAGGAATACAGCCATTTGCCAGTTTGGGCCCTTATAGATGTTCTTTACCTCTTACGCATTCTGTAATTTGTTACTATCTGTTCAATAAATTTTATGGTTGGTCATTACAGATGCTGTTACCCAATTCCATAGGCTTGAAGATTTGATAGCAGTTGAGGGCAGTCACCTCTGTGAGGTGGTTGATGTTCTTCGCTTGAAACACAAACACTATGCTGATGAAATTCAAGCTTGCATTGAAAAACATTCAGTTGACCAGTCCGAGATAAAATGTCTTGCAGGTGATGAATTCTTTTTTACTTGTACACATCTACATAAGGCTGCAAAGATAATAAATTCTTTGATCTATCACTTGGGAGATTGATATGTGCATTTGTTGGATGTGGATACAATGTCAAGTGTCTCATACTTGATTACTTCTGAATTCTCATTTTTAATTATGTTTGTAGGGGAACTGGAAGAGAGCATGGCTGAACTTGAAGAAAGCAGAAGAAAACTTATCAATCTGAAAATGCAGAAAGATGGGGTCTCTGGAATGCAGGTTCCAATTCCTGTCCCTGTTCCTGTTCCGGTTCCAGTTCCGAATGCTGTAAACGGAACAATGTCTCCTGAAAAGCACTCTGACATGTCAAAGCGATTACGCGAGCTAAAAGAGTCTGTTGAGGAGATAAAGGTTTCTATTCTTTGACTTTATCTATCAATTCCTTGCTTTCTTTTATCATCTCACATATTTATATAATGGACAAAGATCGCGAATAATGTTTGTTGAAGTTGGATATGATGTAGGTGGTGGCAGAAGATCGCATTTCTGAACTTCAAGATGCGCAGGAAGACAATTTAATTTTGTCAAAGCAGCTACAGGATCTTCAGGTTGTAAAGCTTATTTTTTTCCTTACAGATCAATAAATGGGTAAATTACACTGACCTTGCCTGATGTTTGATATAATTACAGAAAGCCATTTGTGTTATGTAACCCCTATTCGAAGTCTAACGTGTGGATTTTTAGTGAAAACGTCAATTACATTTTTCCCTCACATCTTTTTCTTTTTTCATCACTTTGCTTCCCCAACTTCTTGAACTCCCAATACAACACATTCCGCGTCTCTGTCACCACATTGGGCTCCAATGATAGTGGCAGCGCTGGTAGCGGCCGGCGGAGATTTTTAGGCTTGGATTGGTGTAGAGGTTGGTGGCAATTTGCTATTTGATGATGGGAATTTTTGGAAGGGTTAGGAGTTGGGGGTTTTTCACAGGTTTTGGGGAGATCATTAATAATGTTTGTAAAGTTCAATCAGTGGTTGTGGTTGATAAGAACTTCATATTATTTTTAAAATTTATATATTTGGAAGCAGTACTGATGATTTGAATTATTCTGTCTTGTAGAGAATTTATTTATAAGTCATTGCTTTGGAAAAAGTTTCTTGATTATATATATGTGTGTGTGTGTGTGTGTGTGTGTGTGTATAATATTTATTTGTTTATTAATTTTCATTCAGAATTTAAAATAACTTAAGTTTTATGTGAGTGTCTATGCACAACAATTGCACAATTTGTTGCAAACTAGTAATTTGGAATTCATAAAACTATTTTTGTTTTAAAATCAATCAACTTAAATTTGAACATGAAAACAAATGACCCAAAATTTAATTCTACATTTAAATATCTTTGACTTTACTGACAAGCAATTTTTTAAATAATTTTATCTTTACTTTACGGTTTGTGATAAATGATTCAGGTCAGAGTTGGTGAGTATGTCTCTTTGATTGAGTACAAAGCTGAACCGGGATTTTCTCAATAATTTAATTTGTTCTGAAAAATGTAATTTATTTATATTAGTAATCTTTACAAATTCTATTGTTTATCATCGTGCTTTCAGAAATGTCAGGATTGGCAAAAATGCAGGTATCAAATTAGTGACAAATGCACTCTGGAGGATTGCAGTAATTGTATATATTGTATTATTATCTATCAGGGGTAAATTAGTTCGCAATGGACAATCAATCAAATAGCCACATTTTGACTAGAGTGTATTTTATGAACATAATTTCAAATTATCTGGCATAGTCACTGTTTTTTAGTGGCAAATATAGTTAAGTGTTGATTTGAGAAGTTTTAGTGCAAGTTCCATGATTAGTCTCTCATCAGGGGTTATTCTTGTAATTTACCTTTTAAATTGTCGTGAGTTGAAATCTAAGTTGTGATGTTTGTTGTGTAGAATGAACTGAAGGAGGACAAATATTTGTATGTATCTCGCCCTTACTCGTTACTGAATGATCAGTTTCAGCACTGGAATTCTGAGGCAGAGCGTTATAAAGCGATGACTGATTATTTGCAAGTACGATATTTCGTGTTACATTTATATCTTAATTCTCAGAATTGTGGCTTCCTTAAAAACTACATTTTAGGCTGAGAGGCCTTTCATCATGCGACGAGAGAAAGAATTGATTCTTAAAGCAGATTCTCTGGATGCTGTGAGGAATGCAATCAATATTTCTCAGACAAAGGTTGAAGAATTACAGAATCAACTGCAAAAGTGTGTCATTGAAAAGAATGAGATGGAGATGAAAAGGGAAGAAGATATGCAAGATTCAGGTTGATAGGCTATGAATTTGAACTTGAAAATTGCGACTGGTTGCAGTCTCAAAGAATTCTTTTTCAGGTAGAAAAGATGTTAAAGAAGAGTTTCGGGTAATGTCATCAGCATTGTCGAAGGAAATGGGAATGATGGAAAGTCAGTTGAATAAGTGGACCAAAACAGCTGAAGAGGCCCTCACTTTGCGTGAGAAAGCTCAAACACTCGGTGCCTTGTTGGAATCAAAGGTTTTCACTGTTTGATTGTGTTTTCTGTATCAGAATTTATTTATGTTATTGAAGTTAAATGTGTTTGCCTTTGTTGTGAATAGCTGGTTTGCAAATTTAACATGTTATCTTCAAGGTAGACTTCTTGAAGATCCCTACCTTAATCAGTACTCGTTTCTGTTGCCTGTATAACTCAACGTAGATTATCGAACGATCTTAAATTCTTTGCCCTACACGTCATCAATATTGGAAATAAAGTCTATACCTGAAGAAGGCAATTGACTAATGTAAGCTTCGATGATGCCCAATCAACTAGAAGATCTTAGACTTGTTGAATGTTGGACTAGAAATTCTTGTGGCTTTTTTCATTGGAAAAGACTCATTAAATTTATCATGATAGCATGATCATTTCATTCCCTGTTACCTGATCTGATCTTTTAGCAGCAGTCTCCTAATTCTTTTGATGTTGTAATGACATTATCATCTAATTGCAAAAGTCTCTTAGAGTATCTTTTAGATTCCTTCTGCTGCAAGAAATTTTTGTTCTTTGCATGTCAACTTTGTTTTAGGCTTATATGCTGTTAAATTCTTCATCAGTAATTGTTTTTGCTGATGAACAAATGAACGATTCTCAGTTGAGAGCACTTGTCCTTTCTGGCAGACTACTGAACTGAAGAATTTAGCTGATGAATGTTCCCAACAGATGGCGGAGATCAAATCTTTGCAGGAAACTGTATGGTCTTCTCCTCTGATTATTATTATTTATATTCCAGGAACTGTAAAAGTAGATTATCATTTATCATAGAAATTGAAATTTGTAGACTCAGAAAATACAGAAGCAGAAGCAGGAGCTAGAAATTTTCTTGGATCTGCTAGGTCAACAAATTTATGATAACAGGTACTACATGCGCTTGACTGGTGGTGAACGGGTTAGTTTTGGGAGAGCCTGTCATCAAGATAACCTCAGATACATATTGTTCACATGCATATTCCTGATATTACACTTGGATGCTCGCATCTGAATTTTTGTCTATATCTCTTGACAATTTTCTCATATATTTCCTGAGGAAGAGACTTGACCGAGATTAAGGAATCGAAGGATAGAGCCTGCATACAAGCTGAAATTTTGAGGAATGCTCTAGATGAGCATGGGCTGGAATTAAGAGTGAAAGCAGCATATGAAGCTGAGGTTGCATGCCAGCAGAGGCTTTCTGCTGCAGAAGCTGAAATTGCAGAATTAAGGGCTGAGCTTGATGCTTCTGACAGGTTTGTTTCGTACTTGTCTCCCATGTTTATGCATTCATAATTGTGATTCTTCAGATTGGTAAAGTGATATTTCAAATCAGCAAAATCTTCAGACAATTCCTGAATTGTGGATTTGTTGTAGTTCTTCAGTGTGATTAATTGTGCCATACCTTTCGTTATTGCTTTGATATTTTTGCTCAGGAGTCTGCGTGTTGAATGAGATAAAAAATGGTCGTCCTTTTCTTCTTTCTATAATAATTTGTTTCCAGGCTGTCCAGTGGTGAAATACTTGAACTGCTCTAAGGTTGTGTACTCTGTCTTTCAGACATCAATTTTGCTGTTGCCAGAGCTAGGCTTTCATCCTGTCTTGCCAGCATTTTCACATTTCGTGTTTTTGATTGATTCTATCTTGTTTATGAAATAGAAAACAAGATGAAATGTAAATAGATTTACTTTTTCTTTGTCTGGGGTTGTATTTCTTATAGAAAGATTCTATATTCTCTCTACAAAATTGGATTAAATTTTAAAAGGTAAAAATGCTCTAATCAATTGAGTGAAATTAAAATAACAACATGAGAATGACGAATCAACAAAATCTTCAAATTGATTTCATGTACATAAAAGTTTCACTAATTGGTTGCCACTACTATTTCCTGTTTCATAATTGATGTTCCGATTTAAAACAGAAGAAAGCTCTCTGCATGGCTGTGGATTTTTCTTTTAATTTTATTTCACTGAGCATGGGGCAGCTTAAATGGAATTTGCTTTGAATTTTGATTTAACTTTAGGTGGCATGTGTATAAGGTGCTTCAGATATCAAAGTCGAAGGGCAGCCACATATCATTCGTTTCTCGTCTGGCACCAATTCTGCTTAAAGAACCATTTTTTTGACTTTTTGTTTCATCTGGAACAATGTTGAATACGGTTACTAGGACTTGTCCCTTGTCCTATGCATTTAAATGGGAATCCAGTCTGCATATGAATGTTTTGCGTGAGGACAATTTTTTTATATTTAAAATTTTTCATTTCTCTGTGCTACCTGATGGATTTCTTACTTGTAGAACGTAATTCTCAAGGAAAGAAAGTTCATTTACGACTTAATTAAGACTTAGTCACAATATAGGAATGGAATTGTAATGTTGTGAATTGTGATGCATCTCTTCCTTTAAATGTGGTGGACTTGTTTTTTTGATGCAAAACTCATTTATATGTATTTTATTCGGTAAGCATTGTACTTTCTGATGATTTAAGATGAGGGGCTTGTATTGAGTTAAATGCGTAAATGACATAACAAAATATATTTCATTTTTGGATGGTAGATCAACGTGTAAAGTTTTCAATCTAATTGCTATATATTCTGGCTGCTGAAAGTTCTAAATCTAATAATCGAGGGGTTTGCATGCAGAGATGTTTTAGAGCTCAAGGAAGCCATAAAGATCAAAGAAGGAGAGGCAGAGTCTTATATTACTGAAATTGAGGTGTTGATTTGTGGCTTCTTAGGGAACATATATGGCTTTTTTTAATTACTGAATCCACTGAATGAATATTAGTCGAAGCATAAGAAATGCGAAGTTTATTACGTATAAAAGCATTTGATCGATTTTTCCATCCCTTTTTTTCTAGCATCATTTGGTGCCATTGTTTACTCTACAATCTACACGCAGACTATTGGTCAAGCTTATGAAGACATGCAGACACAGAACCAGCGTCTATTGCAGCAAGTGACCGAGAGGGATGAATACAATATTAAGGTTAATGGACATTTATCGTGCTCTTTTTGACGACTTTGTGCTACACATGATCTCTGCTACTTGTTTCTATTATTTTTCCGTTTTTCATTTTACAGTTGGTTTCTGAAAGTGTGAAAGCGAAGCAATCACAAAGCTTATTACACTCGGCGAAGCAGGTGTTGGCAAAGCAACTTCAACAGCTTAATGGATCGCTTGAACCTCTAAAGTCAAGAATTGCTCATAGTGAGGAGAAGGTAGAACATCAAATCCCATGGTGAATTTTCATATTGGTGGTTCTCGGCAAATTTTAATAAAAATTGTAATTTTGTATGTATTAATTTTTTATTAAAGTGTAATTATGTTGGATTAATTTTTTCCTCGTCAAATTTTATGTTCATGTTGTTATTTCTTCTATTTTATTTTCTGAAAAATTAAGGATATTGAGGGGAGTATACTTTAGAGGAAATAATTATTGTCTTTTAGCTACCAAAATTAGTTATTATAAATCTCTCTTAAGTACTATAGTGTTTATTCAAGAACCTTGTCCAAACCTATGTCAATACCTGCAGGTTAAATTTCTCCATGTTGAAGCTTTGAGTTCCATTCAAGAAGACCGGCACATGACTATAAATCTAGAATCTGCGAAGTGGGAATTGGCAGATGCTGAGAAGGAATTGAAGATGTTGAAATTTGCTCTGGCTTCATCCGAGAAGGATCATGAACAGCTCCGGCATAAAGTGGATGAAATTCAAGTGGAACTAAATAATGAAAGGTGATCTCCTGACCCCTTAAACAATCTTTTCATTAAATGGGTTGATCCTATATTTAAGTTGTTTTAGAACCCATGATCATTGAGACACGATTTTAAATAACAGAAGCGAGCGAAAGAAGATAGATGAAGAACTGATGGAGTTGAATAGGACAGTTGATGAATTGACTTCTGAAACTGGGGAGGCCGCAATTCAGAAACTACAAGATGAGATCAAAGACTGCAAGGCTATCCTCAAGTGTGGGGTGTGTTTGGATCGTCCTAAAGAGGTATGTCTTTAAGCCTATTCAAATTTGTATTCTGAAACGCCTGTTTTGTCATGCCAGACCAAAGTATGTACTGCTACCCATATTTTCAGGTTGTCATCTTGAAATGCTTCCATTTATTTTGCAACCAATGCATCCAAAGAAATCTTGAAATTCGGCATCGCAAGTGTCCTGGTTGTGGAACTGGATTTGGCCAAAACGACGTTCGATTTGTAAAAATTTAACTGAGCTCCCGTAGATTCTGTGAATTGTAGGTTAGCTTGCTAGATTAACGATCGATTCAAAGTTAATTGTTCCATAACTTTGTGGCAAAGCCTTTTTGCATCAAAAGCTATTTTTTATTATATATGCTGCCTGTACTCCCAGAGACAGATAGACAGCACAAAATCGTGCTAAATATGTGAAATCCGATTTTTAAACCAAACGATGTGAACCTCGGACTGGTTGTTAGTTCTAACTTTCTCGGTAAACATCAAGAACCGGAAACTGATCTATAAAACAAAAGAAATTGAAAAAAACAAAAACAAAATAAATTATGTTATTGCGAATCGACATTTTTACAAATAGAAATTGTCAATAAAGGTTGAAGGAAATTAAGATTGTAGAAATTATAAATAAGAAACTAAATGAATTAGAATTGACAAATTTAGAGAGCATAATTGTTGTAGCTTTTTGTGAAGATGTGTTGTGTGGTGTTTCTACTTTTCCATATATGCTTTTGTTCAAATTCTTTCAAGCGGTTCTCCGTTCTTCCCACGATCATCATAACTTCTCGGGCGTGCAGTTCGGCCAAGTTTCTCAAACTGCCAAAATTCTTCTATCCTAATGGGCTCTTGACGCTTGGTCTTTAGCATTCAGGCTTTCCAGATTTTGAGCCCAGAAAATGCCCCCATAGTGAATTTGGCCGTGTAGGATCATTGACCATATATTATGCAACTCAAGCCCAGTTCTTGTTTGTGGCCCAAGGAGGAAATTTAAATCATGCTCCCAACACTTTTTGCTTTCCATCATACATTACCTGATACAAGTTCAATTTTTTTTAATTTTTTTTTGAAAATGTTCCAGCATCTTCTTCCAAATTTTTTGGCCATAACAATTTGATATTGTATATAGGACCGAGTGCTTACCGCTTTACCAAAAGCTATAGTTGGTGGTAATGGTGCAACTCAAAACTTTTAAACCTCTACCAAGCAGGGACAATTATTGCATCCAACAATCTCCCTCACAATAATTGCACTCCTTGCAATCAATAGGAATCGAACCCATGACCTTGGCTCTGATACCAATTGTAGGACCGAGTGATTACCGCTTTACCAAAAGTTATAGCTCGTGGTAATGGTGCAACTCAAATATTTTAAACCGTACAGTAGCTCAAGTACCACGATTCGACCGCTCTACCAAACAGGGACAATTATTGCACTCAACATTGTAACTCAACAACTTCTTTTGCGAACCAATTTGGAGTGGGGATTTCATACGTGTGCGGGGATTGTTGTTCCATACCCAACATGAACGACCATTTCTTTTGCTTATTTCTAGTCCCACTATGCACTTCAGTTTTTGCGATCCCCCATCTCTGTCACGCTCCACACGCATATTCTTCCATCGTGTCTACTACCGCCAACCAAGGACGAGGTAAATCTTGCACCAATGTGGTGTCTTTGAGTTTATACGTATGGGCTTTTTAATCGTTTACAACAAATTTTATAATAGTTTAATAAAATAAAGTAAAAAAAAATGAGTTTGTGAAAGTAACGTATCACGCTTCTTGAAGAGGCGTGACTTACAATATTTTTTTAAAAAAAGCAAGTCACATATGACGTAACTTGCTTAATAATTTTTTTAAAAAAATAAGTCACGCCAATTGAATAGGCGTGACTTGCTTAATTTTTTTTAAAAATAATTGCTGGACGCTCATGGTGGAGGAACTCTGTCATGTAAAAGACTGATGACCCACTACAGTCAATAATGCATGCATCTTTCTTTTCTTTTATAAAGAAGACGTTAAAATTTTTTTTAATTAAAATTTGCGTGTTAAAGTGATGTGATGTATCACCGATAAGTACTAACATGACGTGTTTTTGATCTGAAAATTTGCTTATATATCATTTTCCTTCGTTTCAAATGTATTATTCTTGTGCTTCTATCATTCTTCATTTTTCTGGATTTAAATGTATCGTTAGTGTTCATTCCTGTGGATTTTCGTTCGATGTTTGATCAAGTAATTACACTTCAACACATGAGGTTTGTATGCTTTAAATTAAGTTTGTCCTTCAATGTTTGATTAAAACTGTTAATTTATTATTTGTGATTATATATTTACAGATAAAATTTTGATTTTGAACTTCTATTTGAGGTAAACATTAATATAAATTAATTTACTTGAGTATTAGAATATAAATTATGAATTTATCATAATATTATGTTTAGAGTTTATGATTAAAATGCTCAATTATGTTTCTATGTATTATTAGTTATTCTTATTATTTTATATTATGCAAATGATAATAACAATACCTAAAAGTATAATAATTTTTATTGTTGTTGTTTTATATAGGTAGTATGTAAAAAAAAATTAGTATAACAATTAATTTATTTTACACAAATAATATAAATGTTCTTATGATAAATATTGTTAATTTTGTTTTTAAGTACTTAAATAAAAATAAATATTACAATTAATTTCATTTCTTATTATTTTATTTGACATGCGTAGTATCAAAGCTTATTATTATAAAATTATTATTTGTAGTATTATTGACTTATAAGATACAACTAAGAAATAAAATTTTTGTATTTTAGAATAATAATCAACTTTTTTTTAGAAAATAATAATAATACTTATATTTATAATTATTATTGATGTTGTTGTTTTATATAGGTAACATATCAAAAATTAACTATTACAGTTATTTTATTTTACACAAGTAGTATAAAATTTATTATTATAAATATTTTA
Source organism: Primulina huaijiensis (assembly GCF_012295235.1). Lineage (NCBI taxonomy): Eukaryota > Viridiplantae > Streptophyta > Magnoliopsida > Lamiales > Gesneriaceae > Primulina > Primulina huaijiensis. Next base: position 6,846,981 of record NC_133320.1, read on the forward strand.
TTTTTGTTCTTAACTTATTAAACACAAAATCAGTTGTATAATTAATTTATTTTATTATTATTTTATTTCACATGCGTATTGTGAAAATTTATTATTATATAAATATTATTTTATTATCATTAACTTGTAAGATACAAATATGAAATACGATTTTTTTATTTTAAAATAACAATAATACTTATAATTGTAATTATTAATGTTGTTGTTTTATTTATGTATGTTATAAAAAAAATAAGTATTACAGTTGATTGATTTTACACAAATAATATAAAATCTATTATTATAAATATGTTTTTTCTTAATTTATTAAATAAAAATAAGTAGTATGATTTTATTATTAATATTGTTTGTATTTAGTATGACCGTTTATTTATTTTACATAACTAACATAAAATTTATTATAATAAAAAATTTATTTAAAAAGTATACATTTAAATGATTTTACTATTATTTTTTTTTCCTATTTAGTATGAAATCGATTATCCTAATTATTTTTATTTTTTTTAACTTATTAAATAAAAAATATTATTATTATTTTTCTTATTATTGATAGTAGCTGTATTGTAAAACAAATTTAGCATTATCATCATCATTATTATAATTAATCCTAATAAAAATGAAAGCATATGTAAATTAATTTTATAGTATATTATTTTATTATTTTCCACATTTTTTTATTCAATTTTAATTTTAAAAAATTTATTATAACCTTGTTATTTTGTGTGACCTATTGAATTTTTTTTTTTTTTTTATAGGAATGGACAGTGTGCTGGTGTTTTTATACGTAGGTGGTAATGTTATTATAGGACATCACACTGTAAAATATAGTACTATTGCGTTGAAGGCAACACGAATACCAAGATCTATTAATTTTCATGAATTGAAAGAAATAGTGTACCGTCCGACAAATACTGAAAGTTCAAAATTTAAATTAAAATTGTCAACAAAATATTCCTACGTGGATAAGTCACATTGTGTAGAAGTGCATCTTGACATCAATGATGACAACAATTTACAATTAATGCTGGATTCTATTAACGAAATGCGGTGTATTGAATTGTATATCGAAACATATTTTATCGAGCATAATGTACATGTTGAGGTTCTTGAATCATACATTCCATGTATAACTGAAGGGTTTAATTCGATGATATTTAATGATGAAGCTGGTACTTCCGCTGCTGTTTTTTTTGAACCAATAGATGAAAATCGATTTGATTCGGATGATTGGACTGGGGGATGAGATCAATATATTACTAACACCGTAGAAGAAAATGTTATAAGTTGGCTGATATCTGCACAAGGATGAGATTCTGGTGCAAGAGGATGGTACTCAGTTGACACAAATCATGCAGGTTTCGATTGTTCACTGAGCGCACATCCTACTGTATTGGGTCATGTATTGACACATGTCGTACCTGATTTTATGTCATTGTTTCTTTGCATAATAAATTTGTAGGTATCTATATAATTATCTGTTGTGTAAAATCATCTCGTTTTGTTTTTTTATTTTATAGTATCACCATTGTTTCCTAATTATAGATTGTGTATCACAAATATATAATTATCAAATCATATTTAGCACCTATTTATCTTATTTATTATAGCAACACAATATAATGTCGTTGATACATCAGTCTCGATGATAGGGTCACCGTCAACATTAAACCCCCAAATTATCGCAACATCTTGTAGTGTGATTGTTGCATCGCCAACTCGAAGGTGGAAAGTATGAGTTTCTCGACGCCATTTTTCGACAAGAGCGGTTATCAAATGATTATCGTAAACAAAATCACCACAGCAGAGGATATCATAAAAACCCATTTCATGTATACATAACCGAACAAGATGGTGTATTAAATCACTTTTCCACAATTCTCAAATTAAATTATCTGATATAAGTACTTTTAGAGTGTTATCCAAGTTGTTAGGTGTAGTAAAACTAGATATATATGTTTGTTGCTGTTAAAGAATAGTTCCATCAACATGTCTGACATGCAATGACATTCTATAATTAATAACAAGAATAATATATTATTATCTAGCACAATATTCTCTAAAAATAATAACTACAAAATCAATTAGCAAAACAATTATAATATATAAACATCAACTATAAGTAAACCAATTTTCAAAAAATTAAAAATAATACGTAAATTAAAAATAATATATTCATAATCTACGAGTTTTAGAAATACAAAATTCTTTTAATAATAAAAATTTATATACATATCTCGATTAAAAATCAAATAACAAGTTTTAAATAAAGCAATTTATTTAACACATGCATTATTATTTATAAAAATAATAATGCAAATTATTATTATTTTTTGGAAAAAATAATAATGGAAATTCCTTTTTTTATTAAAAAAAGTTAACAACTCACTTGGCGTGATACATTTTCATTTCATCACCAAATTATTACAATTGACCGTTAAAACAAATTTATTGTATCTCATAATTATATGAGATAGTGTATTTTTTTCAAATAAATTATAAAACATGATATTTAATTTTTAAACCAAAAACTACGTGATTTTTATTTTTTATTTTAAAAATAATCTTTTATATTAAATGTGTAAAAATATATATACATAAACAAAAAAATTTAAAATTAATATTATCGAACTATACAATTATAAAATTATTATAAAACAATAAAACAATAATAATAGCTGAAAAAAATAGCATATAACATAAATTTTTTTAACATTTTTTTAAAAAAATAATAACGATAATGAAAATTTATCATAATAAATGATTTTGAAATTTCTTTACAAAAATTAGTAATAACCAAAAAATCACGTAATAATTAAAATTTAAAAAAAATTAAATAACAAGACAAAATTAGTCTAACATAAATAATAATTTCATTTATAAATTTAATATTTAACATAAATAATTTATATTAGTTTACATACCTTAATATAAGTTGGAACAAATATGTACCTATGAAAACAAAAAAAAAAAAATAAAAATTAGCAGAGTAAAAAAATAAATTCAAACATTTACGAGAACTTACAGATGAAAAAAATGAAAGGGATGAATGAAGTGGGACAATGAAGTATTCAATTTATAAAGAAAAATATATGAGATCATAATGAATTTGAAATTATTAAAACTATGTCGTTGCAGCTTTTAATGCATATGCTGAGGCGTGCAACTTTGAAATAATTAAAACAAATCACTTGTATTATTATTATTTTTTTAAAAAAAGGTAAATGCAATTCACACCTATTCGATTGGCGTGATTTACTCTTAAAATTTTTTTTTTTTTTTTAAAAGTGAGTTATTTACAATTACATTAATTTTCCCAAACTTCGTCACCTTTAAATACATGTTTACTTCTCCTCTGGCCATTCACGAATCTTCACATTAGCATTGGGTCTATCACTGTCCACAACATCACCACCACGACACCACCTCGCTTCTAGAGAGTTAATGCAACGTCCCGAAAATCGAAAAGTCCACGTGAATCACATGCATGCAAATTATTAAATTTCTTTGGTATTTTAGCAAATTCTTTTAAAGCATAAAATGCATGTTTATTTTATTAAATTGTGTTAAATTATTTTTTTATGCATTTTATGTATTATTATTGCATGATAGGAATTATTTCATAAAATTTAAAAAGTTCACGCATTAGGGTTTCTAGGTGCATTTCACGTTCGAACGAGGATCGGAGACCGGAGAATTTTCAGTAAAATTATTTTTATTATACGACATATTTTTATAAATTAATTTAAAGTGTTTTAAAGGTATTTTCATAAAATGGGATTTTATTGAGTCTTTTTACCCGCATGATTTCTATTTTTAACGGTACACAAATATTATCAAATCGGAGGACTTTGTAAGGGTTCGGCTAATATTTTCAAAACCTTTTCAACACAAAATATTTTTCGAGAGTGTGTTTGGATTTAATGGACTACTTTTAAACTTGTTGGGCTTAAAACCCTTTTCAAACCCCTAATTATCTTTTTAGGGCCCATTAATTGTGTGATTAACCATTCAATTATATTATAACAAACCATTACCCTAAACCTATTTACGTTACACAGCCGACACCCCCTTTCAGCATTCCCCACCCTCGGTTTCAGAACTCAACAGCTGAAGGCTTCGCTTTTCTCTTGTTCTTGCAAAGGAAAAAGTCATCCGGGTTCCCTTGTCTCGTTATTGCACTCCAAATCAACAAGGCACGCTTGTTACTTCTTTCTTTGCATCATGCACGTCATATTAATGCTGTGTGTACATATCTTCACGAAATCGTTCGATCTAGTCAAGAGCACGATTTATCCTTTGGGTTTGCACCATTTTATCGCATCATGATTGTGTGTGGCTCACGTTTTAATGATGCACAATGCAAGGGGCTGATGTGAGGTGAGGATAAGGGGCTGAGATTAGTGTCAAGATGTCGTATGAAGACTTAAACCAAATGCCGATGTTGTAGGGTGAGAGATCGAGAGTTTTATTCCTTGGGAGTGGCTCGGTTCTTGGAGTAGCAGCGTGCAAGGTTCTTCCAACAACACAGGGGCCTAGCCGAGCCTTAGACCAGGTCCTGGTGGGTCTGAGACGAGGCTTGGAGGGGTTCATTGCGAGCTGGAACTACCCCAAGCGCCGGTATTCGGGAGGGAAAAGATGTTACTCGGTTTATATGTTTCGGGAATTTGACTTTCGGGGTTGGGGCTGCGGCTTGCATGGGTGAACAGCCATGGGTTCATGGGTTCCAGAGAAGTCATAGGATGGTCTAGGGGAGGCCGAGCTGTGGCTGGTGCCGTCGGGTAGGCTAGAGGCGTGAGTTGGAGAAGAAGAGAGTAATAGTGTGCATCATATGGTAGGGCCGAAAATTTATGATTTCGTACAACAACATTTCTCTTTGGGTTGGCTTAGTTTAGGAGGTCCCTTACGGTCTTAAGGAGGAGATTTAAAGTTTGGACATGTGGTGGGATTAGAGGGGACCGAAAGGTGTATAAGATTGGGGGCCATGTGTTGAAAGGGGAATACAGAATAGGTGTTGGCCAAGAGTTTTGTCCCATTTTGGATGTTGCAGCCGAATATTGTTGGGGTGGTATTATAGTATTAGGGACCTTTTAGTATTTTTTTAAGATATGGTAAAATTTGGGAAAGGTTTGATTAAGTTTCGAGTCGATTCGGGTTAAAACCGAAACCTCGATTGAAGTTTTAAAACGAATCGATTAAGTTGTTAAATGAGCTCGAGTTTACGTCTAAGAATGTTTATAAAAATGTTTTGGGACATTTTAAGAAGTTTGGTAAGCTTCGGGTCAATTTTAGAGGTCCAATGGTGAAACGATAATTTTTGGGTTTCAGGGGCAAAATGGTCATTTTGCACCCGGGGTGAGATTTTGGTCCTTGCAGTACCATGAGCACAAATTTATGATATTTTAAATGTTTATGCATCATGATCACGATTTTAAGATTTAATGAAGATACACGTCGCATGCTTGGGTTTAAGAAAAATTGCATTTATGCATGATTTTTATAAGTGATGAAAATGATAATGTTTTGAATGACGAGAATTAGTTGTGGCTATCGAAATATATGTAAATGTTTAAGACGTATTTTATTTCCTTGTATAAAATTTCAGCTTGCCTTCACACTCTTGTGTTTAGAGTATTTAAGATTCACCTAGAAATGAAATTGTGTAACTAAATCTTTCCATTCTATATTTCATCCTTGACCTGCTTCAAATTCACTACAAAAAAAAGCAAAAGACAACGGTTTTTCACCGTTGTCGTAGGTCAAATAAAACCGTTGTTAAAAACCCTGTGGTTAAAGTGTGTGCTCAAAGACAACGGTGAAAAACCGTTGCCGTAGACGTCTAACGACGACGGGAAAAAACCGTTGTCGTAGGTCTTGTAAAACCGTTGTTAAAAGCCCTGTGGTTAAAGAGTGCACTCGAAGACAAATGTTTGGACCGTTGTCGAAGCTACAATTTGCGACGGTTTTTCAAAAACCAATTAGCGACGGTTTAAAATTTTTTAGCGACGGTTTTTTTATAAAGTTCGGTTTGTTTTAGAAAAAAAAAGAAAATTGAACAAATTATACTATTATGAATCGACATTTTTATAACTTGAAATTGACAATAAAAGTTGAAGGAATATGCTAAACTAAAGAAAACTAAAATCATAAAAACGAGAAATAAGTAAACTAAAATGAATTAGAACTCACGAAATTTTGCAGAGCATTTTTTCTGTAGTTTTTTTGTGATAATGAGTTGTGCAGCATATCTGATTTTCCATCTATGCATTTATCCAAATTCCTTCGGGTAGTTCTCCACTCTTTCCACGATCATCATAACTTCCCAGACATGTAGTTTGGCCAGTTTCTCAAACCGCTGAAATTCTTCTAAACTAATGGGCTCTTAACTCTTGGTCTTTAGCATTTAGGCTTTCTAGATTTTTTATTTCATTTAATAAAAAATATAGTAATATAGACTACAGTAACACTATATACTACTCTAGAATATAATTAAAATATGTATACTTTATGAAAACCATGAAATACGTTTAATAAATAAAAATTATTGTGAAGTGACGAAATCATATTCAAAATAATTTCAATAATACTAGTCCTACATATTTTTATAAATTGATAAACTATGCTTTCATGTTTTCCAACAATTTTAATTTAAATTAATGATTTAATTTCATGATTATAAACTATGGTCATCATATTATAATTGTGATTGCAATACATTATGATGAATATTTTTTAAACTAAAATAAGTGTTCCTTTGTTGGGATCATATTAAAGTTTTGAGGGAAGAGGTGAATAAACTCCAATGATATTTTCTTGAAATCGAGTTGTCTTTAATGTTTTTTAGGCTGTTAAGACAAATTCTTGAACGACTAACTACACTGGACCATTGAAATATAAACAAGTCTGGAAACAGTCCAGTTTGACTAGTGATACGATATATATTTGATGCAAGCAATTAGATAAAAGAAACGACTAGATGTGCAAGCAGATAATATAATGTGCGTATAGTAAAGATGACATATATTTATGGATGTTCAGATATAAATACTCCTACGTTATCCAATCTTCTATCTAGGAAGAAATCCACTAAAATGCTTTGGTTTTACGATTTTTTTGTAACAACCAAATTCAACTAAAAATTATCACTGCCTAAATTGAAACTCTTAGTGATCACTTTACAATTTCTGGTTATTTAAGAACTCTCGGTTCACCAGACAACATCAGAGTAACCAAAAGTTAGCTTGAACGGCTTGAGTTTGTAGGTAACACAATATGATCTTTGAAGATTTGATAGAATCTGATATGCTTGTGCTAAGTTGAGCAGCTTGAATTATGATCGCTTAAGTGTGCTCAAATATCTTGGAATATGCAGATTTGAAAGATGTATGCAAGCTTGTAATCGATGTTATGCTTCTGCAGTCTTGAGTTTACATATTTATAGTTGAAAATTTTAAATGATCGGATATTGCTTTTCAACGATTATATATACTAACTTGATCTATTGACCTTGTCACTTTAATCATCATACACTATAATAAATGACATTTAATTTCCCTTACCTTTTTCCAGCTTTAGCTCTTATAGCTTCTGAAAAGTTGATTGACGTTGGACATGTTGGAAAACATCATGTTATCAAGAGTTGGTAGGATACTATCTCATAATACTTTAACAGAAAAGGCTTGACTTCAACATATCCTCCTCAATTTGCTGATATATGACTGGTCGAAGTGCGGTTGGAGCTTAATGGTTATACATGTGCACTTCATTTCTGATTTGGTCCAGTCAGAAGACAGATGATAGCTTGAGTTGATAATATTCCTTGAGCGGTCTAACTTGATCCAGATGTTGTAAAACCTATAAAAACAAAAGAAAAGCGGCTTGATCTTGAAATAGCTCGATGTTGTTATTTGTTAATCACTAAAACTTAATGTAAAGGGTAAAAAAGATATTATATCAATTTCTACTTTTTTTGATAATGACAAAACCGTACTGCAAAACTATACAAGATTTACGCAAAATCTATTAGATGATAAAGATGAATCAAAACTAATGTATTTTATTCAGTAAATGAAATATCATTAATACATGTACAAAATAAAAAATAACATTACAACTACAGAAAGGGAAAACAACAAAATTTAAAAAATATCATCTTCTGAAAATTGATCCACCACTATTGCCTCCTCCTCTCTCCTTCTTTCTCCTCCTTCCCGTATTTTCTCTCATCAGCTAGTTTTGATATTCATATCTTGCTCTCTCAGCACATAGATTTTGCTCGTCAATCTTCGTGTAGTCTACCACTTCCCTTTTCTGGTATCACTCTTTTTCATATAATCAAGTATTTCTTGCAAGTGGTTGCCAATGGTGGTTTGAAGTTGATCTATTCGTTGGTCCATGTGTTTCCTTACTTGGGTCCCTTGACCGAATAGTTCAACATTCAGGTTTACTTATTGATTCTTGAGTTTGAGAAGATTGGCAGTCAGAGAATATCATTGCGTGCTGATGACACTTATGTCCTCAAGAATTTGAGCTCTGAAGTTGTCAAAAGCTAGAGTATGTGAAAAATGTTTGGCTTATCAGTGATTGAGTGACGATATAAAACAGACCTAGTCCTTGATGAGGTGCAAGATCTTCAGGCTCATCATCCCCAGGATCTAACCATTGAATATGTTAGAAATAAGAAAACCATGCTTGAAAATATTCAAGGATTCATATTGCTATAAGATGAAAAAATAATTGCTTCTACACCGATTTGTTGTGAGAGGATATCCTTATCTTCAAGAGAAAAATATCTAGGTGAAGTTGAAGGTTCGACGGTTTGATCTTGAATGATCCATGGAACAACCAATCCATCAATTCTGGTCCCGGTTGGGCCTCATCAACTTCTGAGATGAACGCACTGTGAACTACCATCTCCTTGCCGGTTAGATTTTTAGGAGAAATGATATGATCATCGATTAACAGTTCATCTGCAAGAGTTGTTGGCATTGATTCAAGAATTAAGTCTTCCTACTCATAGACAACTTCTTGCTCAGCGGTTTGATCTTGAAGCATTGAAGAAGAGGGGTCCATCTTCGATTGATAAAACACAAATTGGGATAAAGATTCGACTACTTCATCCACAAAGATTAACATAATCTCTGGGATATTTTAAGTCTAATTCAGTGTAGGCGGAGAGGATGGAGGAGCTTGAGTTTCACAAACAGTTGGAGTTTGGGAGAGTTCTCCCACCTCCAAATTTTCTTAGGAGGGTATCTCCATCTCAAAATCCTGTGACTTTGGTACGTCTTCAGATACGGGCTGTTAACCAACCTAAATCCCGCCCAGATAAATAACGACTAAGATAGTTTCTTCTTCAATAGTTGGGAGTTCGTACTCCTGTTGTCTGACCTTGACAATAATAGAAAACGAAAGGGTGTCCATTTCTAGTTGATTTATGATCGATGCATCATCCTTAGTGGTTGGACTGTGAGCATCAAAATTTTCTCTCTTCTGTTCGATGAGGTATCATAAGGCACTCTCATTTAATTCCATTGCAATGAAGTCTCTTCTTTGTAGAGCTTCAGAAATAACTTCTATTTCTGCCCATCGCAACGTCTTCAGCTCAAGTACTACCAAAAAATTGAGCTTAATTTCTTTTTGGATGATTTCAAAGTGTTAACTGCAATATAACGAGATTGTTTAGGATTAGCTTGAAAGCAAACACATAAACAAACCACAAACATGATATCTGGCCGGTTGGCGATCAAATATAGTAGAGATCCAATCAAGCTTCTATACATTGTGATGTCCACAGATATTTCTCATTCATTTTTATGTATCTTGATTGATGAACTCATAGGGGTGGTCGTAACACCGCAATTTTCTATTTCAAAATTCTTTAATAAATCCTAGGTTTATTTTGTCTGGTTGATGAAAATGCATGTTTATAGATGCTTGAACTGCAAACCGAGAAAAAAATGTGATTTCTCCAGTAATGCTCATTTCAAACTTTTCCTGCACTAACTTTGATAATTTCTCACAAAGCTTTGGATTTGTGGCACAAAAAATTATGCCATCAACATAGATTTGCAAAAGTAAGGTATGATCAACGAGTATAAACTTAGACAATGTCTCATATCATGTATGAGGATCTTGTTTTAAATCATACAATGTTTTATCAAATTTAGAAACTTAAATAAGATGAATGTGACTGAAAAAATCGGGAGGCTATTCAACATACACTTCTTCATTAAGTTGACCATTAATGCTAACTTAACTAACATCCATCTGATAAGTTTTAAAGTCTTCGTATGCAACAACTGCAAAAAATATTCTAATGACCTCAAATCTAGAGCTACATGAGCAAATGATTCATCAAAATCTATGCATTCTTCATGTCTATATCCTTGAGCTACGAGTCTGGCTTTATTTTTTTTACTACTGATCCACTTTCATACATTTTATTCTTACACCCCCATCTTGTTCCAATAACATGATTAGTTGGTTTGGGAACTAGGTGCCATACATTATTTCTCTCAAAATGGTCGAGTTTTTCCTGCGTTGCATCTAACATGTTTGAATCTCCTAAGTTTTCATCAATCTTACTAGGTTAAAATTGAGGAAAAATGCAGTATGCATGAACTCATCTATCATTTAATTTCTGGTTTTAAGAGGAGTGGTTGAGTTACTGATGACCAGCTCGAGTGGATGATTTTTATTCCAATGGAGACTTGGTCCAAATGGATTTGTATCTTGTTGTTGGATCTCTGGATCTTCATTTGTACCTACGACATCGTTCTCTTGAGGTATTTCTGGCTGATGGCCAATCACCGGCTCAACTTCTTCAACGGCTTGATTCCGTGCAGTTTCATTATGGACAACTGGACTTGCTTTAGTAATGATTTCAATCATTCTTCTTAAATATATCTCATAATCACTACTAGAATCATGGTTAGTAGTATCCAGTCTATTCCTTAAATCATGGATATAAATGCTATTATTGTCATGAAAAATGGAGGATTCATCAAAGACAGCACACAAAAATTCTTCAATAGTTAGAGTTCTATGATTATAAACCACATATGCATGCTTTACTAACAGAAGAATAGCCTAGAAAAATATCATTGTTATACTTAGCATTGGAAACAGTTAAATGTGTTTTAACATTGTTGTAAACGAAACACTTACAATCAAATATACAAAAATAAGATATATCGGGTTGTTTTCCATTCCAGATATCGTAGCGGGTCTTCCCATGATTCCTGATAATCATTGATTTGTTCGGTGTATAGCATGGAGTGTTCACAACTTTTGTCCAAAACTTTTGAGAGATAACATATTCAGCTGGCATGGTTTGAGACTCTTCTTTGAGTGTATTGTACCTTATCTCAACAACTCCATTTTGCTGAGGTGATCTTACAACTGAAAAATAATGTTTGATTCCATTATCATCCAGATAGGTTGAAAGGACATTGTTGGTAAATTCAGTTCCTCTGTCTATCCTTATCATATCTACCACTAAAATTATCTCATTTTGCAATTTTTTTGAGAATCTTGATAAGTATACTCAGAAAGATTACCCATGTAAGGTTGAAAAATAATCAATAATCACCAAGGTGTATTGCTTTCCCACATGATCTATGGATTTTAGATCGAAAAGATCCATATGAAAAAGTTCTAAACACCGAGTCGTTGAGTTGCTTCCTTTGTTCTTGAATATTGATATCACGTGTGTAATTAACTGACATAAAGAACAAACCTTATCTTTGGTAAAATCAATGTTGGGAAACTGTGAGACCAATTTATATTTACTCAAGCTAGCAATATATAGATTTAAAATTTAAGTGATTGAGCCGTTTATAACATCACCGATTTTTATTACTATGCAAAGCAACAAAACATGTGGAAGCATCAAGATTGTCATCATTTCAGCTTATTTTATAGGTGTTTTGTTCTCATAGTCCGGTTAGCATAACAACACCATTTGAAGATTTAAACATGCATGTGTGTTTGTGAAACTCAACAGAGTAACCATTATTACATAGTTGAATAATGCTAATCAAATTGTAGCAAATAATTTTTTAACTAATAACACATCCTTAATAATTACCTTGACATGGATAGTCTTATCTTTACCCACAACCTTACCCTTGAAGTTATCATCGAATGTGATTCTTGGTATTTTATAAACAATAAATTTGGATAACAACTTGATATTACCAGTCATGTGTCTAGAGCAACCACTATCCAAAAACCAAATTGAATATTTGATTGTTTTCCTCTTTGAAGCCAACAATCAATTAAACAAACATTTGTTAACCAAAACTAGTCGAGTCTTAAACAGATTAACCTTTTCAATACCCACACTTAATTAGCCTAACATTCTTTCTCGTGTGTATATCTAAAATAGTGCGATTTTGTGCATAACTTGGTGAAGTTCTGTGATGTGTTCTTTCTTTTGTCTAATGTTGTTTAGGTAATTCATCTTTCCTATTTAGTCTATATATATTTTGAATAGGTCTAAAATTGTGGTAATGTCTAGGTTTTTTCTTCATATGGTAATGTCCGATTGGACATTGTTTTCTGCGTGACCAATTTGAGCCGGTGGAACTAACATGACTTTGTTTGCATTTAAGCCATGTCCGGTCGGACTTAGAACTCTCCAGTTCAACATAGCCTAAACCTATATATTTGACCTTATTTTCAAATTTACAGTTCGTTTGGGTTGGCTTCTGACTGATCATGTTCATATATCGTTCTGGATCGAACAAAATTTATCATTTTAGATTTGACATTATCCAGATGCGATAGAATACATGCCTTAAAAGAGCTACATTCATTGTTGACAGACCCTAAGCCAATTTTTTCTCCAGTTGGTTTTTGCAACTCGTGCATATTTTCAATGGAAGTAGAAGATTTGTTCCAAAAAGTTACTAGAAGCGTCAATTATTTATTCTCATTATTAGTTACTTGTAATATTCTTCACTCATCATCATTCTCAGCCCCTAACATATTGAGTTTCACCCTCAGACCGTCAATTTCCTTATGCTGCGAGCAGCTAGAGTTGCTTGAATTATCTGTTAGGCTTTTATTTTCTGCTTTGGCTTCCTTGAATGATTGCAAAAGTTTCTTGTACTCATCTACCATGTTATGCAGTGTCATGATAAGATCTCTTCATGTAAATTAATCAGAATCAAAATCAAATTCCAGATCGTCATCGACAATCTCTACCTTAATATATGTTGTTTCTGTCTCAACATCTTCCATGAGAAACTAGACCTTCTCATCATCACTCTCGCTAGTTAAGGTCTCTGAACTTGATTGATCTGATAGCAACTAGCAACATCTTCCGTGAGAAACTAGACCTTCTCATCTTGTTAGCATAGCAAGATTGTAAGTTTTTTTTATATTTATTAAATTTTTAAAAGTAATTTTTTATTTTACTGAAAAATTAGCGACGAAAATCATGCCAAACCGTCGCTAAAATTAGCGAAGAACTTTAAAACAAAACAGTCGTTAATTTTAGCAACGGTTTTTCAAAAACCGTCGCAACTTAAACAGTTTTCGAAAAACCGTCGCAAATTGTAGCTTTGACAACGGTCCAAACCGTTGTCTTCGAGCGCATTCTTTAACCACATGATCTTTAACAACAGTTTTACAAGACCTACGACAACGGTTTTTCACCGTCTTCTTTAGACGTCTACGACAACGATTTTTCACCGTCGTCTTTAAGCACACCCTTTAACCACATGGCCTTTAACAACGTTTTTATTTGACCTACGACAACGGTGAAAAAACCGTTGTCTTTTGCTTTTTTTTTGTAGTGTGTACTAACTGCTGACATAATGGCCTTATCACTTTCATCATTGTACACTGTAATAAATATCATTTAATTTCGCTTAGATTTTTCTGGCATTAGCTATTATAACTTCTGAAAAGTTGATTGACTTTGGACATATTGTAAAACATTATGTCATTCGGGGTTGGAAGGATATTGTGTCATAATTCTTTAACAGAACTCATATATGACTGGCTGAAGTAAGGTTGGAGTTTTGCAGTTATACTCGTGCATTACATTTCTGATTTGGTCCGGTCAGAAGAAAGATGAATGCTGGAGTTGATAATATTCCTTGAGCGGTCTGACTTGATCTAATAGTCGAAAAACCTGTAAATACAAAAGAAAAGTGGTTGATTCTTGAAACATTTCGATGTTATTATTTGTCAACCACAAAAAATCAGAGTAAATGATAAAAGAAATATTCTAACACCCTTGGCATATGAGGCTTGTGTACATATTAAAAAATTTCGTGTTAAATAATGTGTGAACAAAATTATATATTATATTAAAATTAAGTAAAAACTTTTAAAATGGTTTTACAGTATTTTTTTAATGTCATGAGTGATATGATTATTTAAATATTAAAAAATATATATAAATAAATATTTTATTAAAATATAATAAATATAAGTAAGATACAAAGTTACTAAAATAAGTTTTACGAGTTTTTATTATATAAAAATACAATATTTTTTGTTTATCAAATAACATATTATAATACCAAAGTTAGTTACTCAATCGCCTTAACTTTAACAATCTACAATCTAATAATAATACACAAATTAGTGCATTTTTTCATGCATTACGTGTTTATACCAATATTTTTATAATCGGATCGGTGATCGAACCGATCTACCTTAAATAACGATCCAAGAACACTGTAATATTATATAAAATAACAATATAATATAGTAACTAATATATTTTAAATTATACGAATCTTAAATTTGTAAATGAATAATTAAAAAATATTTTCCAAAATTTAAAATCTAAGCAACAACATACATATAATTAAAATATCAAATGTAATTATTTATTGAATAATAAAACATATGGAGAGAGGATAGAAAGGTTCACCATCATCCCCCAATTTCCAAGCAATTTCCTCGTCTACTAACGACAAATATCACTCCCGACAGTCCTCGTGTATTATGATATCCACACATGACCAAACTTTAGACATTGTACAACAATAAGTGAGTTGTAATTTTAATATATAAAGAATTGTAAAGTTTTATAATATTATAGATCATATTTGAAGAAATATTTCATGAAATCGAGCGAAAAATTAATAATTTCTTCAGGATTTGAAATCATCGAGAATGCTAAAAGGGGTATTATTAAGATTTCATTTAAAAATAAGAACAAAATCATCCATATAAATATCTGAGAAAATTACATTGTTACGTTCCAAAATTAATTACACTTTTTGGTATTAATAATATATAATTTTCAAAATTTTCACTTTTTATCATATCATAAGTCAATTTATGGTCTTAGTATATTATTTATATTTTTTTATTGTCGATGTTTATCAATTGTCATCACAATATTGATGTGACATAAAACAATGATGAGATAACAATATATATTATTGATCTATATGATGTCACGTCAAGAAAAAATTATTTTTAAAAAAATATTAATTAGTAGACTAAGACTAATCAGACCAAAAAAAAAATGCAAATTATGAAAATAAAAACATAATTTTCACTATTATATATTAAAAAAGTTATATAAACTAAAAACACTATATGTATAGTAATATATTATTTATATTAATCTCTTTAAACTTTAAATAATATAGTAATAATTTACCGAGCATGTATATGTATTTATACATATGACTTCCATGACTGACGCACAACCAAGAAGATCATCCATGGCTTTGAACTTCGAATCCCACTACTTTCTCCTCATTTTCTTTCTCCTAACTCTCTCTTCTTCATCTTCTACTGTCTTATCACCTGAAAACCCACCAGCTCCAGAGCCCACAGTGTACGAAATCCTCCTTCAGCACGGCCTTCCCGGTGGGCTCTTGCCGGATTCCGTCACAAGTTACTCCCTCGCTGAAGACGGGAGATTTGAGGTCACCCTAAAGAAACCCTGTTATGTGCAGTTCGAATACTCGTTTTATTTCGAGGAAAAGATTACTGGGAATCTCAGTCTTGGTTCTATAAAAGATTTGGATGGGATTCAGGTGCAAAGATTCGTGTTCCTCTGGTTTGATGTCGATGAGATAAGTGTTGATCTGCCGCCTTCTGATAGTATATATATAACTTTTTCTTTCTTTACTATGGAGCTTGATGTGGATCTGTTCTTGAATGTTCGTTCTTGCCAAGACGAGGCCCTGGCTTGGACACAGCTTGTTCAGGTACACGAACATTATTATTTATATTAATGTGTGATTCAGCTGTTCGATGCTGTCGATAGTGCCTGATCCAGTAGATCCATTAATTGCACAAATTCTTTTCGGTTACGTGGGTTCATATATACCTAAATTTTAGCATGATATAGGCAGTACCACCACATTATATAAAATTTGATTATGTGACATCCATATATTTTTTTAGAACCCACAATCCAAAAAATATATCGACTTTTTGGGTTCAATTGTTGATCGAAGTGGCACAAGAAAATATTGAAGTTACATCGAAAATTTTTTATTTGTCAGATTTCACTCTAATTGGACTAAAATAACCACAAATTAAAAGTTAATATATCAAACCAAATTTTTCAAACTTAACCAACCAAATTAAACCCAAAATTAGATAAATAAGTGGATAAAAAATTAATTTCCCAAAATAAAAAGCTGATAAAAAGGATATTTATACAGAGACATTGAAAATCAAGAATGTTGAGAGAATTATACAGCTACATGAACTAGCTAGGAGAAATAATTGTTCAAAGTGTGCCTTTCTCTAGAATTTTATTGGTCGGAACAAGAACGCAAAATAAAGATTGTTTAGATTATACATAAATCATGCCAAACAAATTCCACAAAATTCGTGAGAATTTGAATGGGATCCATATTTATTCATAATTAATATCTATTGAGTTACATATGATATATATATGCATGCATTATTTGTAAGGTAACAGAAATCAACCTGCACCCCCAGAACTTTCCTAATGAATTTTTTTCGTACGTCCAGTCGATGTTGTGTATGAAACATGTTAAGACTGATGAATTTCAAATACACTCAAGATGACGTTATGTGAAATTCTTTCTTCAAACTCTTCACCAAATCAAAATTTTCTTCTGAAAATGTTTCCTGAAACAGCTTTTGAAATGAAATATTTGCTAACATAGATGTCATGCATACTAAAATATATATGTTGAATGATCTGTTTTTAAAATATTATGTGATTTTTTTTTCATGTGGAAGTAAGTTTTGTGCTACAATAAGGCATAATAATAAAATTAGGGGAATATAAAAGTGGATTGAAAATGTACTTTTGAGAAAGAACTGTAAATCGATACATACGAGAGGATGTTAATAATTTGTTTATGTTGCTTGGAACAAACAAAAAATTAACATGGCCTGAGCTTACAATAGATACTCTTGTTCCATGCAACATAGCTTCCCCTAATTTAACTTGATTTGGTTCATCGTGTTTCTGATCTTTTTTAACATCGTGCCGCGCTTAATCTTTCGTTTGCTCATGGCTTAATTGCAGTTCTCGACGGCTCAGATGGGCAATCTCTCGATGCATGCTTTTTAATTGATTTGCCTCTTGGTATGATCAGTCGATATCTGAAAAAAGAAAATATGTTACCTCTCGTATATATATTACTTACTAATCAATCGATAATCGATACTTTTTGTTCATTAATTATCATATAATTATTCAAAAATTTCCAACGGAAAGCTGAATAAATTCTTGATATGGCTCCGCATAGCTTCATTGTTGTAGTTATTTGTCGAATTCCTTGAAATATAAATCATTGATACCCCAAGAAGTATCTAGGTTATCCTATAACTCGGGCTGGGGAGAGGTCGGAACCTGGGTCATCACATAACTAAAAGCCGAGATAAGAGCTAGCTCAGGTATCATTCCCAGAACTTCAAAAACCAGGTAAGATAATCAGACCAGTATACACTGGAGTGAGCCCAGGCAGTGTAACAGGATTTAGGATATTGAGGGTCCTGTCCTCATTATCTCACCACGATCATCTGCCCAGACACCTCAATACAGGTGTCGCTTCCGGGTTCACAGATATGGGGTACCATACTTAGGAATCATTGGCATGTCATTCAGTACGTGTTGGGATGATGTGAATAATCTATAGGAAATGTGGATTGTCAGCTATGACAATGTTAGTAGGCAGAGCATGAGCAACCATAAATAGCGGTGAAAACAAGATCATCTTTACTGGTATCTCTATAAATAACCAAATTTTATTTATTGTAAAGAATTCAATTCACTTAGTATTTTCCCATAATTGCTCAATATACAGTCTTTGTATTATATCTTCCTTTACGAACAAACACTTGACTGACTTAAACGTCGGAGTGGACACACCGAAACACTTTACGGCACCCCACTAACGTTCTTTACTCTTTAAAGTGTGCCGACTCTCCAACCAGGTACTCTTCGCCTAATCTACAGTGTTCCTTGAGAAGCAATCCACCCGAGTTGAAGAATCTTAGTATACGATCTTTTGGCGAGGTTTGAAAAACTTGAGATCTTTTGATGATTTCAAGAGCATTTTCTTGCATCAATTTAGTAGAAAAAAGAGATATAAGAAGAATGATTTAAGCTTGTTTGAGGTAAAGCAGAGTAGGAATGAGTCATTACGGGCGTACATCCGCAAATTCAACTAAGCAGCTCTAAAAGTATCCTTTCGTGCCCCCTCTCCCCAAAACCAAGATTACCGCCTTCACACAATGACTCCAAGATGGGGATTTCTTCCGTTCCTTGGTGAAAAAGCTGCCGCGAGATTTTAAAGATCTATTGTCTCGGACAGAGAAATATATCAACATAGATGAGACATCCGTGAAGAAAGCAAAAAGACTCTTGTGGATACCCAGAAATCGGGACCTCTACCATCTACCAGAACCTCGAGTTTCAAACCCAGGCAAGGAAGTCATGACAAGCCTACTACATAAGATAGAGCCCGAGAGAAGAAAGTTGGGAAAAATCCCCTACTCTGTAATCAATGGAGTCAGTGAGAAATCTTGAGATGGACAACTCAAGTAGGGAAGATGAGACAACCATCAGTTTTGGCCCTCTGGATTTGCAAGACAGAAGTTTGCCTCATAATGATGCATTGGTCATTTAGGCTAAAATTGCAAATTATGATATTAGGCGGGTATATGTTGATTCAGGCAGCTAAGTTAATGTGATCTTCCAAGAAGCCCTGAACCAGATGGACTTGAAGGGTTAAATTTGAAACCAGTAGAGACTGCACGGTCTTTTTGGTTTCTTGGGTCATATTGTGTATCCAAGGGGAGAGATTCTGCTTCCTTTAACGGTCGGGGCCAAGGATTTAAGAAAATCAGTCATGACCACCTTCACTGTGGTCAGTGCTTCCTCCCTCTTTATACAATGTTATCCTGGGAAAGCCACTCATGAAACCCCTCAGGGTCGTCGCCTCCAATTATCATCAGAAGATTAAGTTTCCAGTAAATGACATGGTACGAGAGGGTCGGAGAGATCATCCATCCTCTGGAAAATGTTATGCTGAAACCGTTAGGGTAGAGAAGAAAAGAGAAAGAAGGGATGGGTATGAGAAAATAATAGGAGGAGAATGGGAAGTGCACTCGATTGAGAAAGTTCAAGTGGCAATGGAAAAAGAACAAGATGAAGTAATCATTAGTTCCCGGTTAACCTTGGAAATTCGCCAAAGTGGCATGGGACCTTGATACTTCTATCCATGCCCGGTTATTTGTTTGTCTACAGCAAAATGCCGACATCTTTGCGTGGTCCCCTTCTGAGTTAATCAGGATCTCAACCGATGTACTTGAGCATAAATTAAACGCTTTCCTAGGTTCCTGACCTGTCATACAAAAGAAAAGACACTTTGGACCCGAAAAATACAGGGTGGTAGCGGAGCATGTGCAAGAGCTGTTAAAAGCTGGGCAAGTCTGGGAAGTTCAATTCCCCACTCAACTGTCAAATGTGATATTGGTCCAAAAGGCCATAGGAAAATGGAGAACGTGTGTGGATTTCAGAGATTTGAACAAAGCTTGTCTAAGGACTGCTAACCTTGGCCAGAATTGATCAATTTGTGGAATCCACATCGGGGTATGAATTGCTATGTTTTATGGATGTATATCAAGGATACCATCAAATCTCTTTGGCTCGAGACGATCAATATAAGGTCAGTTTCACAACCTCGGGTGGTACATTTTGTTATAATGTTATGTCATTCGGCTTAAAGAATTCATGGGCCACTTATCTGCATCTGATGGATTAGATTTTTGAGAAGCATGCTGGGAGGAATGTTGAAGTGTATGTGGATGATATCCTTGTTAAATCCAAGGAGAAGTCTTGTTTTATCTCAGATCTCGAAGAAACCTTCTCAACTCTCAAAGAGTATAGAGTCAAATTAAACTCACTCAAGTGCACATTTAGGGTCAAGAGTGGAAAGTTTCTCGACTTCATGGTCTTTGAGAGAGGAATTGAGGTTACCCCGGAAAAAGTGGAGGTCATCTTGAAAATGACTTTCCCTAAGTTTGTCAAAGAAGTGCAGAAGCTCACAGGCAGGATTGTTGCCCTGTCCTGTTTCATATCGAGATCAACACATCGGAGATATCATTTTCTTCAAAAATTGAGAAAGGTCCAGATTGAATTTTCGGAATTCAAATAATAAGGCCGAGTATGAAATTCGGGATGCGAGATCCATCGGGATCAACATCTACTAAGATTCATAATTAGTTACTCAATAGATGAAGGATTCTTATGAAATCTGAGAAGATAGATTGATGAGATTTAAAAGTCAGTCAAGAGTTTCTAGAAAGCTTTACTGATTGGAGTGTGGAACAGATTCCGAGAGAAGAGAATACAGACGCCGATAAACTTACTAAAATGACATTCTCTTTGTCCAAGGTAAATGAGAAGGGTGTTATTCACCACATCAAGCTGGTATCTGTGATAGAAGTTGATCTGGTGGCCCTCTAAGAGGACACATGGATAACACCCCTGCTCAAATACACTTTGAAATATCAATTACCCAATGAGACCCCGACTTTTTATCAAATACCAGGAGTTTAAAGTCTCTGGAATCTTATCTTATGAACTCGGGAGTTTTGAGGCCCTGATATTTTACTACCCAGATAACATGAGATCCTGACAACTTATTTAACTAAGTGTTGATAAATTAAGTGGCCCGGTTATCTTTGACACTTGAAAAAATTTTCAAGATAACTTATTATATGCTAACGTGTATTTTAAAATTTAAGTTTCATTAAAATTATAAAATTATGTTATTTTAGTATTGTTTATTTATATTTAAATATCTCGCTAAATATGATTTATTTTCAGGTTTTCTACATGTTGGTAAAATAATGATAACTCAAGCTAAAAAAATTCAAATTGTGGTGATTCAAACATGTTTGGAATCCTTGAAAAAGTATCTACAACTTTGAAGAAGACATGAATGCATAAAATTTCATTAAGATGATCAAATTGTGCAAATATCAAAAGGATGACAGATTTACTTTTACTATTACCAGCTAATAGTAAAAAAATCAGAACTATTTTAATATTTAACCAAATGAGGTGAATAATTCATATACAGACAATTCCCTACATATTTGCTATTTTGGGCAAAATCAAATTTGGATATTAAAGTCGTGGATCATAGCATTCAAAGAAGGGCCATGAAATTGAAGTTGGAGGAGAAAAAACTAATATTACAACTACATGGCAATAATAAAATTTTTGACATTTTCTCTCATTTGGCCTATAAATAGAGACCTTGTGTTAGCTTGAGGAGAATCATATCCTGTTATAAAATAAAGTGTGTGTATTAGTGTGGAAATAAAAGTTTTAAGTTCCAATATATTTTCTTTCACTTTCGCAACTATGAGTGATGATTTAGTGTTGATCAAAAGTAAGTTCATGGCAAGCTAAATCTAATATGTCAAGGTGAAGATGATGAATTCTTGATGAAGTAAGATTATTTATATTTTGTATATTCTTTCTATATTTCTTTACATTTAGCTAACTTCTTATTATGTTAGGTATAAAAATGAATTATTTGTTATCAATTTACATCAAATTCTCGGTACCATTGAAGTTGTTATCTTGATTTATTGTTTAATTTTGATACAATAAATATTTCATCAATTATTATTATCATTATTATTATTATCATTATTATTATAAAACATATATTTCATTTAGACGATAGCGTGGCTCTGCCAGTTATTCTAAATGTCATATTATGATTTAATACTAACATCTATCAATCTAACATTTACTTTATTACACAAATTATGAGATTGTCAAGGTTTAAGGATTATTCTTGAGTTCAATAATATTGTTTAATTAAAATTAAAAGCATGAAAGGAAACCAACATAATGGTCCCCAAAAAATAAAATAAGTAAATACATGTATATAAATGGTTTTCTTTATTAATTATTGGATTAACCAACAATTATTATATGGTACCCAAATTATATATGTATAAAGAAAAACTGCGTATAAGTAAGGTCTAATTTAAATCATCTTATTTCATTAAATATTAGTATTAAATCATAATATTGTATTTAGAATAACCGGTTGAGTCACGCTATCTTCTAAATGAAATATATGTTTTAATNTAATAATAATAATAATAATAATAATAATAATAATAATAATAATAATAATTGATGAAATATTTATTATATCAAAATTAAACAACAAATCAAGATAACCAATTCAATGGTACGAAGCATTTGATGTAAATTGATAATAAATAATTCATTTTTATACCTACAATAAAAAGAAGTTAGTTAAATGAAAAGAAATATAGAAAAAATATACAAAATATAAACAAGCTTACTTCACAAAGAATTTATCCTCTTCACCTTACCATATTAGATTTAGCTTGCCATGAACTTACTTTTGAAAAACACTAAAATCATTACTCATAGTTGAGAAAGTGAAAGAAAATATATTGGAACTTAAACTTTTATTTCCACACTAATACACACACACATTTTATTTTACAATGGGATCAGATACTCCTAAAGCTAACACAAGACCTTTATTTATAGGTCAAATGAGAGAAAATTTCAAAATTTTTATTATTGTCATGTAGTTATAATAATAATTTTTGTCTCCTCCAACTTTAATTTCATGGCCCTTCTTTGAATGCTATGATCCACGATTTTAATCTCCAAACTTGATTTTGCCCAAAACAGTAAACATGTAGGGAATTTTCTGTAAATGAATTTGACTTTTTGATTTATCTCATTTGGTTAAATATTGAAATAGTTATGATTTTTTTACTATAAGCTGGTCATAGTAAAAGTAAATTTGTCATCCTTTTAATATTTGCACAATTTGATCATCTTAATGAATTTCTAGGCATTCATGTCTTCTGTAAAATTGTAGATACTTGTTCAAAGATTTCAAACATGTTTGAATCACCTCAATTTGAATTTTGTAGCTTGAATTATCATTTTTTTACTAACATGTAGAAAACCTGAAAATAAAACATATTTAGTAAGACTTTTAAATATAAACAAACAATACTAAAATAACATAATTTTATAATTTTAATGACACTTAAATTTTAAAATATATGCTTTAACATATAATAAATTATTAATTTTAAGTTTCATCACACCCCCACACTATCTTATTACTAGTCTCTTAGTAATAAAATGAAATTTATCAGAAAATTACAAGTTAAATACTTTATTCCTTTTATATATTCAAATATACAAACATATTCATTTAAAAACAAAATTGTATACTGATATATATATAGTTAAAATGATAATTCACACCACCCACCATAACATGTTTAATATCAAGAATATTATTGTAAAAGTCTCAATTCCATATTCTTTCATGGCAAAATATTTAATGAATAGCTAATTTTCACTCATGGAGTTGGAATGAATATTAACTCTCATTGAAAAAAGTTAAGTATTAAAGCAGACAATTAAATAAACTAATATTGAAAAAAAATAGGAAAATTTACGAAGAATAAAATCCCTCTGTTTTTTTTAAACAACGTGATTGCAATATAGATTATAGATGGTATCTGAGGCTTGGAAATAGTTTTGATTGATGATTTAACACTTTTTATTCAGATGAATATATTTGGTATGAAAGAAACTGTTAAAAACAGTTTAAATGAAGAATATGATTTACCTGAGAATTTAGATTTATTAAATAAATGGACTATTCCTAAAATAGAATCTAAGATTATCTATAAATTAGGAACATTTGAAAAAATTGGTTTCAAACATGTAGTTAAAACTACAGAATCTTCGGTACCTCTTCATAATAACATCTTCTCAATCTCCTTGGTCTTGTACTGCTTTCTATGTAAATAAATATTCTGAGCAGGAAAAAGGAGTACCTAGATTAGTAATAAACTATAAATCCTTAAATAAGGTTTTAAAATGGATTAGGCATCCTATTTCTAATAAAAAAAGATTTATTAGATAGACTAGTTAATATAATCATATTTTTTAAATTTGATTTAAAATCAAGATTTTGGCATATTCAGATTAATCCGTGGACTATCATGGAGAGATATTTAACAAATAAATCATATGTATTTGGTTCTTATAAACAAAGATGATTTTATGAAAATCTTCTTTTATCAACAAAAAGTGTTGATATCACTCACTTTTTCAGTAATAACCAACAAAAAGGAAGTTATAACTTTCTCAAGTTCATTATCAAAAAGATCATATCCATTGAAGAATTGGGTATATGTCCATTGGTTGAAAAAGAATTTTATTCTGATACTCATAATATGAGTATCAAATTTAATTTTTGGGATTATGTAGAGAGCTTTAATAAAACTCTATTTTATGAAAATGAGAAAAATAAACATACATGGTTTCTGAAAATTTGTGAAAATGTTTTTCATTATCCTGTTCCAAATTGGTTCTTTATATGGTGGAAGATTTTTGGGCCATCAGCAAAAAATTTTCTGAGGTTTTTATAAAACCAATGAATACTTGGTTAAATGTTTATCCAAGTATTAAAAAATGAAAAGCAATGAATACTTGGTCAAATGTTTCTCCAAGTATTAAAAAATCATTTCATGAACATTGGATTGACGGCAAGATTTTATGTCTGTTCTTCATGGAATTTGGAATCCCATGGATCTGGAGATGGCAGCCAGAATTTGGTTATATAGATGAAGGTATCCCTTGCCTATGGAGAGTTAGCTCTACTAAATTTTGAGAGAAACTTTTAAGAGAAGATCCAGCAACTGGACAGCTTTATGGCTCAGAAACTCTTCATCAAATGGAAGAAAAAATTTCTTCATACCAGAAAGACTTCATTAATCAACAAGAAAAGGAGAAAGCCTCTATGAGTCCCTTTAAAATCCTCACTCAGAAATATGCTGAGATTTATTCAAAATAAAAAATGATTGAGGTTTATATTGAAGAAATGAAGAAGGATCTTTATCAGAATATTAGATGCTCAGACACAAAATCGGATAAATCTATGGCGTCTGAATCCAGTGAAAATAAATTTATTCATCTAATGCAGATGCATGATGCCCAAGATACAGAGGATGATATTCCTCAACTTTCTCAAATCGATGATATTTTTGAAAATCTCAAAAATTCTATAAAAGATAATATTAAAGATGATTAGGATATTCATCTTTAATCATAACATTGCATTATCAACTAGTGGATGATGACATATCACATCAAAGGTGGAATCTCACATCGTGGCATGATATCATGACAAAAATGGGTAGCATATTACTATTTACTTTTTGACTTTGTAACCATGTTACTGTTTGCTTTAATAAAGCATTTTAATGTTTATATTTCTAGTTGGAATCCGAGGTTTCATGTCCTCCACTTCCATCTATTTATAGGATCATTCTGTGTTCTTAAAAGAACACGGTCGAGTTTACTCCCCTCTATTCTCTCTCTTGTAAAAACTCTTCTGAAGTAATCAATAAAAGTTTGAAGTTCTGATAACAAATGTTGTAAGTTTATTTCTTGTTTTATTTTGAAATAAAATATTTGTGTTAAATCATCTCATTAATAAATCATGATCTTTATTTATTTGTAACTTGGAATTAAATTGAAATGATAAAAGATTTATTTTAATTTTAGAATTTGATGAAATATAAGGGTTAATAGTTGAACATAAGGTTTAAAGACAAATCAGGAAATAGTAAACACAAGGTTCGAGGTTAATTAGGAGGCATAAATTCATGTTGTAGCCCTTCAGCCTGTTTAGCCGAGAAATGGCGTTTATGTGTGATTTTTATGAATTTATGTTTCTGAAATTGTCCTCGATAAATCCTCTGTTGTTTAATTTCTCTGGTATATCTTTTGTAATTCTTTTTATGTTTTGTTAAATTGTCATAGATGAACCTTATATTCATTCTTATTTTGGAAATTAAATACTTCTTTATATTAGTTCAGTAATTTTTTGAATATGGTATATAGGTTGTAAATCAATAATCTCAATGTATGCGAAAGCAACTAAGAAAACATTTGTAAAACAATGCCACGTATCAGATTCAATTGTTTTCCAAG
>NC_133320.1:6875510-6878800 GCF_012295235.1 Primulina huaijiensis
TATAAATTAATGTTGAGTTGGGATTGCACAACTCGAGTGAGGTTTGACTCGAGTTTCCCTAAATCACATACTTTATTTTATTGCATTGATATTTGCAATTAATGAATGAATTGATATGCTTGTTCTATTGATATATAGATAGCAGGTATTAAATGATTGGTCTTGTGACAGAAGTGCCTGATAGTGATAGAATCGTCACTGGCACATTGCACATTGTCACAGGATAGGAATATGGCAGAAGTGCCATAGTCTTTGACAGATAGGTCAGGACATCGGACGTTTGGTCATATCGAAGTGGATAGAATTGGAGTTGCTTCTATTACTGATGTTCGATATGGAAAGGGCCAAAGTCTGTGAATAAGAACGTACCACCACCCCGATCGGGAGTGTAGGTGGGTGTATGTTCTTATTCTGATCGGGATCTCTAGATTAGGACTGAGTCGAGTCTGAGTCGGAGAATGACGGAAAGTGATTCATTGATTAATATTGATTTATGAATCCTGAATATGGTACATGGAGTTATGTTCCTGATTTTGGTACATGTTTAGAATATGACTTTTTATTGATATTGATTCATGTTTCGGATTATGATACATGCGATGAATACTTTATTCATGTTTTTATTAGGATGCATGTTATGAATATATTTTATATGATGTTACATTGATTATATGATTGCATGTATACATGGTTTATACTGAGAATATAATTCTCATCGGAGTTATCCGGCTGTTGTCTTGTTTGTATGTGTGCATGACAACAGGTGGGACAGGATCAGGGTCAAGAAGAGAACGAGGCTGGACTAGATAGCGTGGAGATCCGGGCTCAGAATTAAATTAGGATTCAACACAGATATGTAGTTGGACCTAGTTGAATTATTATAGACAATACAAGATTTGTATGTTTATGTTTAATATGTATTTCAGATCGATTTACATTACGTTTCCGCTTTGTATTTAAAAAAAAAATTTTAGACCCTGTTTATTATAGTTGATTAATTAGTCCCAATGACAATTAAGAACATGATTAGCGTCCTTAAGAACATGATTTGCGTCCGGGTCCCCACAACGCTAATAGCAAAACAAGGTCACTGTTAGTGAATCCTTGTGGATTTGTTTGGACATTGAGACTAAGCTAAGCTATCCATTCCTTTCTCACAATCTATGTTGAGAATGTTTGAAGGAAGCTTTCCTTTGGAAGTTAATTCTTTAGGGATAAAGAATTCCTTCGCTTGGTTTCTGGTAGCAGCTTCCTGCTTGACACCAGATGATTCACCACGCTCAGTGGTTGAGGCAAGGATTCTTTCATGAGGAATTTCTTCCTCTTCAGAGTCAGAGAACTCAAAATCCTCTGTTTTGGTTTCATCTTCTGCTACGAAGATAGTTTCATCTTGACTATCATAAATTAGTTTTAATTCATGATTGTTGTCAAGTTCTGTTTTGATTTCTTGATCACTTAAGGCAAGAAGCCTAATTGTTTGATCTAAGGTATCAATTTTTTGATTGTTGATAAATACTTCTTCATGCTCGAGAGCAGTCCAAAAATATTTATCAATTTTATCCCTTTGGCCATTTCCATTCAGGATAAATTTTATTGGTTCCGAATTCAAGATTTCCCACAAAATGATATGGTGGACTATACCTGTATTTGGATTTTGGTTTTTCTGGTTCCTTTTCAGGTTCCGGATTAACCTTTTCTTTTCCTTTTTCCTGAGGCAAGTTTTTGATTGCATCAAGAATTTCTTTGTTGCAGGGACATTTTTCCATTGTTTTGGTAATGTCTGCAATTATTTTTGCTGCTGCTTTATCAATATAGTCTGTAAGACTTTCTTGATCAGCGCTGCTTGTTGTTGGATATTACTTTAGTTCTTTCAATTGTTTTTCAACTTTTGAAAATCTTTCAAGGATTTCATCCAATTTTTTATCTACAGTGACAATGGATGCCATTATTCACCGAAAAATTTTTATGAGTTTTTCCTTTATTAGGATTAACTCTTTTTTGAAATCTTCTACAGCTTCTGTTTTCTGTATTAGATCTTTGTTTATTGAATCTTGAATTAAATTTAATTTTTCAATTAAATTTTTATCTTGGGATTCAATTTTTTCAGCAAGATTTTTTAGGTCTTTGCTATTAATACTCCCAAGGCGCGGAATGGGGGTAGGGTATGCAAAAATAAAACATTTAAGCATAAACTACTTATTCTTATTGCAAGGTTATGATCCTTGAACAATTTGTCTTGATACTTTGATAAGTATCTATAAGTACAAGGCGTTGTATCACCCTGTCGTCTTATGGTTACATCCACTGGAGTGGGTAGACCGACGGTTGGGAGCTTTCCAGCCGATATACTTATTGATACCATGATGGTATTCAAGGCGAATTGCCAGTGTTTTGAAAACTAAAAAGTTTTACTTGTTTGGTTTTGTTGCTATGGTTGGCAACAGCACCCCACGAGTTGTTTAGAATCATAGATTCTTTTCTTCTTCAAAAAAAATTTTTTGTCTGAAAACTTTATTCTTGTTCCTATATGATTAAGAATTGTAAATAAGTTGATTCAATAAATGTTTTCGTACCTTTGTTCTCCTAAGAGGAGTACGCCTGTGGTCGTCTGTCCTTGCTCTTCCTACTCTCCTGCTTTGCTGGCCTCAAGGGGGCTCTTCACCTTCACGGCCTCCTGCCTACGGTGGCTTTCCCTATCCGTACCCTTAATACAGGTTTCACAAGAGCAATTACACTATTGACCCACGCACTCTTAAGAAGATGGTACGAAAAACTTTGTTTTATTGAAACAAACTTATAATTTACAGAGTTCTTGCTCCTCTAGGAACAAGTTTGTTTCTTAGCCAGACATCTCTAGTGAGAAGAATTCTGTGTAAGGAGAATTCTTTGTGTTTTTTTTTTTCGAAGTGTCTTTCTAAGTGAGGAATGGGTTCTTTATATAGAGGTTGGAAGCCCGTTTCCCGGTATTCACGTACTGACACGTGTACAGAAATCCTATCAAGTGGACAGTTTTTCCCGGTTAAGGGTAGTGATAAAGCCACTTGGTACATTATTGCTAAAAACAAAAATATGGACCCAAAAGTGGTCCTTACAAGAATGGAGGGCAGATTCTCCGAATATTCTGCCTTTGTTGCAGAGTCGTCACATGGCTCTGTCTCCTTGACCTATTCGGTCTTCTTTTGCGTCTTTGTGCATTTCTTCAAATGCCTTGGAGAGCATCTTACAGACCATGGGTTTGTCTGCTGTTGGGACCTGGACGGTACCTTTCAGGAAGGGTTGTAGGAATCCCA
>NC_133320.1:6878900-6881666 GCF_012295235.1 Primulina huaijiensis
AGTTGTTTTGTACTAGACGTGTAATGGATTTTCTAAACACTAGTAAATGATTGTACTAAAACAGAGTTGTATGTACATTATGTTTGTTTACTCGAATAAATAATAGTTTCATGCTTCATTTATACATTTGATTTAATGTTAAAAGCAAAATTTTGACCCACATTTTTTAGCAAAGATCCAATTTATCCCAAAGATAATCGAGTTAGAGCCCGGGTCCCCACAAGAGGTGGTATCAGAGCAGTAGGTTCTGTATAGACTGAGATAGAAGAGAGTGAGCGGGGTAGATCGAGTCGTCTTCCTTGCTTATATCATGCTAGCACACGTCATGATTTATTGCTTTCCCTATGATATATTGTATTGTTATCTGAGTTGATTTCAGCATCTAATTGCAAAGACTGAATCAGAACCGATTCTGGATCAGAGGTATATGATTAGAGGAGGACTGAGACAGATTGTATAGATTGTGTACTAATCCGTTTGATAATCAGATATGCCTCCTCGACGAGTACCACAACCAGTAGCAGGTCGGGCAATAGAACAGGGCAGTACTTCGAATGACCCTATGGATGTTACTGCAACACCAATGGAGACGTTGTTAAAGCGGTTTCAGTCGTTCCGACCACCGATACTGAAGGGTACGGAAAATTCAGTTGACTGTGAAAGCTGGTTAGATGACATTGAGATGTTATTTGAGTCCCTTGATTATACTGATGAGCGGCGAGTGAAGTTGATTGGGGCACCAACTGCAAGAGATTGCCAAGAACTGGTGGCTTACCACGAAGAGAGCCTTGGAGCATCGTCGCACAGAGGTCACTTGGAAGGTGTTCAAGACAGAGTTTTATCAGCGGTTCTTTCCCGTCTCCTACCGAAAAGACAAAGGTGCTGAATTTGCCAATTTGAGACAGGGACAGCTGAACATCGAAGAATATGTTGCTAAGTTCTCTGCATTGCTCCGATTTGCTCCCCACGTTGCTGGGAATGACGAGGCCGTTGCGGATCAGTTTATCAATGGCCTGAATCCGGAGATATTCACCTTGGTGAACACGGGACGACCCAACAATTTTTCTGATGCCTTGAACAGGGCGAAGGGAGCAGAAGCCGGGTTGCTTAGGCAACGAAGCACTTCTTATACCACTCAGACTCCTAGACCACCCCAGCCCTCGGGTCAGTATCAGCAACCACCTCCCAGATTCGAGAGTGGTGGTAGCAGCAGCGGGAGGAAAGACAGTTTGAAAGTGAAGGGGAAGCAGTTCAAGAAATCAGGGAGCAGTTCGTCGAGCTCCAGTGGGCCGAGACAGACAGGGTCGGGCCAGAGATCAGAGTATACAGGGGTTTACTGTAGTTCTTGTGGAGGTAGACATGCCACCGAACAGTGTCAGGGCGTGATGGGTCGCTGCAACATTTGCAGACAGCAGGGCCACTTCGCCAGGGTCTGTCCACAGAGAGGTGCACAGCAGACTCAGAGTGTAGGAGCATCTGGCTCTGTAGCTCAGCCAGAGAGGCAAGCGTCATCTGTTCATTCATTCCAGCCAGTCCCTACATCGACACAGCCCCGAGCCAGAGGTGGTCAGACAGTGAGCCAACCTCCCAGACAGCAGGCTCGAGTGTTTGCATTGACAGAAGAGCAGGCTCAGGATGCCCCTGATGACGTGATAGCAGGTAATTGTTCGCTTTGCGGTTACCCTGCTTATGTACTGATAGACACAGGTGCATCACATACATTCTTATCTGAGCATTTTGCATTGACACATGCATTGCCTATGGAGTCGTTGTCTACTGTATTGTCTGTCTCTTCTCCTTTGGGGACAGGGTTGATATCAGTGACATCTGTTAGATCATGTTTACTACAGTATGATGGACATGAGATAGATTTAGACTGTATTGTACTTGGGTTATCTGATTTTGATTGCATTATTGGTATCGACATGCTAACCAAGTACAGAGCGACAGTAGACTGTTTCCACAAGATTGTTAGATTCAGACCAGAGATGGCTGAAGAGTGGAAGTTCTACGGCAAAGGTTCTAGAGCCAAGATTCCTTTGATTTCAGTATTGGCTATGACTCGATTACTACAGAAAAGAGCAGAGGGGTTCCTTGTCTATTCAGTAGATCTACTGAAATTGAGTCATACCTTGGCAGATATGCCAGTGGTTTGCGAGTTTGCAGATGTGTTCCCTGATGAGATTCCGGGATTGCCTCCAGTCAGAGAGGTAGATTTTAGCATCGACCTAGTACCAAGTACGGTTCCTATTTCTCGAGCTCCTTATAGATGGCACCGATAGAGTTAAAAGAATTGAAAGAACAGCTTGAAGATTTGTTGGCCAAGGGATATATCAGACCGAGTGTATCTCCTTGGGGCGCACCAGTGTTATTCGTGCGAAAGAAAGACGGTTCGATGAGATTGTGTATCGATTACCGGCAACTGAACAAGGCAACAGTAAAGAACAAGTACCCATTGCCTCGCATCGACGATTTGTTTGATCAGTTGCAGGGATCCTCTGTCTATTCCAAGATCGACTTGCGATCTGGATATCATCAGCTGCGAGTCAGAGATTCAGATATACCGAAGACTGCATTCCGAACCAGGTATGGACATTTCGAGTTTATTGTCATGCCTTTTGGTTTAACGAATGCGCCAGCAGTGTTTATGAGTCTGATGAACCGTGTCTTTCAGAGGTATCTGGATGAGTTTGTGATTGTTTTTATAGATGATATTTTGGTTTACTCGAGAAATGAGACTGATCATGCTGAGCATTTGAGAATTGT
>NC_133320.1:6881736-6922520 GCF_012295235.1 Primulina huaijiensis
TCGAGGCAGTGATTAGTTGGCCTAGACCAACTTCTGTGCCAGAGATACGCAGTTGCATGGGTCTGGCAGGGTACTATCGACGATTCATTCGAGATTTTTCCAGTATAGCGAAGCCAATCACTCAGTTGACTCAGAAGAATGCGCCTTTTATCTGGTCTGAAGATTGTGAGTCGAGCTTCGTAGAGTTGAAGAAGAGATTGACTAGTGCTCCAGTCCTGACGATACCTGCAGGTACGGGTAATTTCATTGTATATTGCGATGCATCTCACAGAGGGTTAGGATGTGTTCTTATGCAGCGACAACATGTTGTTGCCTATGCTTCGAGACAGTTGAAGCCACACGAGAGTCGATACCCAATTCATGATCTTGAATTGGCGGCTATCGTTTTTGCATTGAAAATCTAGCGTCACTATCTGTATGGGGAAAAATTTGAGATCTACTCTGATCACAAAAGCCTGAAGTATCTGTTTTCTCAGTCAGAGTTGAATATGAGACAACGACGCTGGCTTGATCTGCTAAAAGACTTTGATTGCGAGATCAAGTACTATCCAGGGAAGTCGAATGCAGCAGCGGATGCTTTGAGTCGAAAGGTATGTTCTTTATCTTTGTCGACGATAGGTGTTTCGAATATGATAGAAGATTGTTGCTTTTCTGGATTAGCCTTTGATACAGATAGTAGACCGTTGCGAATTGCCACTATTCAGTGTGAACTAGATTTGATTGTTCGCATCAAAGAGGCACAAAGAACCGATCAGAGTGTTCAGAAGTCGATTGATATGGTCAGAGCAGGACATATTTCTGAGTATCAGGTACTTGATCATGTTCGGTATGTGAATAACCGTCTTGTAGTGCCAGATATTTCAGATTTGAAACAACAGATACTGTCAGAAGCGCACTGTAGTCGGTTCAGTATTCATCCTGGTGGCAGGAAGATGTACAATGATCTGAAGACACAATTCTGGTGGAAACAGATGAAGACAGATATTGCAGAGTTTGTGTCTAAGTGCTTGAATTGCCAACAGGTGAAGGCCGAGAGAAAGAAGCCCGGAGGGTTACTTCAGAGTTTAGCTATTCCTGAATGGAAATGGGATCACATTTCCATGGATTTCGTCACGAACCTACAACTNGCATCAAAGAGGCACAAAGAACCGATCAGAGTGTTCAGAAGTTGATTGATATGGTCAGAGCAGGACATATTTCTGAGTATCAGGTACTTGATCATGTTCGGTATGTGAATAACCGTCTTGTAGTGCCAGATATTTCAGATTTGAAACAACAGATACTGTCAAAAGCGCATTGTAGTCGGTTCAGTATTCATCCTGGTGCAGAAAGATGTACAATGATTTGAAGACACAATTCTGGTGGAAACAGATGAAGACAGATATTGCAGAGTTTGTGTCTAAATGCTTGAATTGCCAACAGGTGAAGGCCGAAAGAAAGAAGCCCGGAGGGTTACTTCAGAGTTTAGCTATTCCTGAATGGAAATGGGATCACATTTCCATGGATTTCGTCACGAAGCTACAACGATCATCCCGAGGCTGCGATGCGATTTGGGTTGTGATAGATAGATTGACCAAATCCGCATGCTTCATTCCGTACAAGATGACGTACAGATATGATCAGATGGCCGAGATATATGTCCGAGAAGTGGTCAGATTACATGGTGTGCCGAAGTCGATCGTATCAGATCGTGATCCACGATTCACTTCACACTTTTGGCACAGTCTACAGCAGGCTCTAGGTACGACTTTACACTTGAGTACTGCTTACCATCCCCAGACAGACGGACAGTCAGAGCGGACTATCCAGACTTTAGAAGATATGCTGAGAGCTGTAGTACTAGATTTTGGTACTAGTTGGCAAGATTCACTAGCTCTTTGTGAATTCTCGTATAACAACAGCTACTAGACTAGCATCGAGATGGCACCGTTTGAGGCATTATACGGAAAGAAGTGCAGATCTCCATTGTACTGGGATGACATCTCAGAGGTACCAGACTTAGGGCCAGATATGATCCGTGAAATGACAGAGAAGGTGAAGATCATTAAGAAGAGAATGAAGACAGCGCAGGATAGACAGGCGAAGTACGCGAACATCAGACGTCGACCGTTAGTATTTGAACGGGGAGACAGAGTATTCTTGAAGATTTCTCCTTTCAGAGGCGTTGTCAGATTTGGCAAACGTGGGAAATTGTCTCCTCGATACGTCGGTCCGTACGAGATTCTTGAAAAGATTGGCGATCGTGCGTATAGAATTGCTCTTCCTCCTTCTCTATCTGGAATACATGACGTCTTTCATGTATCGATGCTGCGTAGATATATGCCAGATAGTTCTCATGTCCTTCAGCCTGAAGAAGCCGAGTTAGATCTGACTTTGAGTTACGTTGAGCAGTCGATTCAGATTCTTGATCGCAAAGAGAAACAGCTCAGAACGAAGACTATTCCATTAGTGAAAGTTCAGTGGAGTCGTCACAGCATTGAAGAAGCGACTTGGGAAACAGAATCAGAGATGAGACAGAGATATCCAGAACTATTTGCATGAGGTGAGTTTTATTCGGCTTTTGATCATATTGCTTCTTTTATATACCATTACTTGATTTCCTGCGAGTTCGAGGACGAACTCATAATTAAGAGGGGGAGAAATGTAATGCCCTAGATTTTAGGTGGAATTGCTTGAAGAATAGATCGCACCCGCGCCCCAGTTTCTACCGCACCCGCGGTGTAAGGGCAGAAAGTAGAGTTTTGACTACCAGAGAGACCGCACCCGCGGTCCAAGACATACCGCACCCGCGGTTTTAACTCCTGAAACATGAAGAATTACAGTAGGGTTACCGCACCCGCGGTCAGAAGTGAGCGCACCCGCGGTCTTTGAGTCTAGAATTTTGGATGGAATGCCGTAGCCTGAGCGCACCCGCGGTGAAAAGCTACCGCACCCGCGGTGCGACGTGTTGAGTGAAAATTAAAACATGTGTCCTAGCCATGCATATATAATGTGTCCTTAGTCTCATTCTTTCGAGATTTGCAGCCAGAAATTGAGACAGAAACCTCCATAGCTAAAGCTTCATTTCACCTTGGATTTGCGATTGTGCAAGATCCAACCAACCGAAATTGAATCCGAGCTTAGATTCTTGCTCCTCTTGACAAGGGCTTCGAAAGGGTATATGTTTTAATGTTTTCCAGCATGTTTTGATATTCATGTGTTGAAGAAATTCATATATGCTTGATAGTAAATGTTGTTGAGATGATGGAACACATGTATGTACTATCGGATTGAAAACCGGATAGGATATGACATTATTGTGAAAGTCCAGCAGGTATTGAGTAAAGATTATGCAAATATCAGCATGGTAAATTATGCTCTTGAGGAGTATGACTTGTCAAGATTATATTCAAATAGATATGCGAGTTATTGTCATTGATTAATGTTGTTTGAATTGATCGGTATCGCAAGATTACGCCGTTATGCCGTCGAATCGTATTGAGATTGATTATTGATTATTGATTCGTATATGTGTTGATGTGAGTTAGAGATTGATAGAATGCATCTTGAATGTATCATTTCAGAAGTGATATTGACAGATTCGACATCGAGACTTCGACTACGACAAAGACTGTGCAACGAAAAGTATAATTCATGTGAACACGAGAAGACATGACTCGATTCAGACTGGATACGAGTTTCCCAAAATCACATACTAGATTCTTATTTATGTTTGATTATGATCNGTCCTTAAACCTCAGTCTGAGCATCTTCAACCTCCTTCTTTAAAGCAATAAATTTAGCCACAGTAGGCTTTGGCCTCAAATCAAGTACATTGTCAGCATCGGCCATTGTTACATAAGAAGCATCATGTTCTGAAGTGAAGGGAAAACCAGCATCCTTAAGCATTGTGCTGATTTGAACAGAAAAGCCAGTACTTCTCCTTACAATCATATCCTTCATGATTTTGAACAAAAATCTAATCCAGTCCACTTTGATTTCAGAAGTGATGGCTGTCATCACTTGAACCTTTTCTTTAGACAGTCGATCAAAAGTACCGGCCTTAATCAGAAGAGCCTTTGCCACAATGTCAGCAAGCACTTGGTATTCGATTTTCAGAAGCTTCTTGAAACAAGAAGGAGAAAGTTCCTCTCCAGAAGCTGAGAAAGAAGAGAGAGCAGTAGACATCTCTTCCTTATAAATACTCAATAGTTCAGAAGTACTTGAGAGTGGGAGGAGGAACGTTGTAATGCCCTAGATTTTAGGTGGAATTGCTTGAAGAATAGAACGCACCCGCGCACCAGTTTCTACCGCACCCGCGGTGTAAGGGCAGAAAGTAGAGTTTTGACTACCAGAGAGACCGCACCCGCGGTCCAAGACGTACCGCACCCGCGGTTTTAACTCCTGAAACATGAAGAATTACAGTAGGGTTACCGCACCCGCGGTCAGAAGTGAGCGCACCCGCNTTGTCAAGCTAGACGTTCGGTGATATCGACGCATAGGAGCAGATTTCCTCCGATTGTAGACACTCGATATAGACAGGACCGAAGTCTAGGAATAAGACGTACCGCCACCACGATTGGGAGAGTAGGTGGGAGACTTGTTACGTCTTATTCACACCGGGATCCCTAGACGTAGATATGAGTCGAGTCAAAGAATAAGAGTCGAAGAGTTTTATCTGTTTTCACTAATGTGTTATAAACATTGATTTATGTTTTATTATGTTGTGTTTAATCGCATGACATGCATGTATACATGTTTTATACTGGGATTTATTCTCACCGGAGTTTCCGGCTGTTGTTGTGTCTGTATGTGTACATAACAACAGGTGGGGCAGGATCAGGGTCGCGAGCAAGATGAGAGATCAAGATATTGTGGTGATTTCGGGCATAGCGGATTACTAGTTGTTTTGTACTAGACGTGTAATGGATTTTCTAAACACTAGTATATGATTGTACTAAAACAGAGTTGTATGTACATTATGTTTGTTTAATCGAATAAAGAATAGTTTCATGCTTCATTTATACATTTGATTTAATGTTAAAAGCAAAATTTTGACCCACATTTTTTAGCAAAGATCCAATTAATCCCAAAGATAATCGAGTTAGAGCCCGGGTCCCCACAAACGTCAGTCCCAAAACTGCAGCATCAATGGAGATAGATGCATCTCACTGGGAATAGATGATTTTCCCTTCCTCGACAGTGGCCTTTGCATAGAAATCCAAGAGAGTAGATTTGTAGATGATGGCGGGTGATTCCAAGAACTTTCTGAGACCAGATTTTCCAATTGCTTTAAACATCCGAACAAGATTCTCGTCCTTGATAGTCAGAACTGAAGCAAAGTTAACTTGATAAGCATTCGATGTATATGCTCCAGCCATTTCTGCAAATAGAATGAGTTCGAAGTAGATTCTGTAAAATAGATCAGTGCGAGAGAAAGCAGTAGTTAGAAATCAAAAGTCTGAAAACGTAAAAATGAAATGATATGGAAGAGGCGGTTAATATTAAAAAATGTACAACCGTAAGTGAAACATAAGGACATGTGTCAATATGTTTGCGGTTGAATTTGAAAAGTTTAAACAGAGTGTCAGGTACGACAAAAATATACTAAAATAGACGAGCTGTTTAAGTGGTTATTAAAGAAAATCAGAAGAGGATTTGTCGTCTTATGATAATATCTACTGAAGTCATAAAGTACTTAAGTATAACCAGCACTTTGATAAAAACTAGTAGACACATTGTTTTATCGAAAAGACAAACCTTCTTCTGATTCTGACAAAACAAGCGAATATCGGTAAAAAAAAATTCCCCCTCAATAAATGCAACTAATAAATGCGAAGATACGAAATCTGAGAGAATGACATGTGACTCTTGATATTCGTGCAGGATGAGTCGATGGATGTTTATCAGCTTCCCCGAGGCTTTCTATAAAAACCTGCAAGTTCACAAACTAAGTCATTTACACAAATAAAAAATCAAAACAAATGGATGATACATGTATCCTCTCGGAGTCTTCTCCAGAGTCTGATTCAGCAGAAGAGTTCCAAAGGCAGCTTCCAGCTTCTCGTGAGATGATGTTTGAAGACATTTTTTTTCATGATATGAAGACTTGGAAGAAATTCATTGACCTGTAATATGAACAATTAGTTAGATTGTTCAAAATTAGAAGGATTAAGCTGCAGAATCATCCCGTTCACAAACCACGACCATGTCAAGAAAGGGGATTCCAGCAGATCTAAGTTAGATTCCTACTGAAGTACTAAGTATTGCTGAAATCAACAAGTGTAATAGATAAAGACAATGTAATGCATCAGTTATTATGAATGAAAAGTCTCACTTTGGCATTACTGTCGTTTATCTACTGCTTTTTACTTAATGCAAATGACAAGAAAAGGTAGGAAAAACTTAGTCTGAGTAAGTTGGAAAACGTTTCGGTTGACTTGAGATTCTTCATCTCCTTCATCATTAAATGTAGCCTTTCTATAAATAAGTTAAAAAAAATGTTAGATATCAACAATTCAATATGTCTAGTTCAAGAAATTCCGATGCCTGCAGCAGTACACATGTTCAAGTTACAATAGAATCACTTCCTCATCTGGAAAATCTTATGAAGACTATTGAGGAGTACGTCTGGATGAAGGTCATGTCTTCATGGTTTAAGGTGCAAGATCTCCAGAATATGCATCGAAATGGTTGGACTCCTACTGCCGCACAGAGAGTAACAACAAGAAAGTACAAGCAGCAGTGTGACGTCGATCCTATTACAGAGCTTGCTTCTGATCAAGTTCTGCTACATGTGATGCTGTGGAAAGAGTGGCATTAGCTAGAAAAAATTTCCAGTGCAGAATCCTTTACAAGGATTCAAAGTCATGAATTGAATAACTGGATATCTGAGTGGCAAGATTCTGTAGGAACTGAGATGTCTCGTGTAACATGGTTTCGATTTTATTCGCAATGAAAATAAGTAGTTACCACAAGTTGTCTTTTTACCTTACAAACACACGGATGTTAGTTTATTAATCATAAAAAACTGGTAATAATTAACAAACTGATAACAACAAAATATTTAAGTTAAATCAATTAAACCAAGAACATTACGAGAATAAGAAAACTTATTTTCAGGCAGAGGTTTTGTAAAGATGTCTGCTGCTTGTTGATCAGTAGAAATGTATTCTAGACGAATATCCTTATTCTGCACATGATCTCTAATGAAATGATGTCTGATATCAATGTGCTTTGTTCTGAAATGAAGTACTGGATTTTGAGTGATTGCTATAGCACTGGTATTGTCACAGAAGATGGGTGATTTAGAGGCTTGAACTCCATAGTCTTTAAGTTGTTGCTGCATCCACAGTATTTGAGAACAGCAGCTTCCAGCAGCAAGGTATTCTGCTTCTGCAATAGACGTGGCTATGAAAGTCTGCTTCTTACTAAACCAGGAGATCAACCTATCACCAAGAAATTGACAAAAACCACTTGTGCTTTTTCTATCCAGTTTGCAACATGCATAATCAGCATCTGAATATCCAATAAGATTGAAAGATGATTCATTGGGATACCATAGGCCGACATAATATTTCAGTATACGCTTAGCATCAATATAATATGACTGCTTAGGGTTAGATTGAAATCTTGCACAGATGCAAACAGCAAACATAATATCAGGTCTACTGGCAGTAAGATATAACAGTGAGCCAATAAGACCACGATACTGAGTTACCTCTACTGAAATTCAGTTTTCATCCTTGTCAAGTTTAGTAGATAAGCTCATAGGAGTAGAAGCAGCAGAGCATGTTTCCATGCCAAACTTTTTCAGTAGTTCCTTAGTGTACTTAGCCTGATTTATGAAAATTCCAGTATCAAATTCCTAGAAAGAATGTTAATTCTCCCATCATGCTCATTTCAAATTGTTCCTGCATTGATTTAGAAAACTTTGCACACAATTTGGGGTTAGTTGGCCCAAAAATAATGTCATCAACATAAATCTGTACTAACATGATGTGCTTATTCTTAACTAAAGTGAACAAAGTCTTATCTACTGTGCCGATTGTAAAATCATGGTTGACAAAAAATTGTGAAAGTTTATCATACCAATCTCGAGGTGCCTGTTTCAAACCATACAGGGTTTTGTGTAATTAAAATACATAATGTGGTAGGAAATGATCGATAAAATCTGGAAGTTGTTCAACGTAGACCTCTTCTTGCAATAGACCATTTAGGAAGGTGCTTTTCACATCCATCTGATAAACTTTTATGTTCTTGAAAGCAGCAAAGGCTAAAAATATTATGATAGCTTCAAGTCTTGCTACTGGTGCATAGGTTTTATCATAGTCTATTCCTTCTTCTTTTCTGAAACCTTGAGCTACCAGTCTTGTTTTATTTCTGACTACCGTGCCTTCTTCATTTAGCTTGTTTTTAAATACCCACCGGGTTCCAATGACAGCTTGATGAGATGGTCTAGATACAAGAAACCAAACTTCATTTCTTTTAAATTGATTCTATCCGTTGATCAGTTTAGCTATTCCGCTGTCAGTTTGAACTCAAAAACCATGCAAGCTACTAAAACAACAAGATATAGAGTCGAGAGAAGTGGCTACAATGTTAGTTGCAAATTCAAAGATCTTCTCTCTTCCCACGACAAATGCATATAAAATTTTTAAAATGATTTCGAATGTCATTTTAAATATCATTTGGAAACATATTTTAAAATATCAGTTTTCAAATGTTCTTCTTAGAACAGATAGCTCTGATACCAATTGCAAACATTATGAAGGGTTCAAAAGCAAGCCCCTAAAAGCTTTTAACTTTTGTGATCTAAATAACTGAAATAAAGGGGATCGGTTCGAGCTTGTATCAGTTCAACTATGGTGAGAACTGAACTGATATCGGCAGAGCTGATCAAATCAGTTTTAAAGCAATAGTTAAACAATTAGGAACACAAGATATGTTTATAGATGTTTGGAGACTTCAACTGCTCCTACGTCACCTCTTCTATCACCTCGAGTAGGTTCCACTTGAAAACTTTTGTTTATACAACACCTTGTACAAACCCACTCAGCTTAGGACTTACACTACTGCCTAATTGAACTCCTAGCCTAGACTTAAGGCAACACATTCCAACCAACACTTGTTTAACCTCTATGTGTTAAAAACTACATACACAAGTTTAATGTCTTTGTGCAAGACTCACTCAACTAATCTTTGAAGTTCAACTCTCTTGTATATGTGTGAGTGATTGTGTGTGCGTGTGTGAGAACTGATCTATGAATAAAACACGAAGGTGTTCTCACACAGAGAGAATTGTGCTTCTAATCTAAGCTGATAACACGTTGAAGTGTTCCCTCAAATCTGGGCTGATTGTTTCTTGTAAGCTGATATGCATTATGCGTGCCTCTCTCATCTGTGTTCATCCGCACACACACTTCTCTTCGTTGATGGTCTTGATCTCCTATATATGGAGGCAGTGTAACCGTACATCAAGACTCATCAAATATGTTCGTTGCAATTTAAATCGGTTCCTTGAAATTTGTGTCTTGTCCTTTTTGACAGCCATTATGGAACGTCTTGTCTTTAAGCTCTGCTGCAACGTTCATTATTGTCCTTTGATTGGGCAATTTCTTTTACACCCTTGTGCAAAGCTGGATTTCACTTAGATAAACTTGTCTTGTTCTGAAAACTAATCGGATCCTAACTGATGCTCTGAACTTGTCGGCTGAACTGGTCTGGTGAAATCAGTTGGCTCGTCAGCTGAACTGATTTCACTTATTCAGTTAAATTGGTCAGCTGGCTCTTCATCAGTTGAACTCTTCGTTCAGCTGGTCGGGCTTCTGAAGATCTTCTGCTGAACCACCTATCCACTGAACAATCCGTGGAACTGGTCTTTGATATGTCAGTTGGACTAGTTCAGTTTGTTCAATCAGTTAGCACTTTCAGTTTGCGCCTCGATAGCTTCAATTTTGGCTCGGTAACTGATCAGTTCGAAGCCTGATTAATTTCAGATTTCTGCGCACTTATGTATATTCGTTAGAAACAAAACAACAATTTTTGTTAACATTAAAATCAAGATTACGAACGTGAAATGTTTGAACAAACATTCTTCTTATTAATTGCATCAATTGTAATTGGTATAACCAACTCATGCTCGTATTCCCAAGACTTGACATTCATCTGCAAAGAGACAAGATCCATGTCCAACTAGATAATTATGTGATGTCATCAAAAGCAATTGGACATTGAGGATAATAGTTTTTCCTTTTCTCAACATAGATATTGATCAACTTCCGAATCTTCATCAAATCAAATAGATAGTGTCTTCTTTGAATGGCTTCTAAACCTATAGCTCTTTCAAGAGCTGACTTCATCATCATCTTCTTGAGATGGGTGACTATCCTAATTTCAACCCATTCGTCGAAATATTGAATTTCTTCCTCATCATATTCATCGACTTCATCCATTAGTAAGTCAATTCGAGTTTGCACAGCTGAAATTTTTTCATCATCTTGTTCAAGGACCATTTTCTCTTCTTATTTTCATAACACAACTTGCATAGTCAGTTTGGATTCATGTCCTGAACTAGTAGCCTGAATAGAATCCTTGATAGCAACACCTTCAGTATGAGGATTTGGAGGAGGAACAAGAATCCTAATGACTTAGGGAGGAGTTGGAACCACAACAACATGTACTTTGGATACCACAAGATTTCAGCAGCCTTGACAATAATTGTAACAATTTGTTCAGAAATCGTTGTGGCACCAGGAACTTGAGAAACTAGAACCGATTCAATAGCCTTTGAAACCAGTGGAATTGGCTTGGTCTTCAAAGTCCTCGAATTTTTTATTAGCAGAGGATAACTGCTATTAGCAGCCTTAGAATCACTTGATTGTACCACCAACTTCTTTTGGGCTTCAGTGTTGGAGCCTTGTTACTCTTTTTCTCGCTAGTTGGATTCTTAGAGGCAGCCATCTCTTCTCCAATTTATTTCTTAATATCCAGAAGGACCGCAGTAAAGAAGTTAAAGGAATGCCCCTTTTGCCTTAATGAGATGACACTCTGTGGATTCAACGTCTTGAACTTATGCAGAGTTACTGGTTCACTTAGAGGAACACCGACATATTCGAAAAATCTATTTAGGGGAATAAAAATCCATGCGGACGCTTATCAAATGTAATCATAGATTTTAGAGTCTGAAAGAGAACTATTGACCATTTGACCTTCAATCCAGCAGCTATAGCAGCCACGACCAAAAAAAATTTAGTAGTGAAGGCATCAAAAGAGCCTCCCTTAGCCAATATTGTTGGAACTTTTCAAGTTCGCAATCTTGATTTTGATGTTAACAAAACTTGTTAATTTGCGTTACTAATAATCTACCTTAGCGTGCAGAATCTAGGATCAGTCTCGAGCTGTTAACATCGCAAACCGAAGTCTTAACTG
Source organism: Primulina huaijiensis (assembly GCF_012295235.1). Taxonomy (NCBI): domain Eukaryota; kingdom Viridiplantae; phylum Streptophyta; class Magnoliopsida; order Lamiales; family Gesneriaceae; genus Primulina; species Primulina huaijiensis. The sequence goes on from NC_133320.1 coordinate 6,893,146, forward strand.
ATCGCACAAACTGAATCAGGCTAACCGTTACGTCAATTGAGCAGTCCAATTGATTGTCCAGTTGATAGGTGGTTCAGCAGGAGAACCTCAGAAGCCTGGCCAGCCGAAAGAGTGTTCAACTGATGAAGAAACCCAGCTGATCAATTCAACTGAACGAGAGTTAAATCAGTTCAACTGATTTCACCAGTCCAACTGAATATTAGTTCAGCTGACCAGTCCGAAGCATCAGTCAGAATCTCTCAGTTGTAGATGAAGACAAACTCTTTTATTGGATTTCAGATGTGCGTGTAGGTACAAAGCCACTGTCTAGTCAAAGGACAATAATGGACGTTGCATCAGAGCATTAAAAACAAAACGTTTCAGAAGGGCGGTTAAAAAATCGAGACACAAAGTCCAAGAAACGAATTCAAGATGCAACGGATACAATAAATGAGTCTCACTGTACGATCAGTCTTTCCCGCCTATATAAAGAGAATATCAATGAAGACTCAACAATAACAATAAAAACAACAAGAAGAATAACAACAACGAAAATAAGAGAGAAAAGAAAGGGCACGCATATTGCAAATCAGTTTTCAGAAGCAATCAGCCCAGAGGGACACTTCAACGTGTTATCAGCTTAGTATAGAAGCTTTTATCCCTCTATGTGTGAGAACATCCTTGTTCAGTTCTCACACACAAACACTCTCAACCACTCAAATACTGTCTTGCACAATGACGTTAAACTTGTGTATATAGTCTTTGACACATAGACGTTAAAGAAGTGTTGGTTGGAAGGTGCTGCCTTCAGTCATCTCGATTTAATTAATCGGTGTTAAATTTCTTAGAACACGAGCTATTGCAGCTCATTGGAGAATATAGTGTTCGCAATGCCTTCGAAGGCATTAGCACACTTGATCCTTCAATTGATATCAGAGCGGGTTGTTATAAGAAAAAAATTTGAAGAAAATTGTGTTTTAAAATTTGTTACTTTAAAATAGTGTTAAAAGTATTTCATACTATTTTCAAAACTATTTGAATATATTTATATGTCGCTCTTTAGCAAAGAGTTGAGAAGATTGGTTCGGCAACTAACATTGCAGCCACTTCAATAGACCCTTAGCTTTGGGGTTTTAATCAGCCTGCAGCGGTCAGAGAATCATCTGCAAAGATGCACAGCTAAACTGCTCGCTGAACAAGATTTCAGTTGCAAGCCTACCAGGTTAGCTGTTCTTCAGACGAAACTCATCCATGTTGGGATGTTGGTTGATTTAATCACCAGCTGAATTCCACGTGAGCCTAGTCAGAGTCTGCTCGATCAGTTGAGTAAGCACAGAGGTCAAGTTCAAAGTAGTTTAACTCGTTTCTCTAGCAAATTGTATTCACAACCGATGCAGCATTTCAAGCAGTCAAGCAACCAGTTGATGGTATATCCAGTTCTGTCGCATAAGCCAACTGATATATGATGTTGTTTAAATTATGCTATTGTTGTAGCAATTTTTCCTTTTCAACTGATGTATGTACTCAGATGTAAATACAAGGAAATTTATTTAATAAACATCATGTTTGTTCAGCTGTGTTTCGTTGTGACTGAATGGATATTTCCAGATTTATTATGTACATTGCTTGAATGATTATAACCTTTGAATGAATGACAAGATAAATATATTTCAAATTTGTGTTTTTCATTCAGTTTCTGAGGAGGAGTTTTTTTTTCCACAAACAGAAAATCGTTTTGTTTAATCAGTTTGTAAAATTCAGTTGTTGNAGATGAGGACAAACTCGTTCAGTGGATTCCAGCTGTGCGTGTAGGTACAAAGCCACTGTCTAGTCAAAGAACAAAAAAAGACGTTGCATCAGAGCATTAAAGACAAAACGTTTCAGAAGGACGGTCGAAAAGTCGAGACACAAAGTCCAAGACACGAATTCAAGATGCAACGAATACAATAAATGAGTATCACTGTACGATCAGTCTTTCTCGCCTAATAAAGACAAGATCAGTGAAGACTCAACAATAACAATAAAAACAACAACAATAATAACAACAACGACAATCAGAGAGAAATGAAAGGGCACGCATATTGCAAATCAGCTTTCAGAAGCAATCAGCCTAGAGGGACACTTCAACGTGTTATCAGCTTAGTATAGAAGATTTTATCCCTCAGTTTGTGAGAACATCCTTGTTTAGTTATCGCACACAAACACTCTGAACCACTCAAATACCGTCTTGCACAAAGACGTTAAACTTGTGTAAATGTTGGCTGGAAGGTGTTGCCTTCAGTCGTAGCTAGGAGTTCAGTTTAGGCAGTAGTGTAAGTCATAGCTGAGTGGGTTTATACAAAGTATTGTATAAATCAAAGTCTTCTAGCGGATCCTACCCGTGGGGATAGAATGGGTGACGTAAGAGCAGTTAAAGTCTCCGAACATCCATAAACATATTTTGTGTATTTAACTGATTAACTGCTGTTTTCAAATTGTTTTTGATCAGTTAGAGTATCCGTAAGTTCAGTTGTCACCATAACTGAAATGATAAATTCAAAAACTAATCTATCCTTTTTTAGTTATTCAGTTTACATAAGATAAAATGTTTACTAATAACAGTCTTTTTCACGAAGGATTACTTAGAGTTTCTTCCGCTTGGTTGGTTGATTGGTTGAGATGTGTTTAGAAGGGAGGGTTGAATAAACACTTACGATTTTATAATCTTTTCGAATGAAGTGTCAGTTTTGTCCCAAACTGAAACTAGGAATCTCGTCAGTCAATGACAATCAGTTTAACTGATAACAGTTGCGGAAATAAACTGACTGAAAGATAGAATAAATATTTGAAGTAAGAACACACAAAGATTTACGGATGTTCGGAGACTTCAAATGCTCATACGTCACCCCTTCTATCACAAAGATATGATATGCATTAAAATACTTTGATCGATACAAAACTTGTACAGACCCACTTCAGTTTGAACTTAACACTGCCAAAACTGAAACTCTTAGTTTACGAAATATCTCACAGTTCTTCGACTGAACTTAGCACAACTGACCTAGTTAAAGATCAAATAAACAATAAAATAGTTTGTGCTTATAAGCTCGAAAGGTAGCCTAAATAAGTGTGAGCTTTTTGATTCTTGAGTAAGAGCGATAAATTCAGCAGGATAACAGCAAGCTTAAGAGAATAGATAGATCGATCGATAGATATCTCTTTTTCTCAACCGCTCTTCTCACCTATTTATATGCTTCTCTTCAACGGTAACATTAAATATAATTTGAATCTTTATACCCGTTGATTGTCATGTCAATATTCATCTGACATTCGTACACTATAAGCTCTGAAATACGGCGTTCCACTATGAGTTGCAGTCTGCTTTGTACTGTTGTCGGTTGGATGTCCTTTTCTCCAACTGATGACGTGTACAGCTGAATGATCAGATGATAAGCAATCGCTGGTAAGCTCACAACTGAATATATCAATTGATCAGTCAGTTGACTTCGTAAGTTCAGTTCAGCTGGTTTCAGTTGCCTTCGATAAATTGCGCATTAATATTCAGTTAGGCAACTGTCAGTTGATTTATGTACTTTAGTTATTTCAAACTTCTAAATCAGTTTAGTCCATCAAATTAAACACTTAGTTTGTCAAACAACCGAAACTAAGTTTCCAACAATTTCCTCCTTTTTGGTGTTTGACAAAACTTGTAAAGTATGAACTGATCAACTGAACTTCAAAAATATTTTTCAAACTTATTGTAGATAAAATAATTCTTCTAATGTACAGATTCGTACAAAAAATAGAAAATCAGAAACTAAAGATTTCCTGTCATAGTCTTCAACCAATAACTGTAGTCAGTTGATCTTCATTCCTTCTTTCCTTTGTCTTTCTGATCTTTTAACTGTTCTATTTCTCTTATTTCTCCTTTTTTGTCAAGCACATCAACTTTCTTAGATAAAATTTGAACATCCGTTGTGATATCTGTCATAGAATTCATCACAATGTCTTGCAGCATATCAATCCTTTTGGTGACTTTGCTTTCCAGAAAATCAAATCTTCTGCCGACTAATACTTGAGTTTGAAACTGAGATTCAGCCGACAGTCTGTCTTTCTATTTCTTCCATCTTGAGAAGAAGAGAAGACACAGTCTGATTGATGAGATGTAGTCTGTTTGTGGTAAACTCATTGTTAGAGTTAAGCTTCAAAGAGTCTGCAAGCTGAGTTGACTTTATTTCATAAATAGAATTCATCATACTGACGATGTTGGTCTGAACAGTCTGATTTCTTCAAACAGGACATCAGTATCTGAAATACCAGGAGACATGATTCTGGAAGTTTCTGGAATCGGCACCCGTTCCTGTTGAATAAAGACAACCATAGTGCCGTCAGTTGCTTCGGTTTCATGCGTCACCATTTCTGAAATATTTTCAGTTGTATGTTCCTGGGGAGGAGAAGTGACAGATGGAAGAACAAGAGCAGTAGAAGGTTCTTCAGTTTGTTGAGTAACTGGCTCTTCAGTCGGTTGATTAACTAGCTCTTCAGCTGGCACTTCTTCAGCTGTAACTGAATGCAGCTGAGCCTCTTCAGTTGGTTCAAAAACTGTCTGTTCAGTCATAACAACTGACTGAACTGGCTGTTCAGTTTCTCAAAAAATAGCCTTCTCGGTCGGTTCTTCAGAAATAACAGCTTGATCGGCTGGTTCTTCAACAATAATAGGATCTACTGGTTCTTCAGTAACAATAAATAGATCTACTGGTTCCTCAGTCAAGACAACATCTTCAACTGATTTGGATGTTTCCAGCAGAATATCAGAAGTGACTAATTTGATGACATCATCAAGATTGGCCAATGATGATTCAGCTTCGGAATAAAGCTTCGGATCAGCAGTTGAAGAGGGAGGTGCTGAAGATGATGATGGTTGAACAACTGATGTGGAAGAGGCAGTTGCTTGTTGAGAAGATTCAGCAACTGTGTTCAGCTGGATCTTCTGATGAAAAATCTTGGGAGGCTTTTGAAATGATTAGTTCTTGATCCATTTCCCAACTTTTGATCTCCATCTGCAACGAGAGAAGATTCGAGTCCAGTTGGTCATGCACAGCTTTGTCATTGTATCCAGTTGGACTGGTAGGATCATAGTTTAGTCGCAGTTGAGCAACTATTTTTTGTAGCTTCTTTGCTCTCAGTTGATTGAAGAAATAATTCTTTCGCCCCAGAATTTGAACAATGGTAGATACCTTGACTACTTTCATAACATTTTCCAAATCAACAAATTTCTTCAGTTTTGACTCCCTCTGTAGCTCCTTGGCAAAGACTTCTGTTCTGAATTTCACCCATTCATCATAAGTCTTGAGCTTGTTTGCCGAAAATTCATTGATCTCTTGCCAAATAAGATAAATGTGTGTTTGGATGGCATTGGTTGGTCTGGGCTCTTCTTGTATTTTGCCCTTGCCTTTTGAGTCAGTCAGGGCATGAGGAATGCTCAACTCCGAAGTAGTCGGATCAATTAGTTCTCTGATCACTAGCCCCTTTGTCTCTAATCACTAGCCCCTTTGGTCTGGCAAGAGGTAGAGGGGTGTAGCCAACGATAGTGATCAATGGAGCCTTAACTCCAGCAAGTTTCTTCTTATCACCTGATTTGTTGACCTTCTTCTTTGGTAGAACAGCAGACAGAGGTAACTGATCCTCAGTTGAGGATTTTGTTGGAATAGCTTTTAGATGGATAGCCTTGATAGGCTGTTGAGCCTCTGACTGCATCGGTCTTTCAGTTGGTATGGTCCCAACTACAGTAGCAGGTTTTGTATTCAAAGTTCTTGGCTTCTTGATGACCTTCGGAGATGGAGTCTTCTCAGAGTCAGTTTCACTGATAATCAACTTGCGCTTGATCGTCTTCTTCTTAAGAGTCTTCTTTTTCTGAACTGACTTGGGAGCCTCCAGTGTCCCAATCTCCTTCTTTACCTTCAAGAACTGCTCAGGAGACATGTCCAGTTTCTGCTTTGGTGGCTGGACATTCTTGGCATTGAATATTTTCAGTTTAGATGATTTTTCAGAGTCATCAGTCACCATCCCTTTAAATTTCAGCAAATAGCTAAGCTGCACCGCATAACCCTTTGATTGCTTGGACACTTGGAAAATATTCCTTAGGATGTTGAAAATTATGTTCTTCCAGTTCAATCTCTCCGGCCAGCCATGATAGCAGTCATAGCTTGAAATTTTTCAAGAGTAAGTGCAGCAAAGGATCCAACCTTTGCTAAAAGCCCCTTGGCTACAATATCTGATAGTAGTTGTACCTCTGGTTTCAGCTCCATCTTGGAATCGGAAACTTTGATTTTCCGACCATCAGCAGAAAGAAGGGTTTGAATCTCCTCAATATCAGATACCTTTACTTCAGTGAGATTAACTAGCTCATCAGAAGGCAGTTGAAATAGGTTGCAGAAGAAATCCTTTTCAATGATCAGCAACTGACCATTTACAGTAGCTGCGATACTGCCGGTTGTAGTGACATAGCCTTTGGCATAGAGATCTTGAATCTCTTCAGTATAGATTTCTTGGGAAGATAATCCCAAAAATTGTTTCAGACCAGCTGCTTCCAATTTGATGAAGATGTTCTTCACAGCTTCATTTAATACAGTCATAACTGAGTCAAAGTTGATTGTCATTGCATTCATGACATGAGCTGGGATCTGATTTGCCATTTGATTGAATGTTTTTCTGCGAGAAAAAAAAACTTGAATTTGTTTTTGCACTGTAAATTTGAAGTAAGCGTAAGGAGAAAAACTGAAGTGGAGTGGGTATAGTACTGATGTAAGTGACTATTCAAATTATTGGACACGTGTCAGTCCAGGAAAATTTGAATTAAAAACGTGTGTGCGTGTGGAAAAAGCGTATGTAGAGAATTCATGGATTACGTGGGTCCAGGTTCCAAGATATTATTAGTTGAAAGACAGCAATTAATGCTTCGACAAACAGTCACTTCATTTAATATAGAATGTTATTCAATTTATTAGTTAACTTATCGGAGAAGATCAGTTAGATCAGCAGCTGAATGACCAGTTAAAAAATTGGTCAGTTCAGTTGAAGACCAACTGACTATTGTCTTCTCAGTTAACTTTTCAAATCAATATTCCCCTTCAATAAATGCATATAATTAAGAGAAAGGGTAAGGAAAACTTAGTCTTAGTAAGTCAAAAGACGTTTCAATTGACTTGAGTCTCTTCATCTTCTGCAAAACTTAATTTTCATCAGTTAATAAATAGTTAACGAACTGAATATAATAATTGTCCAACTAACATCAGTTGATAAACATTTAAATAATAATTGACAAACTGTATGAACAACAATTGACAAAGCAGCAATAAAACTGATATAATTAAGATAAATCAATTAAACCAAGTATATTGCGAAAGTGAGAAAACTTAGTCTCTGACAATGGTTAGGTGAAGATGTCAGCAGCTTGTTGTTCAGTTGACACATATTCCAGTCTGATAGCTTTCTTCAAAGCATGATCTCTGATGAAGTGATGCCTGACATCAATGTGCTTGGTCCTTGAGTGAAAAACTGGGTTGTAAGTTATTGCAATCGTGCTTGTATTATCGCAAAATATGAGAGATTCTTTAGCACCAACTCCATAATCTTTCAGTTGTTGCTGAATCCAGGACAGTTGGGCACCTCATGGATTTTTGCTTCTTTCTGAATCTAGAGGTTCCAGCAACATGGTATTCTGCTTCAGTTTTGGAAGTGGCTATGGATGTTTGCTTCTTGCTGAACCATGAGATCAGTCTGTCTCCTAGAAACTGACAAGATCCACTGGTGCTTTTACGATCTAGCTTACATCCTGCATAGTCTGCATCTGAATATCCAACTAAATTGAAAAAAGAGTCTTTAGCGTACCATAATTCCACATTTTGAGTGCCTTTTAGATATTTTAAAATTCTTTTGGCAACTGAAAAATGTGATTGCTTAGGATTTGCTTGAAATCTAGCACACATGCAAACAGCAAATACAATATCAGAACGACTAGCAGTTAGGTACAATAATAAACCTATTAAACCTCTGTAGAGTGTCGTCTCAACTGATATTCCCCCTTGATCATTGTCTAGTTTGACTGATGAACTCATGGGAGTGCTGGCTGCTGAACATGTTTCCATGCCAAATTGCTTGAGCAATTCCTTCGTGTATTTGGTCTGACTGATAAAAATACCAGTGTCCAGTTGCTTCACTTGTAGTCCGAAAAAGAATGTCAGTTCACCCATCATACTCATCTCAAATTTGTCCTGCATTAACTTGGAAAATTTCTCACATAATTTGGGGTTAGTTGACCTAAATATAATATCATCAACATATATTTGAACAAGTAAAATGTGATCATTCTTAGAAAATTTGAACAAGGACTCGCCAACTGATCCAACAGTAAAATCATGATCAGTTAAGAATTTTGAAAGTGTTTCATACCAAGCTCTTGGAGCTTGTTTAAGACCATATAAAGCTTTGTTCAAATTATAGACATGATCAGGAAAAGAGTGATTGATAAAATATGGTGGTTGTTCAACATAAACTTCTTCATGCAACTGACCATTCAGAAATGCACACTTTACGTCCATCTGGTAAATTTTAAAGTTCTTAGATGATTCATAGGCAAGGAACATTATACGTTTCATCATAGTCAATTCCTTCTTCCTGCCTATATCCTTGTGCTACAAGTCTTGCTTTGTTGCGTGCAACTGAACCATCTTCGTTCAATTTATTTCTGAATACCCATTTTGTACCTATAATTTTTTTACAAATTGGTCTTGGAACTAAGTTCCAGACATTGTTATGGGTAAACTGATTTAGCTTCTCTTGCATTGCATTTATCCAGTTAGGATCGACAAGAGCTTCTTTAGTTTTCTTTGGTTCCAGTTGTGAGACAAAAGCAAAATGAATGAACAAATTAAACATTTGATTTCTTGTTCTTACCGAGTCAGATGGATTATCTATCACCAATTCTAGAGGATGTGATTTTTTCCATCCGAGTTCAGTAATTGCTGCTTCCATATCAGCAAGTGTTTCTGTTGGCAACTGAATGTTTTCAATTTCAGTTGGAGCTGTATCAGTTGGTAACTGAATATCATCTGTTTGCTCCACCAACTGATTATTAGAAGCAGGTTCCTGTTCAACTGATTGATCTAGTATTTCTGGTTCAGGTGTTTGAAGGATTTTTCTTTTGATATGATTTTCTTCTTCATTATCATCCTCCAAACTGATCTCTGTAAAACGATCAACTAGCTCAACTGGATCAATTGACTTATTAGTTAGCACAGTTTCATCAAAAACAACATGAATAGATTATTCAACATTTAAAGAGCTTTTATTAAAGACTCTACATGCTTTGCTAACTGAAGAATATCCAAAAAATATTCCCTCTGCAGATTTAGCATAAGAGGATTTTAAATGATTTTTATCATTGTCAACATCTGCAGCCAAATATTTTGAAATAAGAAACCATACTTTTTCTTCCATGCCAGATCTCATATGGTGTTTTCACATGATTCTTATTAATCATTGATCTGTTCTGAGTGTAACATGCAGTGTTTACTGCTTTAGCCCAAAACCTTTGAGAAATACCAGAATCAGCAAGCATTGTTCAAGCACCTTTTTTAAGGGTCCGATTTCATCTCTCAGATACACCATTTTGCTGAGGTGTTCTAGCTGCTGAGAGCTCATTCTTGATTCCAGTATTTTCTAATAAATTTGAAAGATTTTGATTGATGAATTCAGTCTCTCTGTCAGACCTTATTCGATCAATTCCAACTGATTTTTTATTTAATAGTGTTTTGAAGAGCTTAATCAGTTGTGCAACAGTTTGTCTTTGGATTTGAGAAAAATAACCCAAGTAAATATTGAAAAATCATCCACAACCATTAAGGTGTATTTCATTCTCCCTAAACTCATGACTGGTATTGGACCAAAAAGATCCATATGTAACAGTTCTAAGCATCGGGAACATGATTTACAACCTCTGTTTTTGAATGAAGATCTTACTTGTTTAACAAACTGACATGCTGAACGAACTTTTTCTTTTGAAAAATCTATTTTGGACAAACCAGTTACAAGATCATGGTTACTTAGATAGACAATAGATTTAAAGTTTAAGTGGTTCAACCTCTTATGCCATAACCATTTTTTAGAAGATTTGGAAGTAATGAAACAAACTGGTGCATAAGGTTGTTCAGTTCAACTGACTTTGTAAGTGTTTCCACAACGATTTCCAGTAAGAATGACCTCATCAGTTGAGTCTCTAACCGAACAAGTGTGTCTGTCAAACTAAACTGAGAAATTATTGTCGCATAACTGACTGATACTTATCAAGTTATACTTCAAATTCTCAACTAGCAAAACATCTTTAATTGTAAAGTTACCATGGATAAGCTTACACTTACCCACAGTTTTTACCTTTGGAGTAGTCTCCAAAACTGATGGTTGGTCCAGTATATTTGATCAGTCGAGATAGCAAATTTGCATCTCCTGTAATATGCCGCGAACAGCCGCTGTCTAGATACCAAGTTGATTTTTTGTTTGTACCTGTTACCTGCAATCACTCACAATATATAATTTTGGTACTCATATTCATTTGGGTCCTAAACATATTAGTCCTTTAGGAACCCAGACTTGGACCAGTCTAACTGACTTCCCAGTTACTGTGTTCCAAATGGTTTTTCTCGAATTCTTGGCAATATGTGTGTGATGTGAGGATAAAACAGTATGACTTGTATCTTTTTTCAACTGACTGTTCTTTTGATATCGTTTCTGAACTGGCTTACAGTTGTAGTAATTGTAATAGTCATTCATTGAGTACTGATTTTTGCGACTGAATCGTTTAGGTGACTAGTTTCTTGAATCAATTGAACTCTCAGAGCTATATTCAATTTCATATTGTTTGCCTTTGTTCTTACTTTCAGTCAATTGTACAGCTAGTTTACTTGGTTCTGAGAATTCATTTACCATAATTTATTTTATAAAGGTAATGTACTTTCCTTTGTTTTCATTCAACCTTGGCTGTGTATCACTTGCAAGGACTGTTAAAGCCTAAACCAGTTTTATCAGCAACTGATTTTTGTGAATTCTACATTTCAGTCAATGCAATTGAAGACTTGTTCCAAGCTTGAATCAGTTCAGTATGTTTTGAAATTTCTGTTTTTAACTGACATATCAAAGCTTGATTTTCAATCATTTCATCTTTTTGTTGTGCAATCTCCCTTTTTAGACTCAACAGTTCAACTGACTCATCAGTTTCTGTTTTGTTGTCATTGGGATCAATTTGCTCAGTTCTAACCTTCTGAAATGATCGAGCAAGTTTGTGATACTCATTTATCATGTCATGCAATGTGGTAATGAGTTCCTCACGAGTGAAATCAGAAGAGCTGAAGTCAAATACCTGTTCACTTGCTAACTCCAATTCAGCATCATCTGCCATTAAGCACTTGACTTCCTCTTCACCTTCAATTGAACTGATTGGGCTTTCTGATTCTGAATCGTCACTGTCAGTTTCTGCCCACTTAGATTTGCTCTCTTCAGCCAAAAGCACTCTATGTTTCTTTTTGGATGATTTCTTGTCATCCTTGGTCCTTCTTCTGTGCTCATAGGGCTTCTTTCCCTTTTTTCAGTTGATCCTCGAATGTCCTTCTTTGGCTTAGGACACTCTACTATGAAATGACCAGATTTTTCACAGTTGTAGCAAGCATATGATTCTTCTTTGGACTGATTTTTTCTGATATTGCTTCTGGAAGTTTCCTTGATTCTTCCTCAGAAACCTTCCAAATTTCTTGACAAACAATGACATAGCATCATTGCTCAGTTGATCAGCAGATTTGTCAACTGAACCAGTTGGTTCCAGTCTGACAGCAGTTAAAACAGTTGTGGCAGCTGGTGTTGAAGGTTCTCCTTCTCTGGTTTGTAGTTCAAACTCGTAAACCCTTAGATCAGCAAACAAGTCATGAAGTTCGATCTTGTTAAGATCCTTTGACTCTCTCATTACCATGGTCTTGACATCCCATTCCTTGGGAAGACCTCTGACCACCTTCAGTTTCACTTCTTTGTTCGAATACACTTTTTCAAGTGCATTCAGCTCATTGATAATACCACTGATCCTCTCATCATATTCGTGCATGGATTCTACAGCCTTCATCTTGATGTTGTCAAATTTCTGAACAACAACTGATAGCTTGTTCTCTTTTGTTTGCTCGTTTCCTTCACACAGCTGGATCAGTTTCTCCCATATCTCTTTGGCAGTTTTGCACATTTTGATTTTGCTGAAAGTGACTTTATCCAGTGTTTTGTATAAGATATCATTTGCCACATTGTCTAGGTTGGCTTTGNTTCTCCCATATCTCTTTGGCAGTTTTGCACATTTTGATTTTACTGATCAACATGTCTCCATTCCTCTCTGGGCTTTTCTATGCGATGAGGTGCCCCATCAGTAATGGCAACTGTTGTATTTGCTTTTAGGATCTTCATGGGACCTTCAGTAATGACATACCACATGTCGTCATCTTGTGCAGCTAAATGAGCCTGCATTATGATTTTCCAGTCGTCAAAGTCTTCTCTGGAAAAAATCGGCATTTTATTGAATGAAGACATGTTGATCAGTTTTGTGAATAAGAGTATTCTGAGACAAGATTCAACTGCTCCGATACCACTTGTTAGGATCGGTTGATTGGTTGAGATGTGTTTAAAAGGGGGGTTGAATAAACACTCACGATTTTATAATCTTTTCGAATGAAGTGTCAGTTTTGTGACAAATTGAAACTAAGAATCTCGTCAGTCAATGACAATCAGTTTAACTGATAACAGTTGGGAAAATAGACTGACTGAAAGATAGAATAAATAATTGAAGTAAGAACACACAAAGATTTATGGATATTCGAATATTTCAAATGCTCATACGTCACCCCTTCTATCACAAGGATAGGATATGCACTAAAAGACTTTGATCGATACAAAACTTGTACAGACCCACTTCAGTTTGGACTTAACACTGCCAAAATTGAAACTCTTATTTACGAAATATCTCACAGTTCTTCGACTGGACTTAGCACAACTGACCTAGTTAAAGATCAAATAAACAACAAAACAGTTTGTGCTTATAAGCTCGAAAGGTAGCCTAAATGCTACAAATATATCTGATAAGTGTGAGCTTTATGATTCTTGAGTACGAGCGATAAATTCAGCAGGGTAACAGCAAGCTTAAGAGAATAGATAGATCGATCGATAGATATCTCTTTTTCTCAACTGATCTTCTCACCTATTTATAGGCTTCTCTTCAACGGTAACATTAAATATAATTTGAATCTTTATACCCGTTGATTTCCACGTCAATATTCCTCTAACATTCGTACACTGTAAGCTCTGAAATGCGGCGTTCCACCATGAGTTGCAGTCTGCTTTGTACTGTTGTCGGTTGGATGTCCTTTTCTCCAAATGATGATGTGTACAGCTGAATGATCAGCTGATAAGCAATCGCTGGTAAGCTCACAACTGAATATATCAACTGGTCAGTTGACTTCGTAAGTTCAGTTCGGCTGGTTTCAGTTGCCTTCGATAAACTGCACATTAATCTTCAGTTAGGCAATTGTCAGTTGATTTATGTAGTTCAGTTACTTCAAACTTCTTGATTAGTTTAGTCCAATAAATTAAACACTTAGCTTGTCAAACAATCGAAATTAAGTTTCCAACAACTTTCCATCATCAGAAACTGATCCTCTGGCATAAAATATCTTCGATTCTAGTACATAGATATCCGGAGAAGAGCTGAGAAAGGTCCTGAGTTCAAATGACTCCAAGAGCTTAAACACAAACGATGCCAACATTTTGGAGAGAGAATATGGATTCAAAATCCATGGCGTAGGCATTAGAAATGAAGGAATGGGTTGTCATTTCAACAAAACTTCTTGATAGAACTTAGAAAATTTTAGTGTAAGGAAGCATGCAAGGATTTTAAAAGTTAGAAAGTCGGTAAGTTTAAAATGAGATAACAACTTATATTTATATGTGTAATTTTTTAGTTGTAAAACAGATAGGACACATGTCAAACTCTCTACTAAATATTTTGAAAATTTAAAAATATGTTCATTATTCAACCAATCAACGATTTAAGTGGAAATAAATTAAAAAGTTAAGAAATTCAAAAATTAAACTCGTGTTTAAATAATTTTGAATGTTTGTTTCCCTTATTGATTCATTAAGGAGAATAAATGAAATATTAAAGTCATTAGTATGTGATAAGATCAGTAAGTCTAGGAGTACAGATTAACTAGTGAGAATTCAAGTTTGACTAACAGTTGTCGTATCAGTAAGGCATCCTAAATTAGTATTCACCATGAACACATGCATTACTATGACACATCAATAAAACCTAATATGTGTTTAAACTAAGAAAAATTAGCATCGACGAGTGGTTTCATTAATATAACAGCTGCGTATAGTTACACTCAAACATATTCCAATCTTATATGCATTTTCAACACATAATCTAGGATGAAATGATTCCTGGAATCTATATGATTTGTCCGATAATGCAAAACTAGATTGCATATGATTGCGATTACACTCGTGTTATCACAAAAAGATCACCGACTCTTTTGTATCCACACCATAGTCCTTAAGCTGTTGTTGAATCCACATCAACTGAGCATAAGAACTCCCAATAGCTAGGCATTCAACTTCAGCAGTGGATGTTGCAATTGATGAATGTTTCTTTCTAAACCATGAAATCAATTGTGAAAGGATCGGTTAGAAAGTAATAAGTGTTTAGAAGGGGAGGTTGAATAAACACTCACGGATGTTCTTTTCGAAAATTGAGTTCAGTTTAGTGACAAAATGACACTCGGTATCTCTTCAGTCGATAACAATCAGTTTAACTGAAAAAAACAGTTGCGGAAGTAAACTGACTGAAAGACAGAATAACTGAAGTAAAATGATAACTGAAATAAAATACACACGGTTTGTTTCTGGATGTTCGGAGAATAGAATAACTCCTACGTCACCTCTTCTATCACGAAGATAGGATTTCCACTAAAAGACTTTAATCGAATACAATAGTTGTACCGACCCACTTCATTTTGGACTTATCACTGCCAAAACTAAAACTCTTAGTTACAACAAAAACTTCTACAGTTCGTGACTGATCTTAGCACAACGTAAAGAATCAATAAAAGATTACAACGTGCTAATAAGCTCGAGAATGTAGCCTTAAATGCTATTGATAAAACTAATAAGTGTGAGTTTTTGATTTGCTTAATGATTTTTGCAGCGTAACAGCTTGAATAGAATAGTTGCGTTGAAATTGCTTAGTTGTTTCTTCAGCTGCTCTCTTCAGCTATTTATAGGCTTCTCTTCCAACGGTAACTTGATATGATATTTGAATATTATATCCGTTGATTGCCACGTCAATATTCCTCTGACATTCGTACACTGTAGACTCTGAAATGCGGCGTTCCACTACAAGTTGCAGTCTGCTTTGTACTGATGTCTGTTGAATGTCCCTTTCATCTGATGACGTGTATAGCTGAACGATCATCTGATAAGCGGTAGCTGATAATTTCATACTGAGTGAATCAACTGATCAGTTTCTAACTGATCAGTCAGTTGTCTTCGAAAGTCCTGTTAGGTATAACTGATCAGTCAGTTTACTTTGTCAGTTCAGTTTAGCTAGATTCAGTTGCCTTTGATAATTCACGCTATACTCTTCAGTTAGGCAAGCTATGTAGTTCGATTACTTGATCAGTTAGTCCAATAAATAAACAGTTTGTCAAACAGCCGAAATTATGTTTCCAACAATTTCCCCCTTTTTGGTGTTTGACAAAACTAAGCAAGTAATAACTGATCAATTGAGCTTATAGACGTCCTTCAAATTCGTTGTAGATAAAATAAAAACTGTCGTGTACAGATTCGTACAATGAATGAAAGAATAAAATAATCTGCAAAAATGAATCTATCTTAGAAATCCATCTTAGCTTAGGTCTCTTCCCATTTTTTGTCAAACGTCTTAACATCGGTTGATAGAACCTTAACAGAAGTGGCTACGTCTGAGACTGCGTTGAGCATAGTAGTCTGCATCAAGTCTAACTTTTTGGAAACAGATGTCTCCACAAATTCAACCCTCTTGCTGATTACATCTTGAGTCAGGGAGAGACTTTCAGCTATACCTCTATTCTTTCTGATTTCTTCTACTGCAAAGGAGAGAAAGGTCACAGTAGCATGAATTGCCTTTAGTTTCTCTGAGTTGAATACTTTTGAATGTTCCAACTTCAGAGTATGAGCTAGTTGTGTATGCTGAATCTTGGAAATGGCAGAAAGCATTTTATCTATATTATTCTGAATGTCCTGAATTTCTTCAAGAACTAAGTCAATATCCGTGGATGAATGAGTAGGTGACTGTCCAGACGTTCCAGGTTCCTATTCCTTTGAGACTTGATCAAATACCACCAAGGTCCTGTCAGATACTTCCGTCTCAGCAATAGTCTGTACTGGAACATCTGTTTCGGTCATTTTTAGTAGATCCTGAGGAGGTGAAGACTGAGCTAGCACATCAGTTTGATCATCTGGTTCAGCAGAGAGAATAGGCTGAACTGGTTCTCAGTTAGGATAGGAGCCTCTTGAGCTGCTTGATCAGTTGAATGATAAACTGATTCAGAAATAGGTTTATCTGCTTGAGATTCTTGTACCACTGAATGAATGATTTCATCGATATTAGCAAGTGTCAAGTCAGCTTCTGAATACTTGGGGTGATCAGCAGCAGAGGAGTGTGGCTCATCCTGGACTTGCTCTTCAGTTTGTTCAAAAATTTCTTGTTCATTCACGGCACCTGACTGCCCTGGATGCTCAGTTTCTTCAAAAATTGCCTTCTCTGTAGGTTCTTCAGTTAGATCCTCTGTCGATAAATCGTGAAAAGCTTCTGAAAAGACCAGTTCTTGATCCATTTCCCAATTCTTTATCTCCATTTGTAATGAGATAAGATCCGTTTCTAATTGATCATGCACAGCTTTGTCATTAAATGCAGTTGGACTGGTAGGATCAAAGTTCTGTTTCAGTTGAGCAACTATCTTCTGTAGCTTTTTAGCTCTGAACTGATTGAAGAAGTAGTTCTTCCGTTCCAACGCCTGAACAATGGTTGGTGCCTTAACCACTCTCAACACTGCAGCTTCCAACTTAATGAATTTCTTCAGCTTGGATTTTCTCTGTTGTTCCTTGGCGAAGACATGCGTTCGGAACTTTACCCATGTATCATAGGTTTTGAGCTTATTTGCTGAAAATTCATTGATCTCTTCCCAGATAAGATCAATGTGAGTTTGAATGGCGTTTGTTGGCATAGGCTCTTCTTGCATTTTGCCTTTGCCTTTAGGGTCAGACAGGACATGAGGAATGCTCAGTCCTGAAGTAGTAGCATCAACTTGTTCTCTGATCACTATCCCTTTTGATCTGACAGTAGGTAAAGGGGTAAAACCAGAGATGGTAATCATGGGAGCCTTTACTCCAACAACTTTCTTCTTGTCACCTGGTTTGGTGACCGTTTTCTTCTTTGGGAGAATGAGAGATAGATGCAACTGATCCTCAGTTGAGGGTTCAGCTATAACTGCTTTCAGAGGAACGGCCTGGATTGGCTGTTGAGCTATTGATTCCATCAATCTTTCAGTTGGTATGGCTTAAACTATAGCAGCAGGCTTGGTTCTCAACGTCCTTGGCTTCTTGGTAATCTTAAGAGATGGTGTTTTCTCCAAGTCAGATTCTCTGACGATCAACTTCCTCTTGGTAGACTTTAGTTGTGCCAGAGTCTTGATCTTTTTAAATGACTTGGGAGCAGCCTGCTGTGTCCCAATCTCCTTTTTGATCTTCACAAACTGATCAGGAGATATGTCCAGTTTAGCCTTTGGTGGCTGAACATTTTTGGCAATGAAAACTTTGAATTTTGATGATCTCTCTGAATCATCAGCCACCAACTCTTTGATTTTCATCAAATAACTCAGCTGAATTGCAAATTATTTGGACTGCTTGGTGGATTGAAACATATTCTTCAAACAGTTAAGTCTTCGTCCAGCCATGATAACAGTAATGGCTTGAAATTTCTCCAAAGTTAGAGCAGCAAAGATCCTGCCTTTGCCAATAGCCCTTTAGCTACAATATCGGCCAGCAACTGAACTTTGTGCTTCAGTTCCTTCTTTGGATCGGAAACTTTGATTTTCCGTCCATCAGCAGAGAGTAGGCTTTGCATTTCTTCGACATCAGATGCTTTGACATCAGCAAGGTGTGCCAGTCCATCATAAGGCAACAAGAATATTTCTCCAAAAGAATCTTCAGTGATGGTCAACAACTGACCATTGACAGTAGAAGTGATTATTCCATCAGAATTGATATATCCACTGGAGTAGAAGTCTTGAAGTTCATTTGGGTAGATCTCTTGTGAAAATTGCCCCAAGAATGTCCTCAGCCCAGTTGATTCGAGCTTCAGAAAGACGTTCTTGACATAGGTTTCTCCGACTGATAGAACTGATCCAAAATTGATAGCTATAGCATTCAGCATGTGAGCGGTAATTTGATTTGCCATTAGAACTGAATGATTTCCTGCGAAAAAGAAAGCTTGAATTTGCTTTTGCTCTGAGAATTTTAGATAAGCGTAAGGAAGAAGAACTGAAATGGTGCAGGTAAAGTGCTTATGTAAGTGACTGTTCGAATTATTGGACACGTGTCAGTCCAGGAAATTTTTTAGTAAAGGACGTGTGTTCGTGTGGCAAAAAGGTGTGTAGTAAATATATGGATCGTGTGGATCCACATAGCAAATTACTATTGATCATTTAATGCGAACACAGTCAGTCACGTAACTTAATTTGGAATACAAAATGGTTAATTGGTTAACGTATGTGAGAAGATTAGTGAAATAATCAGCTGAATGATCAGTTGTAAAACTGTGTCCTTTCAGTTGAAGATTTACTAATCCTTGTCTTCTCAGTTGACCTCTTAAAACCAATATTCCCCCTTAATAAATGCATGTATAAAGATTACGAGAACTTAAGCAAGACGAATCAAATTAAATCTTATGCTTAGAAGGTTAATCGTCTGTTGTAGTGACTTTGCCCTTTCATCTTCCTTGACCCTGTGCTATAAATAAGAGTAGCTCGGTTAGTTTCAAACATATCAGCTAATAATATTCAGCAGCTAGAATGGCAGGTGCAGGTAGCTCAAAGACTCCAGATATTGCTGAAGAATTCATGAGCGTAGCTCTGAAAAAGCGAAAAGGTGATATGGAAGATGAAGTCTTCCAAAAATCCTTCGCTACTGGGAGGAGCTACAAGGACTCCAATTTCTATATGAGTGTGGAGAAGCTAACACTCCTAGACTGGTGGCAAAACTGGAGAAATATCGGGAGCGTTTGCACGTTGCCGAGATGGTGAACATCTTTGAAGATGACTATGTCTATCATCTGATGCTCCACAAGGAAAGGAAGATCCTGGAGCGTATAGCTGTCTCTGATAGCTTCCTTAAGACTTCCACAGGAGATATAACCCGTTGGTTGAACAAGTGGAGGTCTTTCGTTGACGAAGTATTTTTCGATGTAATCCGTAATAATTTCTTTAAGTAAATAAAAAGCTCATTTTGGTTTAACTTTGTCTTTTATTTTCCTGCAATAGTTAATCTCATTAGTTGAAAAGTAAATGACGAACTTAATCATAATAGCTGACAAATAATAAATTGACGAACTGATAGATGTCATAAATTAATTAACAGCTGATATATAAGAAGTAAAACTGATTAGGATAAATCAATTAAACCAAGTATATTGCAAAAGTGAGAAAACTTAGTCTCGGGCAAGGGTTTGGTGAAGATATCAGCTGGTTGCTGTTCAGTTGAGACGTATTTCAGTCTGATGTCCTTCTTCAAGGCATGATTTCTGATGAAGTGATGCCTGACATCTATGTGCTTGGTCTTCGAGTGAAGAACTGGATTGTAGGTGATAGCAATCGTGCTTGTATTATCACAGAATGTGGGAGATTCTTTAGCGTCAACTCCATAATCTCTCAGTTGTTGCTGAACCCAGAGCAGTTGAGCACTGCAGCTTCCAGCAGCAAGGTATTCTGCTTCAGTTGTGGAAGTTGCTATGGATGTTTGCTTCTTGCTGAACCAAGAGATCAGTCTGTCTCCTAGAAACTGACAAGATTCACTGGTGTTTTTTCAATCTAGCTTACATCCTGCATAATCTGCATCTGAATATCCAACTAAATTGAAAGTAGAGTCTTTAGTATACAATAATCCCACATTTTGTGTGCCTTCGAGATATTTTAGAATTCTTTTGGCAGCTGAGAAGTGAGATTGCTTAGGATTTGCTTGAAATTNCCTCTGTATAATGTCACCTCAACTGATATTCCTCCTTGATCATTGTTCAGTTTGACTGATGAACTCATGGGTGTGCTTGCTGCTGAACATGATTCCATGTCAAATTTCTTGAGCAACTCCTTCGTGTATTTTGTCTGACTGATAAAAATACCAGTTTTCAGTTGCTTCACTTGCAGTCCAAGGAAAAATGTCAGTTCACCCATCATGCTCATTTCAAATTTGTCCTGCATAAACTTAGCAAACTTCTCGCATAATTTGGTGTTAGTTAACCAAAATATAATATCATCAACTTAAATTTGAACTTGTAAAATATGATCATTCTTAGAAAATTTGAACATAGTCTTATCAACTGATCCAACTGAAAAGTCATGATCAGTTAGGAATTTTGAAAGAGTTTCATACTAAGCTCTTGGAGCTTGTTTCAGACCATATAAGACTTTGTTCAAATGATAGACATGATCAGGAAAAAGATGATTGACAAAACCTAGAGGTTGTTCCACGTAGACTTCTTCTTGCAGCTGACCATTCAGGAATGCACTCTTTACATCCATCTGGTAGACTTTGAAATTCTTGAATGATGCATAGGCAAGGAATATTCTGATAGCTTCCAGTCTTGCAACTGGTGCATACGTTTCATCATAATCAATCCCTTCTTCCTGCCTATATCCTTGTGCTACCAGTCTCGCCTTGTTGCGTACAACTGAACCATCTTCGTTCAGTTTGCTCCTGTACACCCATTTTGTACCTATAACAGTTTTTGAAAGTGGTCTTGGAACTAGGTTCTAGACATTGTTATGGGTAAACTGATTCAGCTCCTCTTGCATTGCATTTATCCAGTTTATCTCAGCAAGGGCTACATCAGTTTTTTTCGGTTCCAATTGCGATACAAAAGCTGAATGAATAAATAAATTGAGCATCTGATTTCTTGTTCTAACCAGATCAGATAGATTACCTATCATCAATTCCGGAGGATGTGATTTCTTCCATCTGAGTTCAGCGTTTGTTGTATCCAAGTTTGTAGGTGTTTCTGTTGGCAACTGAATGTTTTCAGTTTCAGTTGGAACTGTATCAGTTTGTAACTGAATGTCTTCTGTTTGTTCCACCAACTGATTGTTAAGAACAAGTTCCTGTTGTACTGATTGATCTAGTATTTCAGGTTCAGGTGTTTGGAGGTTGTTTTGATAGATATGATTGTCCTCTTCTTCATCATCCTCCAAACTGATCTCTGTAAATCTATCAAGTAGCTCAACTGGGTCAGTTGGCTTATCAGTTAGTACGTTTTCTTCAAAAACAACATGGATAGATTCTTCAACATTTAAAGAACTTTTATTAAAAACTCTATAAGCTTTGCTAACTGAAGAATATCCAAGAAATATTCTTTCTGCAAATTTGGCATCAAAGGTTTTTAAATGATTTTTACCATTGCCAAGAATAAAACATCTGCAGCCGAATATCTTGAAATAAGAAACCACACTTTTTCTTCCATGCCAGATCTCATAAGGTGTTTTCATGTGATTCTTATTAATCATCGATCTGTTCTAAGTGTAACACGCAGTGTTTACTGCTTCAGCCCAAAACCTTTGAGAAATACCAGAATCAGCAAGCATTGTTCTAGCAGCTTCTTTTAGTGTTCGATTTCTTCTCTCAGCTACACCATTTTGCTAAGGTGTTCTAGCTGCAGAAATCTCATGCTTGATTCCATTATCTTCTAAAAAATTTGAAAGATTTTGATTGATGAACTCAATCCCTCTGTCAGACCTTATTCGATCAATCCCAACTAATTTTCATTAAATAGTCTTTTGAAAAGCTTAATCAGTTGTGCAGCAGTTTGGTCCTTGGATTTGAGAAAAATAACCCAAGTAAATCTTGAAAAATCATCAACAACCACTAAGGTGTATTTCATTCTCCCTAAACTCATGACTGGTATTGGACCAAAAAGATCCATATGTAACAGCTCTAAGCATCGGGAAGATGATTTACAACCTCTGTTTTTAAATGTAGATCTTACTTGTTTTCCAAACTGACATGCTGAACAAATTTTATGTTTTGAAAAATCTGTTTTGGTCAAACCAGTTACAAGATCGTGTTTGCTCAGATAGGCAACAGATTTAAAGTTTAAGTGGTTTAACCTCTTATGGCACAACCAGTTTTTGAAGATTTTGAAGCAATAAAACATACTGATGCATAAGGTTGTTCAGTCCAACTTACTTTGTAAGTATTTCCACAACGATTTCCAATTAAGATGACTTCACCAGTTGAGTCTCTAACTGAACAAGTGTATTTATCAAACTGAACTGAGAAATCATTGTCGCATAACTGACTGATGCTTATCAGATTATACTTCAAGTTCTCAACTAACAAAACATCTTTAATTGTAAAGTTACCATGGATAAGCTTAACCTTACCCACAGTTTTACCTTTAGAGTTATCTCCGAAACTGATGTTTGGTCCAGTATATTTGATCAGTTGGGATAGCAAACTTGCATCCCCTGTCATGTGTCGTGAGCAGCCAATATCCAAGTACCAGATTGGTTCCTTGCTTGTACCTGTTACCTGCAATTACACAAGATATAATTTTTGTACCCCTTTCTATTTGGATCCTAAACTGATTAGTCCTTTAGGAACCTAGACTTGGTTTAGTCTGACTGACTGTCCAGTTGCTATATTCCAGATAGTCTTTCTCGATTTGTGTGTGTTTGTTTTGTAGTGTGCAGATGAGACAACATGTTATTTAGCTTTGTTCAACTGATTTTTCAGCCGATATCGTTTCTGAAATGGCTTGCTGTTATAGTAATTGGAGTATCCATTTGAATAATTTCTGCTAAATTTTTTTGACAACTGACTGCGTGAGTCAGTTAAAACTTTTGGGCTATAACCAATACCATATCTTCTAGCCTTGTTCGTACTTTCAGTAGGCTGTTCAACTAGTTTATTTGGCTCAGTTTGTTCTTGTACCACTACTGATTTGACAAAGTGAATGTATTTCCCCTTGTCTATATTCAGTTTTGGTCGAGTATCATTTGGAGACATTTCATCTTGGTTGCTAAACCCTAAACCAGTTTTATCAGTGACTGATTTCTGTGAGTTCTGCATTTCAGTTAATGCAACAGATGATTTGTTCCAAGCCTGAATAAGCTCAGTTTGCTTTGAATTTTCAAGCATCAACTTTTGAATCATTGATTGATTCCTGCTTCTTTTTGCATTGAGCTCAGCAATCTCCCTTTTCGGACTCAACATATCAGCTGATTCATCAGTTTTAGTTTTATTGTCTATGGGATCAGTTTACTTTGCTCTGGCCTTTTCAAAAGATAAAGCAAGCTTGTGGTACTCATTAACCATGTCATGAAGAGTCGAAATAAGTTCATCTCTAGAGAAAACAGTTGAGCTGAAGTCAAATAACTGTTGACTGCTTGACTCCACTTCTGTATCACCAGCCATTAGATAATTCACTTCCTCTTCATTATCACTGGAACCGCATGAGGGTTCTGGCTCTGACTCCTCGCTATCAGTTTCTGCCCATTTAGATTTACTTTCTTCAGTTAGGAGTACCTCATGCTTCTTCCTGAAAGTCTTTTTGTCATCTTTGGTTCTTCTTCTGTGCTCATAAGGCTTCTTTTCTTTTTCAGCTGATCATCGACAGTCCTTCTTTGGCTTAGGGCATTCTGCTATAAAATGACCAGATTTGCCACAGTTGTAGTAAGAATAGGATTATTCTTTGGGCTGATTTATCTGGTATTGCCTCTGGAAGTTTCCTTGATTCTTCCTCATAAACCTTCCAAATTTCTTGACAAACAATGACATTGCTCAGTTGATCAGCAGACTTCTCGACTGAATCAGTTGGTTATATTCTGACAGCAGCTAATGCGGTTGTGACTGCTGGAGTGGAAGGTTCTCCTTCTCGAGTTTGCAGCTCAAACTCATAGGCCTTCAGATCAGTGAATAGGTCATGAAGCTCAACCTTGTTTAGATCCTTGGATTCCCTCATTGTCATGGTCTTAACGTCCCACTCCTTGGGAAGACCTCTGATCACTTTTAATGCACCTTCTTTGTTGGTATACACTTTTCCAAGTGCATTTAGCTCATTGATGATACAACTGACTATTTCATCATACTCATGCATTGATTCTCCAGTTCTCATCTTGATATTGTCAAACTTCTGAAGAGCAACAGAAAGTTTATTCTCTTTAGTTTGTTCATTTCCTTCACATAGCTGAATCAATTTTTCCCAAATCTCCTTAGATGTCTTACACATCTTGATCTTGCTGAAAGTTACTTTGTCCTGCATTTTGTACAGTATATCCTTTGCCACATTGTCCAAATTAGCTTTTCTTTTGTCGTCTGTCGTTCATTCATCTCGGGGCTTTTCTATGCGATGAGGTGCCCCTTCAGTAATAGCGACTGCTGTATTGGCTTTCAGAATTTTCATTGGTCCGTCAGTGATGACGTACCACATATCATCATCTTGTGCAGCTAAGTGAGCCTGCATTATTATTTTCCAGTCATCGAACTCCTCTTTGGAAAACATTGGGATCTTATTGAAGGAAGACATGATGAACAGCTTGAGTAGAAATATTCTGAGACGAGATACAACTGCTCTGATACCACTTGAAAAGATCGGTTAGAAAGTAATAAGTGTTTTGAAAGGGGTTGAAAAAACACTCACGGATTTTATGTTCTTTTCGAATATTGAGTTCAGTTTAGTGACAAACTGACACTCGATATCTCGTCAGTCGATAACAATCAGTTTAACTGAAAAAAACAGTTGCGGAATTAAATTGACTGAAAGATAGAATAACTGAAGTAAAATGATAACTGAAATAAATGCACACGGTTTGTTTCTGGATGTTCGGATAATAGAATAACTCTTACGTCACCCCTTCTATCACAAAGATAGGATTTCTACTAAAAGACTTTGATCGAATACAATAGTTGTACTGACCCACTTCAGTTTGGACGTATCACTCCCAAAACTGAAACTCTTAGTTACAACAAAAACTTCTACAGTTCGTGACTGATCTTAGCACAACGTAAAGAATCTAGCAAAGATTACAACGTGCTAATACGCTCGAGAATATAGCCTTAAATGCTACTGATAAAACTAATAAGTGTGAGCTTTTGATTTACGTAATGATTTTTGCAGCGTAACAGCTTGAATAGAATAGTTGCGTTGAAATTGCTTCGTTGTTTCTTCAGCTGCTCTCTTCAGCTATTTATAGGCTTCTCTTCCAACGGTAACTTGATATGATATTTGAATATTATATCCGTTGATTGACACGTCAATATTCCTCTGACATTCGTACACTGTAGACTCTGAAATGCGGCGTTCCACTACGAGTTGCAGTCTGCTATGTACTGATGTCGGTTGAATGTTCTTTTCATCTGATGACGTGTATAGCTGAACGATCAGCTGATAAGCGGTAGCTGATAAGTTCATACTGAGTGAATCAACTGATCAGTCAGTTGTCTTCGAAAGTCCTGTTAGGTTCAACTGATCAGTTTCCAAGTGATCAGTCAGTTTACTTTATCAGTTCAGTTTAGCTAGATTCAGTTGCCTTTGATAATTCACGCGATACTCTTCAGTTAGGCAAGCTGTGTAGTTCGATTACTTGATCAGTTAGTCCAATAAATAAACAGTTTGTCAAACAGTCAAAATTATGTTTCCAACAAATTGATATCCAAGGAATTGACAAGTTGTACTCGTACTTTTCTTGTCAAGCTTACATCTCTGTATATAAATATCCAACTAGATTGAAAGATGAATCATTAAGATACCAGAAGAATATGTTCTGAGTTCCTTTTAAATATTTTAAGTATTATTTTAGCAGGTAAATAATATGATAGCTTAGTATCAGATTGAAAACGATCACGAATGCACAGTACAAACATGATATCAGGTCAACTGGAAGTTAGGTACAACATAAAACCTATAAGACCTCGATACATGATTACCACAAACAGATTATCACTGTCTTTGTCTAGCTTAACTAATGAGCTAATGGGGTAACTGCAGCACAACGACTCTTTCATATATTTGGCTTGATTAATGAAGATCCCTGAGTCTATCTGCTTCACTTGCAACCCTAGAAAGAAAGTCAGTTCGCCCATCATACTCATTTCGAACTTATCCTACATCAGTTTGGCAAACTTCTCGCGAATAATAGCATCAACATATAAGTGGACTAATAATGTATGATCATTCTGAACAAATGTTTAAAGGTCTTGACCTATTGTAAAATCACAATCAAGTAAAAAATGTGAGAGAATGTCATATCAGGCTTGTGGTGCTTTTTTTAATCCATACAATGCTTTATTTAATCTAAACACGTGATTCAATAGATATATTTAACAAAACCTGGAGGTTGTTCCACATATAATTTTGCTTGCAGCATTCCAATCAAATAAGTATTATTAACATTCATCTGAAACACTTTGAAATTCTTATAAGCAACATAAGCCAAAAAAATTATGATTGCCTCTAATTTAGCTACTGGTGAAAAGGTTTCATCGAAATCTATATCTTTTTCGTGCCTAAAGCCTCGTGTAACTAATATTACTTTATTCTTAATTATAATTTCTTCTTCATTTGGTTTGTTACTATAGACCCATCGAGTTTCTATGATTGATTGATGTGTAGGCCTAGGAAAAATATCAAACCTTATTTATTTCAAATTGGTTCAATTCATCTTGTATTTTTTCAATCCAACTACTATCCATTATAGCGTCATCTATATTTTAGGTTCTAATTGCGAGTAAAATCAAAATGTAAGAATTTATTTAGCATTTGTTGTCTATTTCTAAGAGGTGTTAATGAGTTACCGATCACCAAAGATGGTGGATGAGTTTTTATCCTTTTGTAACATGATCCAAGAAGATTACTGCCAGCATTGTTCTGAGTAGGATCGGTTTTGTTCTCTTCAGAAGGATTCCCATTAGCTAAAATTTCATCAGTTTGGTTCAGATCAGCTTGGTTATCAACATCATCTTCTTGTTCCTCGCTAACTTGTCTAGCTGAATGATTTACAATCTCAGGTTCTAGTGACTGATGAATCCTTTTGTTCAAATTTATCTCATCTTCACTTTCATCTTTCAAATAATTTTCTTTGATCTGATTACTTAGATCAACAAGGGTATTTTGATCATTTGTCAGTTCGATTTCATCGAACACAACATGAATGATTTCTTCAACATTAGAAGTCTTTTTATTAAACAAAAGAAAAGTTTTACTGATTGCAGAATAACAAAAAAATTTACCAATGTCATATTTATCATCGAAAGCAAAAAATTATTTATTTAATTATTATAATTATAACACTTACAACCAAACATATGAAAATAAGACACGTTGAATTTCTTATTATTCTAGATTTCATAAGACATTTTACTGGTTTTTTTTATTTAGAATAATACTAATTATGCGTGTAGCAACCGGTGTTTATTTATTCTGCTCAAAACCATTGAGAAATCCCATAATCAACTAGCATTATTCTAGCTTCTTCTTTCAAAGTTCAATTCCTTATCTCAGCAACACAATTTTGTTGAGAGGTTCTAATTCCTTGATCATCTAGATAGCATTCAAGAATTTTTTTTTGTAAACTCGGTGCCATGATCACTACGAATCCGATCTATCCCACAAGATTTGTCATTTATAATATGTTTAGAAATCTAATAAGTTGGGCACTAGCATGATCCTTACCACTTAAGAAGATTACCCAAGTAAATTTTGAAAAATCATCGATAATAACAAGTGTGTAACTCATTCCTCCTAAGCTTAGTACTGATATGGGTCCGTCCGAAAAGATCCATGTGTAATAGCTCTAAGCATCGAGAGTTCAGTTTACTCCTTTAGTTTTTTAAACAAGATCTGAATTGTTTTCCTAACTGATAAGCTGAAAAAACCTTATTTTTCACTAACTCGATTTTTGGTATATCAATAACCAAATCCTTATTACACAGATTGATCAGAGTTCAAGTTATTAAGTTTCTTATGTTATAACCCGTGTTTATCATTATTAAAAGCTACAAAGAAAGAGAAAGTGGTGAGACTAGATCGTTTTTATTCCAGTCAATTTATATGTTTCCACTTCTGATCCTTTTCAGTAATGTTCGGTTATCATTCTTATGGAATTCAACTTAGTAACCATTATCACATAACTAACCGATACTGATTAAATTATAATATGGATTTCAACAAGTGAAAAATCATTAATCACAATATTTTTATAAGTAATCTTATCCTTACATACGGTCTTATCCTTAGTGTTGTCACCAAAAGTGATTTGGGTCTCTCACATTTGATTGAATCTGCCAGCAATTGCACGTGACCAGTCAAATGTCTTGAACATCCAATGTCCAAGTACCAAAATGAATTTTCAAGTCCTTCTCCTATCATTTTCTGCAAACAAAAATATGATGAACTGGTATTCAATCCTATTTGAGTCCAAAATGGACTAGTCTTTTTGGAACTCACACTTGGATTAGCCTAAATGACTGACCACTCTAGTTGTTAACATACGGTTGTGCAGAAATATCGTTTTTTGTGTTATATGTGTTACTGACTAAATGTTGTTTCACTTTTCTTACTTCATTGTTCAACATGTATATCTTCTGAACAAGCTTGCTATTATAATATCGGTGATGTTCGCCCTTCATAAAGACACATTTCCAAACTGTACTTGTAAACTTAAACGTCCTTTACTTTTAACTTTAAAATTTAAATAAATACTAGGGAATTTTTTTTTTATAAACATTTTCTTCTAACTTCAAAACCATCCAACATAAAAACTAATATTTAAAAATCTTAAATTCATAAAAACAATAAATCATCATCCACAAAATCCTACATCAATTTTAAAATAATTCAAAGACTAAATTTAAAAATAAAGCATAAAACATTTAATAAAATAATCTTCAAAATCTTTTCTTCAAGACTTTAAATACTAAGCTAATGCGGAAAGTAAAAGTCCATCGGGAGTGTACTGCGAGACCCGATCCACTCAAGCGTCAGCGCCTCTCTCAAAATCATCATCACCTGTGATCATCCAAACCTAGTGAGTCTA
>NC_133320.1:6923249-6923549 GCF_012295235.1 Primulina huaijiensis
TAAGAAGGATATAGGCCGCTCGAGTTCGAGACTAGTATCTGCGATGTGAGTACCATGTTTCATTGGTAGGGGACATTGTGATGTCCGAGCATGCAGATAGGTGCTCCTGGTAGAGTGCACTGAACAACCCTCCATATAGGACTTTCCAAGTGGTTCTCACTTATCGAGTGGAAACGTCCTAGTTTATGGTTGTACACCATTAGTCCTTATGACCCGGGACAACATTGAGACTCTATGTGCTAGCATTGCACTTTCACTTGTTTATCGACTCTCATGGGGTCATCAGGTGGCAAGGTTGGG
>NC_133320.1:6923649-6928420 GCF_012295235.1 Primulina huaijiensis
GGTGGTAATTATGAAAGGGGTTTCATAGATTACACCATCGATGTCGTAGTATCGATTCATTGACAACTTTCGATATACCAATGGTTTTCGAATCGGTCGGAATATACGAGATGAAGGGACCGTACTGTACGCTAACCATAATTAAATGGTTCTTGCAGGTACTATCATTTGATACCTAGGGAATCATGTAAGCGATGCTTCTAGGCACTATCAGACTTGAGTTCTGACGTTCTTATTATCAAGGAGTTGATAAGTAAGAATGGAGCAATTGGGGTATGCTCAAATAAAGACATGTTTAATCCGAATGACATGGAGATGTGAACTCACGGCTAGTTGTACCAATGAACCATTGAGGGCCAAACAAGTACTAACTTTCTAGATCCCGTTGAGAAGTAAAATAGTTCAATGTGTTGAACGGCTTATAAAAGAGTTTATAAGCGTAAGGAAAAATAGAAGCATGACTTCTATAAGGGGAATGTGACTTTTAATTTGTGGAAGTGTTCCTAAATTAAAAGTTGGCCAAATAAATAATGTATTTGAAAATTGTGATTTTCATAAACATTATTATGGACTAAATTAAATTGATTCAAGTGTTGAATTAATTAAACACTAGTAGACCTAGTAGAGTCCAAATAATTAAATTAATTCAAGTTTTGAATTAAGTAAATAACATTGGGCCTTGTAGAACCCAATTGTAAATAATTATTCAACTAGTGGACTTGAGTTAAATCAAGGAAAGTTTAAATGGTCTCAAATGTGTTTGAGATATTTAAATAAAAGTCCATGGGCTTTGTAATTGTTACAAACCCAAATAGAATGCATGCATGGGACGTGAAGGGTTGGAAGACAATTTTTTCAATATCCAAGGCATGGCATGCACATGCCTAGTCTTACTTTTTCAACAACCAAGAAAACACTTCTCCCTTCTCTACACACTCATGTTGGACGAAAATTCAAGCCTCAGTTCTCTCCAATTTGGCTTCTTCAATTGTTGAAGATTCCCTACACTTCTCAAAGAAAAATCCTCTTATTTTTCTAGTGAAAAATAAGAGAGGTTCTAGCTTGTTGGTGGTGGGCTTAATTTTTGAGCAAGGAGTGCTCACAGGAAGCTTGTAGATTGTGTCTACCATTCAAGAGCTTAGTTGTATATCAAATAAGTTGGAGCCATCATCAATCCATTGTGATTGATAGGTTATATTTCTAAACACACTATGAATGTCATTTTCGTGTTTTCGTATTTGCTACACACTTAGTGGTGCTCGGTTTTTCATGTTCTTGTTGAAATAAATTTTAAATTTCTGTTGCGCAACCGGGCACCGTAACCGATCCCCTTTCAAGTGGTATCATGAGCTAAGGATACTATTTTGTGTAGCATATACATAATATTGTGTTGAGGTCGACTTCTAACCGCATGAGATGAATTTTTGCAACAAAAATCGAGGCCGTCGAGGGGTGGTTTTGGGCAGCATGTTGCTGCCCATTTCAGGCAGCTCCGTGGGGCTGCCCCTGCCCGAACAGCCCCATGTTTTTAAATAAAAAATATATTTTAAGTTGGCCGGAATCCGGCGACGGATCTCCGGCGACGGTGATGATGACTAGGGTTTCCAAAAGTGTTTTGGATTATCTAAGTGTCATGGGCCTTGAAGTTGTTGGGCCATTAGATGGCTAACATATTTGTGAAATTTAAATGAGCCAAAATGTTTTTTGTGAAAATGATTTTTTGGGCCCTTAAGTTTAAATTTACAAAGTTGCAAATATTTTCTCATGAAATAAATAATTGAAGTTGGACTTTAATTATTTATAGTAAATTGTGATTTACAAGAAATTCGGTTATAAATAAATTAATTGAAAAGTAGACAAAAGAGTTTGTATACTTTGTTAATTTAGTTTATAATCGTGGCGGTTAGTGATTGGATCAAGATATATAATATTGAATCAATTGATTATTGTGATAATTAATTGATGGTGAATGATATGTGATATTATGCATGAAGGATGATCAAAAGCCCAAGCCCAATTTGCTAGGTGTATGCTAGGATATTTTGTGTTGAATGATTGTAATAATTATCAAATTTAAAGTGGGCTTGGTTTATGGCCCGTTCCCACCCCCATGAGATGTATCCCTATTTGCCATGGATATTTATTTGTAAATATTAGTATAGTGGAAGATCAAGATTGGAAGATGGTGGCCTTGATGATTATGAAGATCGAAGACATGTAAATATTGGAAGCTAATGTAATAGTTGCATTTGCATCCCATGCATTTCCCTAGGATTGGACCTAGGCCCGTGTTTAGCTCACACGGGCCATTAGTTTTGGGGCGATTGATCATCCTTGTTTTGTTTACTGTTTATAATATATGCATGATATGTTATAAATAATGAGTATGTGCGTTATTATTATGATAATAACAAAGTTGCATGAATCCGGCAATCATACGATCAAACATGGCGAGCTTTTAAAATAAAATTAATGATGAGACCTTTCAAAATTAAAAAAACCCTCATTTTGAATAAGATTCAAAATTAATATCAAGCTCGAAAAGGGAAATTATAAAGGTGTTTATAATTTCCATGTCTTCCATCGACAATGGGTGCATGATGAACGCTACCCGTGTTTGGGGCTCGGCTCATATTATTGGAGGGGCCTTGGACACCGGAAAGCTGTGACATCCATTGACATGGTGATGTGAACTACGTGGAACTCCCATGATTTCGGCTCATATTATTGAGGGAACTCATGGCGACCGTCCATTAAGGTTCAACATCGATGGGTAAGGCTTGACACGTAAATATGAACGACGTCATATTATTGGGTCCTAATCAAACGTGAGACAAAAGTTTACGTAGAGGGTTGCATGGAGATGCAATTGAAAACTACCTTTTAGGAATTGTGATTGGCTGATATTATTCGGGATCATAATTCGCTAATTGGACCTTGCTTACCTACTGAGGAAAAGAGTTTCCCGTTTTCACTAGAGGGTAGTGAAAGATGTCAAAACAGTGGGAGTAAATATCTATAAAGTAAAAGTTCATACTTTATATCTTACCAAATATTTTAAAATAGTCATTAAAATTTATCTGTTTTACTTTTCAGTACAAATTTTGACAATGTCTTCGATTCGCAATCCGTTGTCTGCTATACTCGACAAACATATTTTAACCGGACCTAATTACCTCAATTGGCTAAGGAATCTAAAAATTGTCTTGAATTCGGAAAGGATCGCATATACACCGACTGAGTCGCCCCCTGTTGAGGCTCCGACTGACTGCACTCCTGAGGAACTGCAGACTTACAAGGAATGGTATGACCATGACTTGAAAGCCAGGTGTTATATGCAGGCTTCTATGAATGATGAGCTGCAGATGCGTTTTGAGGATGCAAAGAGTGCTGCTGACATTCATTTGCATCTCAATGAGCTCTTTGGTGAGCAGACTCGACCTCTTAGGCATGGTACCGTCAAGGAGCTGATCACGTTGCGCATGCGAGATGGGGCCTCGGTCCATGAGCATGGCCTGAAGTTGATTGGGCTAGTGGAAAAGCTCGTTTGCATGGATTTGATGTGGCCTTCGGAGTTGACCACCGACGTGTTGCTCTTGTCACTGCCTAGCTCGTTTGATCCTTTTGTGGTGAATTTCAATATGAACAAGATGGAGCCGACCCTTTAGGAGTTGGTGAACATGCTTGTGACCTTTGCGTCCACCATCAAGAAAGAGAAGCCGGTTCTTTTTGTGGGTTCTTCATCTGGCACGAAGATTGATCCACGTGGGAAGGGAAAGAAGCGTTCTTTCCAACGTCCCAAGAAGAACGTGCCCTTGAAGAGGCAGACTCTGAGTCCCGCTGTGGCAGCCACACCAGTGAAGGCTGACAAGACTGTTGTCATCTGTCATCACTGCAAGAAGCCTGGACATTGGAGGCATAACTGCAGGGAATATCTTTCCCAGAAGAGTTCTGGAAATGGTATGTTCTATATCAAAGTAAATATTTCAATTAACTCTACTTCTTGGGTATTAGATACCGGCAGTGGCTCACATCTCTGTAATGAGTTTCAGGTGATGGGAAGAAGTAGGAGGCTTAGGGAAGGTGAGACCTTCTTGAGGATGAACAATGGAGCAAGAGTTGTTGCCAAGGCCATAGGAGATGTTTACTTGCTTTTAAACAATGATTTTAAGTTAATTTTAAGAGATGTTTTGTTTATACCTGAATTGGTGAAAAACGTTGTTTCCATTTCTATGCTTGATAAAAATGGATTTTCTTGTTTATTTAGCAAAGGTGTTTGCAACATTTACAAGAACGAATGTTTAATTGGTACTTGAGAACTTGAAAATGATCTCTACACCTTAAAATTGAAAGATATTCCACTAAACAATGTCCAAACAATAACAACAACAAACAAGCGAAAACAAGATACTCTAAATTCGGCACAATTATGACATGCTCGATTAGGACATATTTCCCTAAGAAGGATGAACAAGCTAGTGGGAGTGGGCATGTTTGATATGTCTGATATTAATGCTCTCACGACTTGTGAATCCTGTCTGAAAGAAAAGATGACAAAAATTCCCTTTAAGGGCCATGTGGAGCGAGCCAAAGGGTTATTGGATTTGATCCATACCGATGTGTGCGGTCCGCTTAGCATCACCACTAAGCATGGACATGCCTACTTCATCACCTTTACCGATGACTTTTCGAGGTATGGGTATGTGTATTTGATGAAATACAAGTCTGAAGCCTTTGAAAGGTTCAAAGAATTCAGAAGTGAAGTAGAGAA
>NC_133320.1:6931353-6933367 GCF_012295235.1 Primulina huaijiensis
GAGTTTATAAGCGTAAGGAAAAATAGAAGTATGACTTCTATAAGGGGAATGTGACTTTTAATTTTTGGAAGTGTTCCTAAATTAAAAGTTGGCCAAATAAATAATGTATTTGAAAATTGTGATTTTCATAAACATTATTATGGACTAAATTAAATTAATTCAAGTGTTGAATTAATTAAACACTAGTGGACCTAGTAGAGTCCAAATAATTAAATTAATTCAAGTGTTGAATTAAGTAAATAACATTGGGCGTTGTAGAACCCAATTGTAAATAATAATTCAACTAGTGGGCTTGAGTTAAATCAAGTAAAGTTTAAATGGTCTCAGATGTGTTTGAGATATTTAAATAAAAGTCCATGGGCTTTGTAATTGTTACAAACCCAAATAGAATGCATGCATGGGAGGTGAAGGGTTGGGAGACAACTTTTTCAATATCCAAGACATGGCATGCACATGCCTAGTCTTACTTTTTCAACAACCAAGAAAACACTTCTCCCTTCTCTACACACTCATGTTGGACGAAAATTCAAGCCTCATTTCTCTCCAATTTGGCTTCTTCAATTGTTGAAGATTCCCTACACTTCTCAAAGAAAAATCCTCTTATTTTTCTAGTGAAAAATAAGAGAGGTTCTAGCTTGTTGGTGGTGGGCTTAATTTTTGAGCAAGGAGTGCTCAAAGGAACCTTGTAGATTGTGTCTACCATTCAAGAGCTTAGTTGTATATTAACTAAGTTGGAGCCATCATCAATCCATTGTGATTGATAGGTTATATTTCTAAACAAACTATGAATGTCATTTTCGTGTTTTCGTATTTGCTACACACTTAGTGGGTGCTCGGTTTTTCATGTTCTTGTTGAAACAAATT
Organism: Primulina huaijiensis; assembly: GCF_012295235.1. NCBI lineage: Eukaryota > Viridiplantae > Streptophyta > Magnoliopsida > Lamiales > Gesneriaceae > Primulina > Primulina huaijiensis. Next base: position 6,932,218 of record NC_133320.1, read on the forward strand.
TTAAACTTCCGTTGCACAATCAGGCACCGTAATTGATCCCCTTTCAAGTGGTATAATGAGCTAAGGATACTATTTTGTGTAGCATATACATAATATTATGTTGAGGTCGATTTCTAACCGCATGAGATGAATTTTTACAACAAAAATCGAGGCCGTCGAGGGTTGTTTTTGGGCAGCAACTCGGGCTGCCCATTTCGGGCAGCAAGGGCTGCCCGAACAGCCCCATGTTTTTAAATAAAAAATATATTTTAAGTTGGCCGGAATCCGGCGACGGAGCTCCAGCGACGGCGATGACGATGACGACTAGGGTTTCCAAAAGTGTTTTGGATTATCTAAGTGTCATGGGTCTTGAAGTTGTTGGGCCATTAAATGGCTAACATATTTGTGAAATTTAAATGGCCAAAATGTTTTTGGTGAAAAATGATTTTTTGAGCCCTTAAGTTTAAATTTACAAAGTTGCAAATATTTTCTCATGAAATAAATAATTGAAGTTGGACTTTAATTATTTATAGTAAATTGTGATTTACAAGAAATTCGGTTATAAATAAATTAATTGAAAAGTAGACAAAAGAGTTTGTATACTTTGTTAATTTAGTTTATGATCGTGGCGGTTAGTGATTGAATCAAAATATATAATATTGGATCAATTGATTATTGTGATAATTAATTGATGGTGTATGATATGTGATATTATGCATGAAGGATGATCAAAAGCCCAAGCCCAATTTTCTAGGTGTATGCTAGGATATTTTGTGTTGAATGATTGTAATAATTATCAAATTTAAAGTGGGCTTTGTTTATGGCCCGTTCCCACCCCCATGAGATGTATCCCTATTTGCCATGGATATTTATTTGTAAATATTAGTATAGTGGAAGATCAAGATTGGAAGATGGTGGCCTTGATGATTATGAAGATCGAAAACATGTAAATATTGGAAGCTTATGTAAAAGTTGCATTTGCATCCCATGCATTTCCCTAGGATTGGACCTAGGCCGACCTAGGCCCGTGTTTAGCTCACACGGGCCATTAGTTTGGGGCGATTGATCATCTTTGTTTTGTTTACTATTTATAATATATGCATGATATGTTATAAATAATGAGTATGTGCGTTATTATTATGATAATAATAAAGTTGCATGAATCCGGCAA
>NC_133320.1:6933480-6946934 GCF_012295235.1 Primulina huaijiensis
AACTCCCATGATTTCGGCTCATATTATTGAGGGAACTCATGGCGACCGTCCATTAAGGTTCAACATCGATGGGTAAGGCTTGACACGTAAAGACTAGTTCTAGATTTTTATAAGTTCTGATAATTTCTTATTCTCAGTTATCAGCAGCTGATGCTCAAACTGTACTATCTCATTCTCGATCTTCAGTTTCGCAACTTCTGTCCTTAGACTTGACACTTTGCCTAACTGTTCCCAGACTAGCTATGTATTCTTGTAAGGCAGGCTTGTATGCTTAGCCTTAACTTTCTCGAACGATTGAGAAAGTCTCTTTTACTCATTAAACATATCATGAAGTATTGTGACAAGGTCATTCCGTGAAAATTCAGTTGAGTTAAAATCAACTATCTTTTCACTGGTGGATTCCAGCTCGGCATATGCCATGAGGCACTGAACCTCTTCTTCATCATTGCCACTACTAGACCTCTCTGATTCAGATGAATTAGACTCAAAGTCTACCCACTTACCTTAGTTCTTCTATGCCACTAACACTTTTCGATCCCTCTTCTTTCTAAATTACTTCTTGTCATCCTTGTATCTTTTATTTTTGTCATGGGACCTCTTTTATTTTTCATTCGACCTATTATCAACCTTATTTGTTTTAGGACAATCATCTATGAAATGTTTGGTTTTTCCGCGTTTGAAACATGTGGTGTCCTCATCAGTGGACTCTTTCTAGTGATAATTTATTTGTTTAGAACTTTGAAAGTTGCCCCGATTATTCCTTGAAAACTTTACAAACTTTTTCTCAAATAATGACATAGCATCATTATTACTCAGTTGTTCTGTGGATTTTTCTTTTGAAACATGGGACTCGATTGCTGCATCAACCAGTTATTTAGTCACCTTTGAAGTGGACTCACCGTCAGTCTTGCTTTCAAGGTCAAGCTTTAAGACATGCAGATAGATCATGCAATTCCAACTTATTTAAGTCTTTCGATTCTCGCATGACCATTATTTGACATTTCATTCTTTTGGGAATGCCCTCATCACTTTCAAGACAACCTATTTTTTTATCCTTTCCACAGAGCAGCCAACTCAATTACTACGCTGCTGAATCTTTCATAAAAATCAGACATTGATTCACAAGATTCATCTTGATATTGTCAAACTTCTGTATTGAAATAGAAAGTTTGTTCTAATTTTTTTGGTCATTGCCCTGACATAGCTAAATCAGCTTTTCCCAAATATCATTGGCAGTTAAGCACATTTTAATTTTAATGAATGTGTTCTTATCAAATGTCTTGTATAGAATGTCAGCAGTCATATTATCTAAATTGACTCTTCTTGTCTTCGTTGGTACATTCCATCTTTAGTTTTTCAACCATATGCGATTTTTGTAATGGCAACAATTGCATTTGCTTCAAAATCTCCATTGGTCCTTCTGTTATGATGTACCACGTATCATTATCTTGAGCAGCTAAATGGACATGTATCCTTATCCCCCAGTCATTGAAATCGTCTTTAGAGAACATGATAATCTTGTTGAAAGAGGCCATTATATATGTTTGTTGTCCAAAGACAAGATTTAAGCTGCTTTGATACCACTTGTTAGGGTCTGAAGATTGATTAGAATGGGTAGATAATAAGTCTACACAAAATCTCCGAAATTCAGTTGGGTTAACAACATTTTGAATTTTAATTCTTGTCGATTAGGCTTCAGTGACCCAATAGTAAGGTAACTGCGTGGAATTAGGCTCACTGAATTGTTTGAACAATATAATCGGTAAGGCTCAAAGATAGTAAGAATAGGAAAACTGAAATAAAATACACAACAAAATTGTTTATGGAAGTTCTAAGAATTAAACACTTGGCATATTTCTTCACATTCACCTTGCAATGCATGTAGTTATTGATAGACAGAAGAATCAAGTTATAAGAATTAAACACTTCTACGTCTCACCTTTTTTTTTGTTTCCGAAATGATATTACTAGAATACTTTGGTGATTACGAACACTTTACAACAACCTACTTCAACAAGCTTGATCGGTTAATGTTTGAAAAATTAGATCACATAATATACACATAATATACAAGTTGCACAGGGCTCGTGTAAAGAACATAGAGTATGAATGTTAGAGCAACTGATCTATTTATAAGCAATGATCCAACAGTCGAATTTTTAAATCGGATAGACATTCCAGATATAGTCACCGTTGAGCCATGTCATCGTCTTTTCTGACAGAAGGTACGATCTAGTAGTGCGCATGAAATATGAAACTCTAACAGATTAAAAAACTATTACAGTACGGAAGATATTAATCTGATGTCGCCATTTTGGATTTGATCCTCAAAAGGAAAGTTCTAAAAACTTCAAAGAATGTCCATTGAAATGTTTGAATTATTCAATTTGATAGAGCAATCCGTAGACCTTGTGAATCAGTGACATTTGATATTCAGTTGATTACCAATAATCAGTTACGCTTTAATTGAGTTTGACTTGTGAAAATATTTTCTCATGAATATTCAGTTTTTTCCTTAAAAATTCAGTTCGACTTTGCTCTTTATTAAATATCATTATTAATTCAGTAGTATTTTTGTTCAGTTACCCAAACTTAATTTGTCCAGAAAATGTCATAAAAAACAAAAATTTAAATGGCTAAAAATTGCCATGAAGACAAAATCCCCAAATTTAATTCCCACATAACTGAGTTATATAGCCTAGTAAGCAATTTCTGATAAAAATTAATTAATCTAGAGTTGATGCAATCCCTCAACTCTGTCAGGTCACATTCCTTTTACATTGAGTTTCAAAATTTTAACACTTCACCTCTCAAATTCTTCTCCCATCTCAGCAGCTGCCCCTCTCAACAATTCACAATAAGGGTGTGAATGAATCGAGTTGGTTCGAGATCATTTCAAGCCAGTTTGAAAAACGTTTGATTATATTTGAAATTATCGAATTGATCTAAAATCAAATTTGTTTGAACTTTTTCGAGCCGAATTCGAGTCTAAATTATTTTATCGATAGGCGCAAGTTGCTCACGAATCTTAATATTTTATTGATGTAATATAATTATATTATAAATAAATATATTTTGAATCTTTATTTTCGAATAGTTTGAGAATATATGTTCAAATATTTCGAGACGAACTAGAACTCGAGTCTTGATTCGAACCGAATTCTAGCAAATAAATTAAAATTTTTGAGTTTCAAATCTAACTAAAGCTCGAATATACCTAATTTAAATTGAAATAGTCTTGAAATTTTATTCATATTCAACTCACTCCTTTAACTTGCAAACCTCAACATCCCATTATATACCTATTTGATTTTTGCCCACCCCATAATTCTTCAAAAAAAAAATCTTTTATTAAGTAATATCATAATAATAATAATAATAATAATAATAATAAAACATTAAAAATTCTAAATATATTTAACCCAATTAATCTCCCTTTTTTTTTCTAATTTCTCTCTCTCCGTAAAACTGTTTTTGAATTCCAATTTTCCAGCTTATAAAGATGGGCATGTTTTCAGCATTTTTTCTTCCCGATATATATCACATTTCACATATTATTGATATTAATTTAATAAAAATATTTAATTACTAATTTTTATATAAAAATAGATTAATACAACGTAAAAACGATACGATGGACGGAATAAAATTTTTTTGATAATGTACCATTATTTCAAATTTTAGGTAATTTATTTTAAAACTATAGTTTTAAATTTATTTTTGTTATTTACTAAATTAATATATATATATATATATATTTATTTAAATTTTCTGCTACTTGCGCTGTTATTTTGATATTATTTTGAGCAACTTATCAAAATAATAGTCTGACTTAAGGGTGATCAAATTTTTTTATTAACCATCCGAACCAAATTGCGCCGCACCATTTTTCTTAATATTTTATAAAAAATCACGATTAAAAATAGTAATCATAAACCGCACCGCATACGCGGTTCAGTTATTTTTTTGCCAGGAACCGTACCGTCTAAAATGCTTGTCATAATATTTGGCCTAAAATTATAATAATTTGTAAACAACATATTCAATTAAAGAAGTCGTCATTCATTATATCTCAACTCTCTTCAAAAGTATTACTCTCACAAAGAAAACTTATCTTCTTCTTAATTAATAATCATATTAGTCTTTTATTAGAATATTTATTTTTTTTATTACAATATTTTTTTTGAAGTTTGAAATTTTTTTAAAAAAAAAAGATAAAATACTGTAAATGTCATTTTTGTTGTCAGTGTGTTGTTAGTTTTTAATCTTGGTTATTGTTTTATCTAATTTTATCTTTGTACGATTTGAACTATATTTTACATTCGAATACACTATATTTAGGGATGTAAATGAACCAAACAGTTTGCGAGCTATTCGGAGCTCGACTCGATAAAAAGCTTGTTTGAGTTCGTTTGTTAATCATATCAAGACAAGCTCAAGCTCGATTTCGAGCAACTCAATCTTAAAAATATTTGGCTCGTGAGCTCGCAAACATGTTCGATAATAGGCTCGCGAGCTCGAGCTCGACTCGTTTACGTGGCTCGTAAATTAACAGAAATATACCAATTTGTTCTTTTTCCCCAAAAAATTTACATCATCTAGTCATATACACGTTGAGTAACTTTAAAAATTATTATTTATATGGTGTTATCAGTGTATGAAGAATATTTGTTATCTGGATGCTAGATGTATTATTTTGAGATGTTCAATAATATACTGAATTGATGTTTTTTAGTTATTATTTTTGTCGATTTGGTTATTTATAAATGAATTTATATTTTTATGTCTGATTTAAATTAGTTCATAGATATATTTATTTTTTAACATGCTCAAACTTGGACTCAATTATGTGCTTTACAAGCTCGAAAACGAGCCGAGCTCAAACCAGACTTGTTAAGCTTGATAAACAAGCTATTAATGAATCAAGCTCGAGTCCGGCTTGATTAACATGATAAACGAGCTTTTAACGAGTTGAGCTCGAACTTTTCCCAAACTTAGTAATTTGAAGACAAACCTAGCTCGAGCCTGATAATAGAAGCTCGAATCGAGCTCGAGCCTCAAACAATCTTAAACGAGCCAAGGTCTGATACTGTTTTGTTTGGTTTGGATCGTTTACATCCCTAACTATATTGTTGTTGTTATCAAAATAAATTAGAATATATGTCCTAATATATTTCATTAAAAACCGACCGCAACTGCTTGAAACCGCTCAAAACCGTAAGACTAATTCTACATGTAAAAACATGACTATTTTTAAAAAATAATAACCGACCGCATATATCAATTCGGTTTGAATTTCTTGAAAAAAAAAAAACCAAAAAACCACACCGTGGTTACCACTGGACTCACTCTTGCTATTTTAGTCCTTGTTTTGTCCACCATTCTATGAAAATATAAAATAAAAAAAACATACATGATCAAAAATAAAAAATTTGCGTTATTATTTTGAGAAACTTTTTGACGAATGAAGAGAATCGACATTCAATTGATTCTATATACATATATATGCATAAATGAGAGAGGGAGAACTTGCAATTTCTTGAACCCTGGGGCCTCAGTGAACACGGAGATCGACACTTTTACAAAAGAAAGAAAGTAGGGATGGAATATGGACAAATACCAAATGGTTATACATTTCTGAGGCCACACTCACTTAAAAAGGAGTCATGGTCAAACTAAACCCCACCACAAACATCATCCCTATATTCTTCTTTATCCAATAATTTCTTTATTCGTATTTTTCATTTATTTTTTAAATTTTTTTCCCATATATGCGATAGTAATATACTAATAAATGAGTAGGTCACTTGTGAGAGGGTCTTACGAATCTTTATTTATGAGACGGGTCAATCTTACATATATTCACAATAAAAAGTAATATTTTTAGCATAAAAAATAATATTTTTTCATGGATGACTCAAATAAGAGATCCACCTCACAAAATACGACCCGTGAAACCGTCTCACACAAGTTTTTGCCATAATAAATAGAGACTATGTGACACACACACATATATATAATATATATTTATATTTATATGTATAACAAAAATGTGACACACNATTCACAATAAAAAGTAATACTCTTAACATAAAAAGTAATATTTTTTCATGGATGACCCAAATAAGATATATGTCTCATAAAATACGACTTATGATACCGTCTCACACAAGTTTTTGTGTGTATATATGTATATATATATTAATTACTCATAACTACACTATTTAATCTATTTTAGAAATTAAAAAATTTACAAATTTCATATTTAATGTAATTGCATGATCGTTATCCAAATAATAATAAAAAATATAATAAAAATCTATAAATCAATTCGATTTATTCATGAATTATATATGTAATAATCATTATTTTACACACATCATGCTAGTATTTATTAAACTTGAGACATATACACTAACTAATTTGGTTAGTCAATGTGAAACCAACGTCAAATTATATATATATCCTATAATAAAAATATAAATTCATTTGATTTGTTAAATGACAAAGATGTTAAAATCATATTTCTTCAACCATTTTCTTGATCATTTTTATCCAATTCAACATCTTATTTGAATTTTTTAACTATAAATTTCGTAATTTTTATGATTTGACTTTTTGCTCATGGTTTTTCAAATATATATTTTCCAATTTGATCTCCAAGTTTTATTAATTGAAGGCAAAATGATATAAAATTGTATTTAAATAATATTTTATTCAAAAGATAATATCAAATTAAAAAATAAAATATCCATTAAATTTTATTATTTTTTCTTTTTTTATATCTATTAGAATTATAAGTATTTGACTAAAAATTTAGAATAACTTCATTAAAAAAAATATTTTAAAATAAAAATATATTAAATAAACTCAACACATGATATTAATTTAAACACACTCTCAACATATGTATAACAACAGCTAATATATCTTAAGAAAAAATGATTTCTTATCGATGATTTATTGTTCATGTAACATTACCAAAATATCAAATTTAAATACTCAATTGTATTTATAACATTTCTCTCACAACTAAAAAAAAATTATTTCTTTAAAAAGACACATTTTAGTTCAAGATTTTGTGAAGATCTCGGAATCGCTTTCCTGTATTTTCTCGCTCTCATTCGACAGTGATCCATCAAATCAATCAGTTTGTGTAGCTATCTCCCGTGATTTCTGCTTTCTTATTCTTCAGCAGTATACTTTTATATATATTAATCTGAGATTTAAGTAACCCTAATTCATTTCACTTTTCATTTATATGGATTTTCAAAATATAGCTTTAGCTTGTGTGTTAGCAGGAGAAAAGCCTGGATTCTGGTGTTGAGCCAAGAAAAGTTAGTGAGTTCTCATATTCTTGTTATTTAATATGGCTCATATATTATATATTCTCATCAAATCTCTGAAAAAACAATCTAAAACCTATGTATGCCTGTTGGAATTTTGCAGAAGAAGGTAATAACCAGGTATTGATTTAAAGAATTGTTTTGAATTTTTTCCTGCATGACCTTCTCGAATTAAATTGATTTTACCTAAATAAATCTTTTTTTATTTTTTTTTTGTGGACTGATTATATATGCTAGGTTCTTCCCTTTGTTTTTCCTCTAGATCTAATCTTAATTCAGTGGATTATGATATTTTTGCTTAATTTCTCAGGAAACAGCTAGGGTTGGGTTCATGCAAGCATTTTTCCCTTGGAAAACGTACTTACTGATTTATTTTTAAGATGCATTTTAAAGTATATTCCTAAGAAGGAAAACAGGTAAATAGCAAAAAATACATGTAAGACTTAAAATAATTTTCAGCAAGTAGTGTGTAGTATTTTCATTATGCAGGGATGTTTCTAATCAATTGCTTATCAGTATTGGTACTTTTGGGAGGGAAATATTTTGACAGATTTGGTAGCTAAAGAACAACTGGTGCTATATACTCTGATAATTAAAACATTAATATTACAGTAGAAAATTCTATGGATTATTTGATATATATCTTACAGCATTAAATTCTTTATCCAGTACAATTTAGCTTTTGGTCATATTTCTTAATCTTTTTGGGTCCAACCCTTGAATCGTTAATCATTTTTTTGCTGGTGAAGTTGTATATAAGCCCATAATCAATATTACTTTGCATACTTTTTGTTAATACATTAATTTAGATGTTATTGGCCTTGGTATATATCTTTAAAATTTCTGATTTATTAATATGTTCTTGGTACTCTAGTCATGCATATTATTGATAATGTTTGGAGAGAGCTTCCTTTAGTCCACTCATGAGAATCAAATGGTTCGAACTAGCTGCCGAATCATTCATTCAAACGCAATAGAAACGGCTAACTTATTTCTAGTGTGAATGTGTGAATGATGCGGGAGATAATTCATCCTACTCTTCTCTGTGCTTGGACTGAAGGGAGCTCCCTTGTACTAATATCCTGAGTTTGTTTGTTTGTTTAAATTTTTGGAGCCTCTGATGTACATTTCAATTTTTGATCTCATAATGGCTTTTCACTACCGCAGAGATTGCAATTATGGTACTTTTTAGATTAGTTAGTAACTGGATTTTGTATTTGATCTTGGAATTCATTTTGAAGATTGTTTGTAGATCGAATTCAAATATTCGGGGTCGATTTATAGTCGCAATTCTAACTTGCCTCCTTTATTAAGAATTATCTATAAGTTAGTTCGATTGGTTCTCGCATGAGCTAATTTTTTAACTTTCATTCTTCTACGTCTTCTGTTAGTTCCTTGGTTGTTAAGTTCCAGTTATCTGAAAACTGTGTCTGAATTTATTGGTAAAAACCCTTGTCTTTATATGTTTCTTCGTATTATTTTATCTGCCAATGATTTCTTTGCTGTGATATGTGGACAATAAAGAAGTTCATGTTTAATCAAGCTTTGCTATCTTCTCCATGGAAGAGCAGTGTTTACACTGGCGTACCGCCGCATGGAACGCTCCATCGCGTATCTTCTATTTGTACCGCCGCATGGAACGCTCCATCGCGTATCTTCTATGTCAAAATAGAGAAAATTGAAATTTTAGTACAGTAAATTTGTTTTTTTTTTGTTTTGGTTATGTAACTCGTTAATGCTTAGTTTTCATCAGTTAAGTTGGTTTTTTTGTGTCATTTCATTAAATATTGTTCATTTGAAACTGAAAATTTCCTACATGTCTCATATAAAAAAAATAAAACATATATTATAAATATTAAAATCTGCCAAAAAAAATTGTCAAAAAAAATAAAGTAAATTAAATGATAAGGTTTTTAGTTACTGGATTATCTCAAACATTGATAAGTTAGATATATAATTGAAACCTAAAACTGGACTAAAATTACAATTTTTCATAAAAAAAAATGATTTTGTTTTAACAAGTATATATTGTCCTATAAATTCTGTTAAAAATTCAATTTTGACAAGTCAAAGGAAAAAAATATATAAATGTAATAGTGTTTTTTTAATGGAGAAGTTGGTGAAAAATCCCCGATCAAAACATTTTTTTGGGTATATTTTCTACCCACAAAATTGTGGTACTATGTTATACAAATTGTGGTACACTTCATGTGGAAATGTGATATACTTCATGTGGAAATTTGGTATTAAAAAAGTACTCAGGGATTGAACACAAAAAAAAAACGATGGCTGAGGACTGAAGGTCAATTTCCCCTTTTTTAAATTTAGTCGTTGGAACGCTGATATTTTAGAAATTAATATTTTGAGATCAAAATTTGATAAATATTCAGAGGGTTAAAATTTTATATATAGATAATTTTTTTAGAACGAATCATAAAAATTTCCCAATATCTATATCCACCAATGGTAAAAGCACAACATGAGAAACTAGTCTAATGGCTTACGCGGCGTAGAGCCCATCGTTTTGTTTTGTTTTTTTTTTTATATTAGAGTTAGTAAACCCCATGATTCATTGGAACTTGAAGCTAAATAAATTATATATATTGTGAGCTTTATTGTCTGTACCTTTTCATTTCTTGGTTTAGTTAATTAATCAATTAAATGCACATGATACACAGGTATTATCTATATATCTAAGTTTATTTTAATAATATAATATTATTTTTTTTAGCAAACACTCCTTAAAGATGGGATAACAAGTGTGTACTACTCACTTTTTGTGGAGTTTCAAGTGTGTATTTATTTCATCGTGTGGACCAAGACAAGATGGAAGTACCCAGGGTGGGTTCTAGGGTTTCTTTTAATTTTAATGTCATTTTTAAATTTAACAAAAATTTATGTGAGACGGTCTTACATATCGTATTTTATGAGACAGATCTCTTATTTGGATCGTTCATGAAAAAAATATTATTTTTTATGATAAGAGTATTATTTTTGGCAAAAACTTGTGTGAGACGGTCTCACGGGTCGTATTTGTGAGACGGATCTCTTATTTGGTTCATTCATTAAAAAATATTACTTTTTATGCTAAGAGTATTACTTTTTATTGTGAATATGGGTAGGGTTGACCTGTCTCACAGATTAAGATCCGTGAGACGGTCTCACATGAGACTCACTCATTATTTTTTATTGTGAATATCGATAGGATTGACATGTCTCACATACAAAGATTCGTGAGATCGTCTCACAAGAGACCTATTCTTTAAATTTTATCAGTTGTTTGTGAGTGAGACTTGTAAATATGTTAAAAAAAAGATTTTTATTTTGTATATAAATTAGTTTTTTTTAAAAAAAAAAAATTTATAATATCTCAACAATTATTTTTGTTTCCAACCCATTTTCTCTCTCTTATTTACGTAATTCCTATGTTTTGGAAATATCAAAAAATCACTTCGTTTAGATCATCTCCAATCTATATCCTCTATTTTTCATCTTCTATCCTCCAAAATAGAGATCCATGATCTCTATTTTCAAAAACCTTCTCCAACCCATATCATCTAAATATTATCAAATACTCTATTTATTTAATTTATTTCATTTTCAATCCATATCCTGTAAATATTACCAAATACTATATTTCTTTAATTTATTTCATTTTCAACCCATATCTTCTAAATATTACCAAATATTTTTTTTTAATTTATTTCATTTTCGAATACACATACACACACACACATATAATTAATTAATTTCATAATATATTATTTAACCCAGAAAAAATATTGGATCGACCCAAACATGAAATGGGTCGACCCAAGCTTTATCATGGTCGACCAAATATATTGCTTTGGTCGACCAAGCATTGGTGGACCAAAGCATACCATTGCAGCACTTCGACCAAAGCAGATTTGGTCGACCAAAGCACGACTAAATCTGCTTTGGTCGACCAAAGTGTGGGTGCGTGAGTCGACCAAGCTTGTGTGTGGGTCGATCTTTTTTTCTTCAAGTCACCAGTCGATCGATGAACAATGATATTTTCTTAAATTTTTTCTCAAAAGGAATATATTGCAATTTTAAAATATCTATTTTGTAATTATTTCTCACTCCTTTTCAATCATCTATATGAACAATGATACTCCATAAATAGAGGATCATTGTTGCATACTCTAAAATGGAGGAAACAAATAGAACACAGTTAGAGAAAATTTCATCCTCCATAATAGACTATTCCTCTATTATGGAGTACGGTTGGAGATGTCCTTAATTTATATTATATGCAGAGACCAAAATGTATCGTGTTCGCAGTTTTGCACACGCGTATGAAGCATTATAATTTATACATTAATTGGTCAAAATTTCATGATAATGATATGTTTGTCTTTGGTCCATTTTACAAATTATTTGATATTTCAGATAATTATTTCTAAATTATTACTATCAGTTTATTAATCAATGATTTTGATTACCCAATTAATGTCTATTAATTGTGGTTGNATTTCTTCCTGGTTTTCAAGGATTTTTTCAACTCGTTGTGGTACAAAATATAGCATATTACCATAGTTTTGTACTGTTTTCTGAATTTCTCTAAGATCTAAAGAGAGCTTAGAAGAATCTGGTATAATTTCCATAAACTTATTAGATTGAATCATAAGTTTACATGAGGATGCTGATGCTTCCCTTTCTGTTTCTGATATCTAACAATAGTTAGATTCCCTTGTTTATATTCCAAAATATTGGAATAATTCTTGTTAATTATTTTTCTCGAACCTAAGTTTNTTTTTCTTATTCATCTTCATATTTTTTAATATTTCTTCTGTATAGCACTTTGCATTCAGTCCCTATTCAAACTTACTTTTTCTTTCACTCTNCTCTGATACCATTTTGTGAAAGCGCGGGGATCAATTATAATTAAATAGGATATAAGGGTAATTTTGGTATTTATGAAAACTTTTTCTCTCACCAGGGAGTAGGAACAAATTTGAGTTTGGTTTGGGTACTGTCCACCAATTCTCCCATTCAAACCATCTAGACGGCATGGTCTACCTCCTATGTCGCCTATTAATACAGAACTTTCGAGAGAAACCATATTTGAAAAAATCGGGACGATTGATGACCGTCTAGTGTCTAGACGTCATCTTTTAGAACAATTATATTAATTCTTTTGAAATCCATTTCCTATATACCGTACACGTGTATTAAACTTGGGCCAAAATGAGGTAAATTATTATTTTATTTAAAAAAACGTCACATTTTTTTTGTTGTTGCAATCCCTTTGTGTTTTTTTTTTTTTATGTCAATCCAATAATGCTGAATAAAGTTAAAACAATTACATAACACTTGGCATACTTCGACATCTAGTGTTCTTCCTAAAATTGTTTTTGGAGTTAACCAACCCATCGACTGCATTTTCCTATTCCTATATGATAAAAGTATGAATCACAAACATTTTGTAAGAGTAAGAATTGTCACGAAAATTGAAAATTTCTTTATTATTATTATTTCCTTATTATAAATTGGACTTTTTTTAATTTTGTTGGTGCCTAATGTGCGTCTGAACTTGTTCAGAAACTTAATCTAAACGTACATATAACATTAATATGTTGAGTTTGGGTTGGATGGTCCTAGAACATGAGATCTCCAATCATTTCAATTTTGGAAGACTCGAGACCCGTAGTCTCGACTCTAATTCAAAGTTAATGGGTTGTACCAAATATAAAAAAATTATGTATAATTATAAAAAAAAAGTTAAATAAAAATATCAAAACAAAGTCTATAACATACTTTCAAACTAGACNTTACATGGTGGATTTTCTTTTTGGTGAGTGGGTTTAGTCACATCTCTCCTTTAATTTTGTCGAGGAATCTTCGGCTTTTTGTATCCTCGAAGAAAATGTGAATGTGGTCCTTCCCCNAAAAATTATGTATAATTATAAAAAAAAAAAAAGTTAAATAAAAATACCAAAACAAAGTCTACAACATACTTTCAAACAAGACAAAAAATTGTGTGAGACGGTCTCACGAGTCGTATTTTGGGAGACAGATATCTTATTTGGGTCATCCATGAAAAAATATTATTTTTTATTGTGAATATCGGTAGGGTTGACCCGT
>NC_133320.1:6947267-6996135 GCF_012295235.1 Primulina huaijiensis
TTTTTTTCTTATTTATTTTTTAATCCATATATCAAAATTACAGTATAGTTTGTCACTATTTCTTATAATTATATTTTATTCTTCATTTAAATATAAAAAAAAATAAATTATAGAAAATATTGTTGTGTGCATCAGTACATTAGTTATAATAATAATAATTTTGGCGAGTCAATGTTATACCACAGTGTATTTCTAGTTTTACATCTTCATAATATTTACATAATTTTGATGGTATGGGCTTTTCAGTAATTTTATACCTCTTTTAATTTATTTTTCATTTTTTCCCGAACTTATCATTATATTTTATTCAAAACTCGCATATTTTTTTAAAATATTTATTTTTTCAAATATAATTAAATTATATGAACAAAACTCGCATATTTTTTTAAAATATTTATTTTTTCAAATATAATTAAATTATATGAACATATAATTAAATAATAACGTTGGTGTTATTAGATCCGTGGGAATCGAAATTTGCATGCACACGCGGTCAAATGCGGACCGTGAAACGTGGGAATATTCAACATTATGAAAGGCATCGAGTTCAATGAAACTAATGTACGTGGACAAGAAACAAAGTTGACACAATTTCTTGTTCGTATAGACCTCTACAGTCATGGAAATATGGTAATGACTAATATAATTGAAACTTTATATATAATTATTAAAAGATTAAAGTTCACATTGTAGGATGAGATTTTGGATTAGTGGAAAAATCAACTTTTAGATATTTATGATTTATTATGGAACTCTTATAAATAAAACCCATTCAGAAATCTTTTTGGGCACACACTGTTTTCTTGAATCTATTTCTGAACATGGCCATCCGCCGCACGAACAGTTGCAGCGACCTTCCTCTTTCGAAACAGAGAAGTGGACACTGGTGAGTGATTACACTTATCATTTAGTTCTATTCTGAGATATAATTCATTTGTTTTTACTGAAACTACATCAAAATTCTGAATGCAGGGTGATTTCTCAAGAAATCCCGGCTGATGTTGTTGTTGAAGTAGGGGAAGACCACTTCCCTCTTCACAAGGTATGCAGAAACTAACCCATTGAAGAAGGGGAAAAAAGACTGATTCTTGAATTTACTCGCTGTTTTCTTTGGTTAAAATGGAGTTTATTTGTTGGGTTTTGCAGGTTATGCTCGTGTCGAAGAGCAATTACATAAGACGGCTGATTCTTGAATCGAAAGATACGGATTTAGCAAGAATAGAACTTTCGGTCATGCCCGGGGGGCCTGAAATATTTGAAACGGTAGTGAAATTTTGTTACGGTGTCGATTTCGAAATCACGGTACAGAATGTGGCTGCCCTCTGGTGTGCGGCTGAATATTTACAGATGAACGAAAAGTATTCTGAGAATAATCTCACTAGCCGGTCGGAGAGTTTCTTGTCTGAGGTAGCGCTGACGAGTTTATCAGGGGCTATCCTCGTCTTGAAATCGTGTGAAGATCTTCTTCCAGTTGCTGAAGAACTCAACCTAGTCCAAAGATGTGTTGAGGTTATCAGTTCCAAGGTATACGATGTAGATTTTTTATAACTTAAAAAGTTTGACGAGGTTAATGAAGTTGGTGCTTTGAGTTCTTGGTCATTTATGAGCATATTGTAACAGAATTTTGTCTTGAATTTGGATCAGAAAAAACAGATTAGTGATTATTTCGAAACATTTCAGTAAGGGATCATTTCGTTTGGTTGGTAAAATTGTTTAGTTTGGTGCAAAAATTTGGTTCCAAGTGAGCTAATTAAGTTCGAAACCTACTTCTTGATTATTGTTGTTCTGTATATTTATTTGCAGATACTTAAATAATTGTTGGTGTTTCTTCTTCTTTGATAGGCATGTGTTGAGGCGAAATTTCCGAGCCGTTCGCCATCAAATTGGTGGATAAAAGAGCTATTAATCTTAGATGTAACCTTCTTTGGAAAAATCATGGATTCAATGAAGGGTAGAGGTGCAAAGGCCTTGACTATGTCAAGCTGTCTAATGACTTATACAGAGAGATCACTTCATGATCATGTTCGTGATCACTCCGGGAACGGTATTAAATCACTAAATTCGGGTGAATCTGATATCCGAATCCAGAAGCAGCGTGAAGTTCTTGAGTCCATAGTTACTCTTTTGCCCTCAGAAACGTTATCTTTCCCTCCAAACTTCTTGTGCTTTCTTCTTAGGGCCGCGATTTTCTTGAGGGCAGATGCTCATTCCACAAAGGACCTCGAGAAAAGAATATCGGCCATCTTAGATCATGCAAAAGTAGATGATCTTTTTGTACTTTCGTGTACATATGACGGCGAGAGATTGAGTGATCTCGAGACCGTGAGAAGGATCATATCTGGATTTGTCGATAAAGAGAACAGTATTGCGGTCTTTAATGCCGGTGACTTGAGAGAAGTGTGTTCTGTTGCTATGAAGAGAGTTGCAAAGACTGTTGATGGGTACCTCGCGGAGATAGCCACTTATGGTGAACTTACTGTTTCGAGATTCAACGGGATTGCCAATTTGCTGCCTAAAGCAGCTAGGAAGGTCGACGATGATCTTTACCGAGCTGTTGATATATACTTGAAGGTCAGTGTCAAATGCCATGTGACTAAGATAGTCTAGTGAAAAGAAAGGCCTTTATATTTTCAATGTTGATTTAATGGTGGATTCTGCTCTATCTAAAGTTATAGACGGTGAACTTTAGTTCTTAATGCTAATACTGACTTTTTTTTTTGGCGATTACAGGCACACGCAAATCTAGACGAAATCGAGCGGGAGAAAGTTTGCGGTGTAATGGATATATGCAGGCTATCATACGAAGCCCGAGTTCACGCTTCGAGAAATAAGCGTTTGCCCGTGCCGAAAGCCATGCAAGCATTGTGCTACGATCAGCTCGAGCTAAGAAGTAGCATTGAGTTTAAAAAAACAGAAGATGCGTGGACTAAAAGAGATCCAACACACGACGATGTGTCTCTTGCTGAAGAGAATGAATTGTTGAGAATGGAATTACTTGAGATGAAAATATATCTATCCGATGTGCAAAAGAATCTGCAGGGGACTTCGACACCCGATGAAAAAGTCAAGAAGCAGACATCTGTGTCGGAGAAACTTCGAAAATTGAATATTTTGAAGAAGGATACTTCCGATGGAGATGGCGGAAAGGAAGGTTCCGCCAAGCCCAAGAAAAGTTTCTATCGGTGTTTGTGCCGAGATATTTAGTTATGGGTTCGACCAACTCTATGATATTTACTTCTTTCTCGGTATTTCAAAATAATTATATGTGTGAAGTTTTTTTTAATAGTATTTTTGTTTAAAAAATAAATTATAATATAATATTGTTGAACATAAGGGTTCAAAATAGTGAAAATTAGTGTGTGATGATGTATGTGATGATGTAATTTTTTTTGAATTATTTTCAAAAAAATTCTAAAAATATGTCTCTCAATTTGTGAAGAAGATACACAATTGAGTGAAATTTTTTTTTATGAAATGTGTATTTTAATTTATTTTGTGAGTGTAATATTTTATTATTTACTTTAAATTTTTATTTTAACACGATATCAACATGAAATTCGAAGGATATCCGTATTTTTTCAAGCTTTAAGACCTCGTTTGGTAGGATTGATTAAATGTTGATAGATTGTATATCCTATGTTTGACTCGATTTTCAAGTATATAGATTGACAATATCATAGATTATTGTACTGTTTGTGTGGGAAAAACGGTCCACCCATTTGCCAACTATTACATCAATCCTTCTCAAGTACAAAAGGAAATTGTCTGGAAAATACGAAATTGTCCCTGCATTAAATGAACCAAATATGATAATTGTTAAACATACCTTCTCTTTCACAATCTCATTGCCGACATATCTTTTTTAAGCAACCCACATCTGAAACAGTAGCTTTGCGAATGGAAGGAATGAAGGCAACAAACAATATCGGAGAACAGATATGAAGACACATCCACCTGTTTCGTAGGTGAAATTTCGAAAGTTAAATTTCGAAGCTTGTCGTTCGTTATTTGCTTAGCATGAAGAAATCGATTCTGAATATTTTGTGAATTTGTTCTGAAAATTGTTGTACATGCGATAATGTATATGTCATAAACTTTTGTTGGATTTACGCATCTCGTTAGAGCTGCTGCTGCAGGAAAGCTTAGTAAATTCATGGTATTAGCAGTTTTTATTTTTTGAACCTTCCCAGTAGAATATATTAATTTGCAGAACTTATATGTACGTAATATTTTCTTTTCTGGCTTTCGTGACGAACCTTTAAATAACTCAAATTTGTGAGATGAAAATTTTGTCCCCTCATACTTTTTGATATTTTCTGTTTATGTGACATGGCTTTTTTGGTTATGAAATCCCAATGACGCAGATATATTGTCCAAGTAACATGATTTTGTTGTTGTAATGAGAAAATTATACTGATGTACTAGAGATCAAATTTTTATTAACAAATTTTGTCGCAGACTAAGATTTTTATTTTTAAATTTTTCTCGGTTTTGAAGCAATCTTGGGAATGGACAGTAGACGTCGTTACGCTATACTGTATGTGATGCTGCAACACATGCTGATTTGTACGTTTTTTATGGTATGTCTGTTAATACGACATCGTACGAGATTACTCGAAAAACGACGAAGTCAAGTACGTAGAACATCATCTTCCTATACCATGACTCAAAGACTGAGTGCACAAATAAACCATTTGCATAGGATTATCGAAATTGGAGATGTTCAATGTGTTGCGAATTTGAGGATGAATAGAAAAGCTTTTGCCCATTTATGTTACTTGCTAACTCATGTCGGGGGGCTGGGAGATTCTAGATATGTTAGGATTGAAGAAAAAGTGGCTATGTTTTTGTCTATCTTGACACATCATAAAAAGAATCGAATAATTGGTCATGATTATGTACGAAGCGGTCAAACAATCAGCGCTCATTTCCATGAAGTTCTAGGCTCGGTCCTCAAGTTACATACTATACTGCTTGTGAAGCCTTCTGCAATCGATGATACCTGCACCGATGAGACATGGAAGTGGTTCAAGGTAATACATAATTGTCAAGCATAATGATGTGCAATAGCGACATTGACACATAATTGTTGAATGCCAATTTTTTTTTCAGGGCTGTGTTGGTGCATTGGATGGTACCTATGTAAACGTTCATGTACCAATTTCTGAAAAGGGAAAGTATAGAACTAGAAAAGGAACCATTGCCATTAATGTCTTGTGTGTGTGCAACCGAGATATGAACTTCATTTACGCATTATGTGGGTGGGAAGGATTGGCCGCAGATGCAAGAGTTCTTCGTGATGCATTAACTTGGGAGGATGGACTAAAAGTTCAAAGAGGTTAAAATATTTTTTTTTTAAAATTGTGGTATCAGTTCAACATGTTGTATTCATGTTATCATGAATTAAAATCAACATTACGTATTGAAAGTAATATATGACTTTAATTGTAGGTTGTTATTACTTGTGTGACAACGGATACGCAAACGTACATGGATTTTTGATCCCATTTAGACGAGTACCATACCATAGGGATGCTTGGGGCAATCGCACATGCGTCCCACAGAATTTTAAAGAGCTCTTCAATTGGAGACACAGCAAAGCGAGAAACGTGATAGAAAGAGCTTTTGGTTTTGCTTAAAAAAAGATGGGCTATCATGCGAAGTCCTTTTTTCTACCCATTGAAAACTCAGAATCGAATCATTATGGCTTGCATTTTGCTACACAATTTCATTCGATCTCAGATACCGGACAGTCTTGTCGAGGACATGGAAGATGACACACTCAACCCACCTTCCCAGATAGATGATGATTTCGTTGACAATTTCAATTCCTCAAATGCGTGGGATATGTGGAGAGATAACTTTGCAATGTCGATGTACCACAACTAATAAAAAATTGTTTCTGTTTTTGTATTGTGTTTGTAAACTTACTTTCCTTTGCAATTAATATACCGATGGTGTTTGCTTATGTCTGGAACTATGGGTGCACAAATGTTGTGTATCAAGTATTTGATATGAAATTGGAGATATTTCATACTAAATTTGTTGTTAAGATGTGTTCTTCTGTATACCCTACATAACTCAATTTTTGTTCATATAACTCTTGTTTTTTTTTATGTTTTCCAGGAATACGTCAAAGGAATATCTGAAGTGATGGATAGCTTAGCAACAAACGAGAGCATTAATTGCCAAGGTAAAAAGGCGGATAAGTCGCGTCGTTGTTGGACAACACCTGAGGAAGAGGTGCTAATTGTAGCTTTGAAAGATGTAATCAGCAAAGGATATAAAAGTGAAAATGGATTTCGTAACGGCTATTTACCTTTATTGAAATCGGCCATGAAAAGTGCGTTTTCGGATACTGATATACGCGGCCATCCACATATAACTTCCAAAATCCACGCGTGGAAGAAAAACTACAGTTCTTTGTCGTCTATGTTAGCGAAAAGTGGAATTGGTTGGAATCAGACGGAAAACATGCTTGATGCTACAAATGAGGCGTGGGAAGCACAATTGAAGGTAGTTTGTTTCCGTCAAATTGTTTACATTCGCTTTTTTTTAGAGTTATGTGATGCCCTTGCAAAAACATGTTGTAGGTGGACAATAGTGTACGTGTTATGCGATACAAGCGGTGGCCATACTATGAAGACTGGTGTGAAATTTTTGGTAATGATAGGGCAACGGGTAGCCGAGCGGAGAGTTTTTTAGCTGCTGTCCATGGTGTGTTAAATTTGACAGAACAAGTACCTAATGATGTCGAAGTTGACATGGAAGATATATATCGCCCAATGGAAGGAGATGGAGAATCAATGTCTGTAAATCATACATCACCATCCAACCCAAGTGTAGGTAGCAAGGTGAAGTCCAAGAAACGGAAAAAAATAATTGAAGGAGACGATAAAATTGTTGTTGCAATCAAAAACTTAGCAGATATCACGAAAGAGACAATGACAAACCTCATACAAGAAATGGCTGCTGAAAAGAAGTTAGCTAAATCACATATGACAAATGCTATGGACAGCGTGCTGGACACATTACAAACCATTACGTAGTTAACTTCTGATGAGAAAGTCTGTGTTGCGGAGATGTTGGTGGATAACCCGAACAAAATAAGTCTGTTCTTGAAGCTCGATCATCACAGTAAGCTTAGATTAAGCAAAAGGTTGTTGAATCCATAAGTCTTGCTGGTTTGTGTTTTGAATTTTTTGATGGGATAACATTTTGGTATGGCGTCGAATATGACTAGGCTGGGTTTGCTCCTTTTGTTTGATATCGGTGTGTAAATTATTTACAAGTGAAGTGTGTTTGGCTAGTTACTATCGTACCTTGATGTTGGTGGAAGTTCTATTGGAAGTGCCTATATGTGTACGTATACCATCTGTGACGTGGTAATGTATTTTGGTAATGTTCTATTATTTTTTTTAGTTTGTTGACATACTAATATCACATATGCTTAATGTAATTGAAATTGGTACAATAATATTGGTCCCTTGGTTGCAAACCTATATTTAATTTTGGTCTGATTATGTTTAGAATTCACATGACTCGTAAGTATATAATATCACCGAGTATTCTGTACCAATTTTTCTTGTGCAATTACAACAGCGTTCTTACACGGACACTGGAACGTTGAGCACTATTTTTCGATATACTCACAAATATCTGAAACAAGATCAAACATGTTGTCAAAGAATATAAATTACCGAAATAGTGCTCAATGTCAGATGCTTTACATAATAAAACGGATTGCATTAGTTGGGAACAACTATTTATACAAACATACACAATATTAAATAGAACTAGGATGCATTTTCAGTACGTAACATGATACCAAAACCAAATTTTTAGTACGTACCAACACTAGTAAAATACACTGAATAAACATTAGGACACGACTAGGAAAATGTAGCAAAAGGGTAGAAGCCAAACAACGAAAGCAACTTCAACAGCAAACTGCAGCAACCAACACATCCAATAAAATGAACTACACTGATTAGATCTGTAGATGAAGTCTCATTGTGCATCTTTCTCGTCGTTGGAGCTATCAAGTACTATATACGGAGTTGTGTCATTCCTGATCACAAGCCGCTTTGCAGAGTTAGCTGCGGGAGTATTGACATAATGTTTTGTTGAGGTTTTAATAGCCAGCTGCATAACTTTATTGTAGTCATCCATCCACATGCAATGTGTATTCTCCTTCTGTGTCGTGGACTTCAACTCAACAGTTGGACTTTTGTTTGCAGCAGATTGTGTCTTCTTCTGGTCAGAAACAACTATCTCTTTTTGCATCTCATGTTCGTCATCTGAGAGGGTAACAACCTCGACTTTGTACTTCGTTGTTACACTTTCCTCGGAAGCTGCTTTGTATGTCACTGACATTGTGTGCCTGTTGAAAATAACATTCAAAAACTAAGAGCACTCACTGGACTTGAACCATAAAAGGAAAGGAACATGGTATTTAAGGATTGGAAAAATAAACTAATCATTAAATATAGTTACCAACCCAACTATAAATGCAGGTCATTCCAAAGGGAAAATGCATAATAATGATGTGATAGACCAATATAGGTCAACACCTAGTGTAATTATGAAAACTCATGATGAAAAAATCCAAAAAAACAGAAAAAAAAACGAGTTGGAACAACTACAAATAATATATTCTCAAGTCAATAGTAAAACTTACCAAAATTTGAGGACATTATTTATTACACTTTTAACAGCGTCTACCACTTTGGTTAAACTTCAAATAATAGAGAAATTCAGTGTACAAGTTTCTGAATACAATAGGAAGAAATATAAACATTGTGACACTATCATTTGTTGTTAGTTTTATTGTTATGCACTGCAAATGAAACGAAACTAAGAAGTAATAAAATATTGAATTATTGAGAAACATACCTTACTGTTGATTGTTTCATGTACATATAAACATTGCTACAATTTTATTCGATGTTAGTTTGATAGTCACATAAGTTGAATGAATGCATGAAGCACACAAATTTAATGAACAATCAGTAACAAATTGAATTAAACACTTGCACACAATACGTTAATAAGGAAGTTACGGAAAATACATGGCCAATGGGGTTCAACGATGCATTGTTTCAATTTTATAAGCATACATAGACAACATATATCACATTCTAAGGACAAGGATTATGATGAGTAGAAAGAGGAGACAGATCAACGCGCAAAGGAATCCAAAACAGCAACAAGCTTGTTCACGTCCATAAGATGTGCTCTTCATGGTCTCACCGGGTAACTCTTGTGTTGCAGAGGACATGACACATACTGTTTCGTCATATTTATTCGTAGAATACGGATGAGCTTGGTTTGAAGGATAGTCATATGGGCTAGATGATGAATTAATTGTGTTGTTCATACAACACCTTATATTACTACTATAACATTAATGATCTTCAAAAGCAGTTGAGTTGCTTTCGTTGTTAAACGATTGTTCAGCGGTGGATGTTGCATTTATGGAATGGTACTCATTGCACCAGAAGAATCTCTTCCGATGTTTTAGTCCCACGGGACATATGTAGTATTGTTGACCAGAACGGGTTGAGTAGTTACCAGCTGTCCTTAAAACTATGGCCCCATTCCCACACTCACATTATGGTGACATCTTCAATTCCATGATACCTACGCAACAACAAAGAACGGTGTTTGACATTGTAAGTCCTCATAAATTAAAAACCGAGTAGTTCAATTGTTGTCTTACAGCATTATCACAAACATTGATAACTGAGAATCATCTAAAAATTTAAGTTATGTTAAGTTAAACTTTGCACATAAAATATAATTTCTGTCAACCAAATTTCTCCAACCACATTTAACTACTGCATAAAGATCAAAATCAAAATGCATATACATTAAACAATTATTATTGTTTAAGATTAAAGTTTTGACATTGTATTCTAAGAAAAGTACACGGATAAGAATTATGCAGACGACATCTTACTCACAAAATTCCTTATTGTATCAACATGGAATGAGATTATAGTCAACCACTATAATATTTAAATTAATTTTTAGACAAAAAATTGTTTGAAGAAATAAAAATAGGGAAATTTATGTAAATCAAAGCTTACTCAGAAATACGTATTCCTAACTTCCAATTTTTTCTTCGACTGGCTTTGCACGACACCTTCCGAGCAGATTTATAATTTTATCTCTGTAAAAAAAATTAAATCAGAAGTTTGTAACAAACAAATTACTTACAACAACCATCCATCTCCCAGATATTGCAATCGGCCATCTTCAGATCTATAAGTTGTGTGGTCTGTGTAAAACTGAACAAAAATAAATTTGCAGTATTTGCAGATATAAAAATACTCGTACACAAGCAGAATCGCAAGTCCTCGATGAATCGTGCTTCGTGCTTTCACCATTAATTTCCTTTGTAGCACTGTAGGTGAAGAAGAAATAACGTCGTCGACCACATCTTCAAGGGAAGACTTGCAAAGAGATTTTCTACCCTCTCTCCATAAAGTAGGGTATTTAATTTTGTCAACTTCGATTGTGGAATATGGTTTGTGTTTTGAAGGGTAATGTAGGAATAACATTGAGGTATTGAGGGGCATTTTAGTCAAAAAAAATTATCCAACTAAGAAAAAGTATATCACACATGAAATAATTAATCACACAATAATACACATCATTTCTTATCAACTACATATCAATCAAATTATTAATCATTTACTTATCACATCACACATACCAAACGGAGCCTAAAATACAATAAAAGGATAACAATATTTAAAAGTAAGAATATTTATTTTACTGTTTATTTATTTTTATTGTATATATATTTGATATATAATATCATATTATTATATAAAAAAGTCTATGACACCTCATTTTAATAACGTGATGTGATTATATTATTACACTGTTTATATATATTTTTTATTGTGTTACTGTTTATGTATTATATATATTTGAATAATATCATGTTATCATATAAAAAGAGTTTATGACACCTCATTATAATAACGTGATGTGATTATTTCATTGTTTATATATTTTTTTGTATTACACACACACACACACACACACACACATATATATATATACACACCATAAAAATATGCATATACATACATTTATTTTTTAAGATTTTGTATTTATATAAACGGTCATAAACATTTAGTTTTTACCATATATATATGATTTTACAAACACATTCAATCACTACAAAATTACTCTTTCTCTCTAAAAAAATTTCTTCATCAATTATTCAAAGGAAAAGATGATTCTTTTAAGGTTATTTTGTATAATTATTTTAGTTATTATACTCACTAGTTTTATATTTATCGGAGAATATCCGCCTCGCTGAAAATGATCAATATACTAGTGGAATAGAAATATAAGATATTTTATTTTTTATGTACTCATATGATAATATTTTATCGTATAATTATTATATGTTATATGATAATGTTTTACTGTATAGTTATGATATGTGTTATATTTTTTAATAAATTAAATATGTAATTGTTAGAAATTTTTGTCATTGGATATTTTTTGTTTTTGAAGTTCAAATATGGAAAATACTATGAACAAAGCTAAACAAGGAACTAATCTCATGGAAGTTTGTATACCTGATAGTGGTACAATACACACTATTCTCCGAGATAAAAAAAATATTTCTTGGAACAAAAACAATGATGAATACAATATCAGGTCTTGTAGACTTGATTCATGGTTGTGATAAAAACACATTTTTTGTTATCTAATGGTACAAGATTTCTGATAAATGATGCTTGGTATTCACCACAATCGAAAAGAAATTTTTTGAGTTTTGATGACATATATTCTCATGGGTATGAGACTCAGACAATAAATGAAGGAAATGTGAAATATATATGTCTTACCAGATATAAATCGGGGAAAAAATATATAACTGAAAAACTACAAATGCTCTCTACTGGATTGCATTATACACATATAAGTCCAACTGAATCAAACATAGTAGTTAATAATTCTTCAATATTAATTAATTGGCATGATCGATTAGGACATCTCGGTTCAATAATGATGCAAAGAATTATAAAAAATACAAATGGTCATCCGCTGAAAGACAAGAAGGTCTTTCAAGATAATAAGTTTCAATGTAAAGCATGTTCTCTTTGAAAACTTATTATAAGATCATCACTAGCTAAAATCCAAACTGAATCACCCATGTTTCTTGAACGTATTCAGGGTGATAGTTTTGGGCCAATTCATCCACCATGTGGATCATTTGAATATTTTATGGTATTGATAGATGCTTCCAGCAGATGGTCACATGTATGTTTATTATCAACTCGGAATGTGGCATTTGCAAGATTACTTACTCAAATAATAAAATTGTGAAATCAATTTCTCGATTATACAATCAAGAAAATTAGACTTGATAATGCTGGTGAATTTACTTCCCAAACTTTCAATGATTATTGTATATCAATTGGAATCAGTGTTGAGCATCATGTTGCTCATGTACATACACAAAATAGATTATTTGAATCAATGATTAAATGTTCACAACTGATTGTTAGACCAATGATTATGAAAACAAAACTCCATATTTCTATATGGAGACATGCAATTTTACTTTATACTACATTAATTTGCATCAAACCAAGTGCATATCATAAATACTCCCACCGCAGCTTGCATTTGGTAAAGAACTAGACATTTTTCCTTTGAGAATTTTTGGATGTATGGTATATGTGCCTATTGCATCACCTCAACGAACAAAAATGGGACCTCGAAGAAAGATCGGAATTTATATCAGTTATGATAGCCCATCAATCATTCGATATCTTGAGCCTCAGACAGGCGATAAGTTTACATCACTTTTTGCTGATTGTCATTTTAATTAGGAAATCTTTTCAATGTTAGAAAGAGAAAAGAAATATATCGAAAAAGAAATTACATGGTATGCATTATCATTTTTACATCTGGATCCAAAAAGTAAACAATGTGAAAAAGATGTACAAAAATTGTGTACTTGCAAAAAATAGCAAATCAAATACCAGATGCATTTACAGACACAAAAATGATAACTAAATCATATATATATGTTGTAAATGCCCATGCTCGAATTGAAATTCCAAAGAAACAAATTGAAGACATGCATGATGTCATAAAATTATTAAAGCGTGGAAGGTCAATTGGTTCCAAAGATAAAAATCATCGGAAAAGAAAATGCATAGTGAAATAGATGATCACAAAATAGAGAATGATATTCTGATAGAAATACATGATGATGAAAATGTTATGTTAGAATCACAAACAAGCGAGAATCATGAAATTTCTATCGATTATATTAATACTGAAAAAATATGGAACCGAAAAGATATAAAAGAAATTGTGAGATATTTTCTTACAATGTGACATTTGATATTATAAATGACAATAAAAATTATGAACCAAAATATCTTTGTGAATGTAAAAATCGATATGACTGAAGAAAATGGAAAGACGCCATCAAGGTTGAATTGGATTTGTAGACCTTTAGTTTTTACACCTGAAGATGTAAAACCTATTGGGTACAAATGAGTTTTTATTCGAAATCAAAATGAGAAAAATGAAATAGTAAGATAAAAAGCTCGACTTGTTGTATAAAGTTTTTCTCAAAGATTTGGAATTGATTATGAAGAAACGTATTCTCCTGTTATGGATGCAATTATGTTTCAGTAACAATCTTTGGGGCAAGCTTTATTCAGGTTTTTGAATTCCACGCACATTCTCTATTTGCTAGTGGCTTTCCAGATCAGGACCACATTTGATAGCCAAGTAGAGAACTGGATTTCTCAGATGTTCCTCACTTTAACCAACTCTTGCACCTACTCAGCTATTACACTGTATTTTTCAGGTTCAAAATGCCTTCTTGTGTATTACATATCGTGAACCTGAAATAATGTTTAATTTTGCTCAGCAACATGGACTAGGATCCCGACCAGATTTGAGGAGGGCCACCCAAAAATGTACGTATTTCTCTGTAAACAAGCCATTAACGTGGTTTGAATAGAGGGTCCAAGATCCCAAACAATCTTGGTGGCTTTCCTAGGATGATCGCGAACTAGATCCACTTTTTCATGCTCTTCCTCCATCACGTCCTACACCTCCTTGATCTAATGCATTTCTCCTTGACCCACCTTTATGTCACACCTTTCTTATTATCTTCTCCTCTTCCTTGACTGTCTCAGCATAACATTTCCGAAAGGATGGTTGATCTCCTCGAACTTCTCCCACTCTATTTCCCACCCGGAATTTGAATTTTTGGTTGTAAGTTGAGGCGACGACCATGAGGGCATTCATGACCAGCCTTCCTAGAATGATATTATATGAAGAAGATGCAGTGACCACTGTGAAAGTTTTCATGATCGAATTTCTCAAGTCCTCAATTCAAACTGTTAAGGGAAGCACTATCTCTACTCTCGGGTATATAGTATGACCAGCAAAACCAAAAAGATCAGTCTCCATTGGCTCCAGCTTGTAACCTTTTAAATCCATTTGTTCAAAGGCTTCTTGAAATATGACATTGATCGAACTGACTAAATCCACGAACACTCTCCTTACATCATAGTTGGAAATCTTGGCCGGGATGACTAAGGTGTCATTGTGAGGTAAACTAGTGCCTTTGAAATCTTGGGGGGCCAAAATTGATTATTGGTTCATCTCCTCAGCTTGCATTGTCCACTTCCAAACTTTTTTGCTGACTCCAGACCTTCTGAGCCAGGTTAGAGTTACCATCTGTAGGTCATCCAGAAATAATTTTGATCACTCCAAAAGTAGGGGATTTTCCAAGGCTTGGGTCAACTCGGACCATGTCTCCCTGAGAGGGCTTATCATGATTTCCCGGACTGGATTGACAACCTTGGATGTTGGCACGGATGATGGCATTGGGGTTCTTCGGTACCATGGAAGTCCCTGTGTTTTCTTCATTGACGAACCAAGTCTGATAGGATATGGTCGAGAACGGACATTTTTTAATCGTTTGCACTCATTGACATCATGGTAATATTGCTATTGAAATGTGCAAAATTTCATTGCTGCCTGTGAGTCCTGAGATGACTGTGAGGTCGGGATTTGAGACAACTTTATCTTCGTCACAGAGATGTGTTGTCCGATCTTTTGAAATCTTCAAGATCGAATAATGTGAAAATAGCCTGAGAAGTTTTCCTCTTTGTATCCGGTCCTCAGTTTTTCTTACCCGATCCACTCTTTCTTTCTTCATGTTCGTCTCTGGGCCTCTTTCATATTGATATATTTTTCTGCCCGAGACAGCAGATCTTCAAAATCCTGAAGCGGCTTCTTTTCTAGGGACCAAAAAAAAATCTTGTTCCCGGAGTCCTTGTGTAAAACTATGATTTTGATTTTAGGAGCACGTGATGCTACTTCCAAGTCTTCTTTAATAAACTTGCGGATATACACCCGCAACGACTCGTCCCCATTTTGCTTTCCCTCAAACAAGCTAAAAGCAGTATTCTTATACCTCTTGCTACTGTTGAAGTGATACAAGAAAATGCTCTTGAAATCATCGAAAGAGTGGATACTTTATGGCTCAAGTTTATCAAACCACTGTTGAGCTGAGACCACCAACGTGGTCAAGAAAGCTTTATACTTGATTTTGTTCTCGTAGCTATGTAACTTGACTATGTTTTCGAACCGGGCATATTCTTTGATTTTGGCTGACTTGTAGTGGACAGACAAGGGTTCGTCAACTATTTGTATGGAGAATGTACAACCTTTTGACTAGATCTGGGAACTCGAGAAGACCCCGTTTGTCCTTCCAACTTCGTCAATTTGTTTCTTAAATCTTCCAATTCCTCGGCCGTGGTAAGGGCTTTGGAATTTTCATGAGGGCTTTCTCCCTTTTTGTCATGTACCGAGGATGAGATTCATCCTCAGATCCTTCATCTCGGTGCATATGGCTGCTGCTAGAAGGTAATTTCTCTGCTATAGTTTTTTGGCCAGCCGCTACTATCCACTGGGTCAGCTGCTCTGGATCGATAGCAAAAGTTTGCTAAGGGAGCTGGTTTTCTTGGGGAGCCTCTAAGTTTGTGATATCCCTTCTTGAAATCATCCTTCCGAACTGATTTTCGAGTGGAAACCATAAATATGTCTATAAATATGTCATCTCTCATGATCAAACAACTGCCCAGACCCTGCCCTTTGAAATTGTTATGACTAACAGCCCATATTGCTCCTAATCTTGTCACACCGTCCCTACGTGTGTTGATTGATATACTAGTGATATCTCGGTATGGTGATCCATAATTGTGGGCTCAGATTCGATGTATGTCCCGAGATTCTCTAGCAGTGGTCATGATGTGAGCGCACAGACAAGGTCCCTCATCTATTATCTTGGTCTTCTTACTTAGCCCGGGTTAGGCTGGGAGCCCAGAATTTTATGAGTATGTGTTGGTCTAATCCGCTTCCATAGTTGTTGCTTACCCATGGATGATTTATATAATAGTATTTTCTTTACCCGAGCTAGTTCACCCCTCGACAGCCCCAAACTCCCGATCTCTTGCTCTGCCCGAGTCCGAGGATGACCCGAGCTATTTTCGAGCATCAAATAACAAGACTGTATTTTTTTATATCAACTTTTTTGACCTATCAATTAATGGCACACATATAAATAGCGTCAAATTTTTGGTATACTGAAAACAATAAAAATATAATTAAATTTAATATAATATAATATAATTAAATAAATAAACGAGAATATTTTACATAGAAGATGAAACCCATTTATTAGGTATCTGTGATTAGATTATACTTGTATATTTTTTAAGGTAAAATGAAATATCAAAAGAGATAATAATCTATAAGAGCTTAAACTCCTGCGCTTTTTAAAAATATGATCACAGGCCCGTATAAAAATATTAATATATTTAATAATTTTTCATCATAACTTTTTGTATATAATTCAAAAGGTTGTGGTATTATAATTTTATTTCTTTAATTATTTTATAATGTTATGTTACAAAAAGTATTACATTTTAACTGTAAATTTTTTTTTATGATTTTAACAAAAAATTTCGTATTATCATAAACTCATAAACAATTTTCGTTTTAACAACAATTTTCGTATTTTAACAACAATTTTCGATTTAAACTCATAAATTGTGAATTACATATTATCAAAAGTATTAAAAATGTTTAGAAATAAAAAATAAAAGACAAAACGTTATAAACTATTTTGATATTTCAAAAGAAGTTGTATGCAATTTAGTCAATAAAATTATATATAAAGAAGTTCTTTGTTGTAGGTTGTAATTGTGAGACAGTGTCACAAATCTTTATCTGTAAGACGGGTCAATTCTACCGATATTCACAATAAAAAGTAATATTCTTAGCATAAAAAATAATATTTTTTTATGGATGACCCAAATAAGATACATGTATCACAAAATACAATCTATGAGATCGTCTCACATACGTTTTTGCCTTTTATCTTATTACCTTAACCTTATTAAAGAAGAGCAGCATCGTTTATATTATTACCAAAATCAATGATTTGAATTAACCAAAAGTTTTCANGTTGGGCACCTTATGAATGCCACAAAATGTTAGTGCAAACAACTTAAAAAAATTCAATTCAACACGTTTCTTGATATTAAAAAAAAAACGTATAAGAAAACAACTTATGTGACAGTCCCCAATATGTTCATCACATGACCAATAAGAGACACCCACAAAAGTTTGTCATAATTTATTGTCTCAGTTTTAAAACGTTAATCATTTTCTAGAGTAGCTCAAATTGAGACAACTATTTAATTTAATAATTAATCTTTTTTTTTTTTTAAAAAAAAAAACACTTTCAGATAACAACAAGGGGTTAGCAAATCTCTACCTATATATAAACATAAAAGAATATAATAGAAAAACCTCGAGAAAAGAGATTATGTCAAGACCTCCTCAAATGCTATACAAGGGTAATATGCTATTTAAAAAAAAAAAACCACTAATATTTCTATATAAATCTGTACTATATTATGATAAGTTTGAGACACATAGAATAATCAAGTCGTATGTTCAATTCCTGGGTCTTTTTTTCTATTTATTTTTTTAATTCATATATTAAAAATACAGTATAGTCCCTAATTATTTCTTATAATTATATTTTGATCCTCATTTAAATTTAAAACAAATGAATTATAAAAAATATTGTACAAACATGCAACGTGTATGTCGATACACTAGTTATTATAATAAGCAAGGGCATAATCAGGATTTTGAATCTAAGGAAACAGAATTTAATGTTAAACATTTAATTGATAAAAGTGATGAGTTAACAAATTAATAATATTTAAATTGTTAATTTAATTATTAATTTTATGTTTAGAAAAAAGAAACAAGTTGTATGTTTTCTTTGAATTTGAAAATATTTTCAATGTTTTAAAGGAATTTTTTCTA
The DNA here is from genome assembly GCF_012295235.1 of Primulina huaijiensis. Classification (NCBI taxonomy): domain Eukaryota; kingdom Viridiplantae; phylum Streptophyta; class Magnoliopsida; order Lamiales; family Gesneriaceae; genus Primulina; species Primulina huaijiensis. The sequence goes on from NC_133320.1 coordinate 6,965,682, forward strand.
ACGTATTTGTAAAACGTTTGGGCCTCAGAAAGGAAGCCCATTTGTCATGTGAAGCCCATTAGCTTGTAAAGCCCACGATGCTCAATAAATTTAAGCTTCCTTCTCCCAAAACATGAGCCGCAGATTTCCATTCTCAGTACCTTCTTCAGTTCATCTCAGGCTTTTTAGGGTTCTTAGGCTGCAGGTATTTTACCCCTTTCTGAAATAAATTTGTCTAGGGTCTTGTTTTATGTTCGTTTGTAGTTTACGTCTTGATTTCAAATTTGGATTTAAGATATGTTAAAATTGGAATTTTATTCTCACGTTATTTTACTTGTTTCGAAGTGTGGTGTTATCTTCTGATGAATTTTTGTTTTAGATCTAAAATTAATCATGGATGATGAAGAAAATCAGAACCAAATGAAAGACGAGATCAAGGATGATGTAAGTTTATGTAGAAGGCCTTATTAGTTTTAGTGAGAGTTGCTTAATTTTCATCCTGTTTTGTTTCTTTTATACTCTGTTAAAGAATCAGGAGCTGAGGTTTTTATGCGGTTATTTTTGGACCTAAGAATCATTCATTGGCAGTCATTAATTATAAGCATTTTGATGAAAGAGATATGGCCTTTTTTTCTTTTCTTTTACTGGTTTTATATAGATATGGCCTTTCATGTTTACTGATTGTGGAGAGTACCAAACCTTATAACTCTATTACACATTTGAGATCAATTTATGTTATTCGAAGTGAAATATGTTCTGATATTCATCTCATTATCGCTGCGTAGCCATGTGAAAAACTATATAATCTTGATTACAGGGAATTATTTGTTATTTTTTTCTTTAATAATTGCAGATTGCTCCTTTTGATCCCACGAAAAAGAAGAAAAAGAAGAAGACTGTAATTCAAGATCCAGTTGAAGAGGAGTCTGTTGATACACTAGCTGAGAAAACAGAGAGCTTGTCTGGTACATACCTTTTCCTGTTGCTGAAGTTTTTATAACTATTTTCTTTTTGGAACCCCCTTTCTTGGGATGGCAATACATGTGCTCATATTTGTACTACTTTGTAATGCAGTTTCTGATGGTCTTGAAACTTCATTTGCTGGTCTGAAAAAGAAGAAGAAAAAACCAGTTAGTCATTGTGTTATCTTCCCTTTCCCCCCTAAAATGATGACTTGTTTGTGACTTCCTTTTGAATTAACCTTATTTTTCACCTTTGTAGGTGCATACTGATCTGGATGATGAACCAGAGAATATTGGGGATGAATTGGATGGTTGGGTTTGTTTGGAATTCTTATGTGATGTTGCATTTGATTTTTGCATTTTCTTGTCTGGAAGAATAGTACCTCTTAATTTTTAAAATTTTAGATTTAGATACAATTGGAGAGGATGAGGAAGGGCAAGGAATTATTCTGCAAAATTACCCCTGGGAAGGAAGTGATCGTGATTATGAATATGAAGAGGTATTTCCTGTTCACTGCCTTGAGCTTAATAAAAAGATTTTCCAAACATTTAGGATCCCTTAAATCAATCGTGGAACAATTCCATGGTTGTGTGAGCGCCTTGCTCGCCTGAGGCTGAGTTTCTGAGAGGAGCCAGGTGTGGTCCGAGGTGCGGCCTTTTAGAAAGGCGTGCTGAAGTGCATGCCTCTCATGGGGCGCAAGTTGCGCGTGAAGCTCAGTGAGACGCACTTCAAACTTGCGCCTGAAGTGCAGTGAAGCGCGCTTCAAGAATCTCTAGTAAAAAAATTTAAAATCCAATGTTTTACGTTAAATAAATCCCAGATCTCCCAGCCCAATATTTGTTTGTTGTTAAAAATAGCTTTAAACCAGTACACATTCACCATAAACTGTGATTTACCAGCCTTTACTAAACCCTAAAACCTTGCGATTGACCCTCCCTTGCCTAAACCTACAGGCGGCAATTAATTTCCCAAGTCTGCATTTAGTTCCCTACACCCTACAATCGATTCTAATTTATATGTACCTCTGTTTTTGCACCGAAGACCTCCAAAAAATATAATTTTGGTGCCTCATCCTTTATCAACCGCAAATCAGTAATATTAGTAAACAAAGAGGGCTTTACTGATTTAGTTTAAATTATTTTATATTTATTTCAAAGCATTACTATTTAGCTTTTGATCTATATTATTATTCAATTGCACGTGAAGTATAATTTTTTATTGCTATTAATATTAACTAAGGTTTCATGACACCATTGCATCTTGCGCCCTAAATAATTATGAATTATTCAGTGTTTTACTATTATTGTTAATTTTGTGGTTGATAGAACTATTTCTTTTTATGGTAAATAGTGGGGCGAAGAGGTTGGTTTTTACATATTTAATTTTGCGGACCTTTATAAATTATGGGGTAGTTTTGCTGGCCAAGTTCATTTGATATATGCTAAGTTTTATAGCTTTTCAGTTTGCAGATTGCTGTGAATTGTATGAGTATGGAAAAGTAAGAACATGGAAACTAGTATCAAAGTACAGTGTGCAAAGTTTTGCATGTATGTACTATGTCCATCCCATAATCTTTTTCTGGGAAATGTCCCCTGACATTTAACAACCTGCAGAAAATGGTGTCTTATTTTTTGTTTAAAAAACATTATGATTTAAAGGGAGAGATGATGAGCTATGATAATTGTTTGGTAGGTGGCCTCGGAGCTTCGTGCTTCTTGATTAATTTAATTGTGGACAATAATGTCGTGTTGTGATCTGTTCTTCTTTTTGTCTAGCTTGTGTTAGTCTGAGATTTGATCGACTGTTTAGTCTGATGCTTTGTTTTTGAATTAAACTATGCATTCACAATTGTATCCAAATATGGAATAAAAAACTTTGGGACATAGTTTGGAATGATAATATACGCCTATTAATTTCTCGACGATCTCATTTTAGTTCCAGCATTAAGCTGTGTTATAACAAGTTATACAATCACAGTTTCAAGTACCGGGGGAAGATTCTTGTGATGCTAGAGTCTTATTGCTTAGGGCATATTCTACCTGGTTTTGTTCACCTAGAACTCTCTTCTCTGGGAATGCAGATGGGCCTTTTAATGTTAGTTGCACGCTTATGTATGACCCATTGGCGTTATATTCTTGTTATGTAATCAGTGATTTCACATGATGTTTTATATTATAAAAATTATGATCTTGTATGATGTCCTTATTATATTATTTAAATTTATTTTGTTAATGTCTGATCATCCTATAGTATGCATTTTACTGCATCATTCAGTATTTCTCTTTAGGTAGTTTCTGGAGATGCTTATTTTTATATTACCTTGTGTAGCTTCTTGGGCGAGTTTTTAACATCCTCCGAGAAAATAATCCTGAACTTGCTGGTGATAGGCGAAGGACTGTAATGAGGCCTCCTCAAGTTCTCCGCGAAGGAACAAAGAAAACCGTTTTTGTCAATTTCATGGATCTCTGCAAAACGTATGTTATTTGTGATCTTGTGGTAAAAACCATTGAATTTCTGACTGGATTATTTGTGGATTTCTGTTTTTGTCTTTTGCTGGTTTTCTTTTGCTGCAAAAGACTGCTTGAATCTTTGAAAGAATAAATAGTTGCATTTTATTGTTTCATTTTTTCTATCTGCTTTGTTATTTGTGTAGTAATTTAACACGATATTTTTATTGACCAGGTAGTGCCTTGGGATGTTCAAAATTTTCCTTCCCCTCGTGACATTATTATATGTTAATTGATCATCCCATTTCTCTCTCTTTTATAGGATGCATAGACAGCCGGAGCATGTGATGACTTTCTTGCTGGCTGAAATGGGAACAAGTGGGTCACTGGATGGGCAACAAAGATTGGTGGTCAAGGGGAGGTTTGCACCTAAGAATTTTGAGGGAATCCTCAGGCGTTATATCAGTAAGTTATTGCCTTGCTTTCAAATTCAATAGTAGAATATGCCTAAAGTGGATTCAACTATTTGGTGCTTATTTGTTATTGCCTAATTCTGAAATTTGATCAGGAAGTTTTAGATTCTAAATTTTTGCTTCCTTTTGCATTAGTTCCGGTTAAAAACCATATTATTAGTAGTGCACATGTCATAACTTTCATTATTGGGTGCTTTATTTTCTTGTCTTGTTATTTATTGACAAAATACTTGAAAAACCACCTAATTTACTCGTCTTGGAACTCTTTTGTTTCTGAATCTTGTGTCCAGATGAATATGTCATATGCAATGGCTGCAAGAGTCCAGATACCATCCTTTCAAAGGAGAACCGTCTCTTCTTTCTCAGATGTGAAAAGGTAGCTGTCAGCTCTCATTTTCCCCTTCTATGATTTATGATATGATGAAAAACTTGTGGCAAATTCAACAATCTAAAACCGTTGATTTGGTGAAATGTTGCAACTTTGGGAATTACATCAGCTATAATTTCATGAAGCAATTATTAGTTGACTGCATCACCTGAAGTATTCTGAAGCGTTTGGTGGTCCCGTGCAAAATTTAAACTCTTTCTCGCTTACCCCTTCTACACCCTCTTTCTCCCTTGTCTCTTGGGGAAATTGTACTCCTTGATTGTTTAGCTGGTGTCTTTTTTGGTCTTATAATTTTATGCAATTCCCTCCCCGAGGGTGTTGCAAGGCAATCCAATTTTTTTATGAAGACCATGTTATTAAAATAGGTTCCAGCATTGCCCTTCTTTTGAACTATGTATGAGGCCTTTATGGAGAGTTCCTGTCTTGGAAAGAAGGCCCTTGAATTCCATAGGAATTTTTCATTTCTAACTGAATGCACAAATAATGTCGCCAATTCTACGGAGTGCTGTCGTTATGTGGGGTGAATATATATATAACTAAGAAATTGGTGTACGACCTCATCTTTGGTTCATTTTCTTGCTTTACAAAATTTGGGCTCAGTTTTCCCTTTTTTACAATATAGATAGTTTTATACCCCTCTGAATGTAGATAGGCTATTTGCTTTCTAGACATTAAGTAGCAATGTCGAATGTTAATGGATGATATACACATCTTTGATCTGCATCTTCGAAGAGACTTGTGATTTGCATGTTAGAGGAGAAAACCGGGGATGGGAAGTAGCTTGCTTTCTATGTAGTTTTCACGCATGATTTGTGCGCATGTGATGTATATATATCCAACTAATAAAATCTTTGTGCTATTGTTCAGTGTGGTTCGGGGAGGTCAGTTGCCCCAATCAAAGCTGGTTTTGTTGCTCGTGTTGGTCGTCGGAAAGCTGGAACATGATGAAACTTGCTAGTCATCTGTACCTCAATGTTTGTATGCGGGAAGCCACGGATTCATAACTGTGTTGCAGCATGTTAAGTACCGTTCCTTGAGTTTTGCTTCGCAAGACATGTATTTGCTCTTTTACCTTGAAGAGTTTGTGTTTCTGTCCAATGTTCAACAGTTTTGGAGTCAACATTTGAACTAGTCTAGCTTTTTCGAAATCCATTCTAAATTTTAATAAATTCAGAACAATCTAGTTGAATCTATGTATAAAGATAACGTAGCTAGTGGATTGAAATTTTCCTAAAATTCGAACTGATTAAATTTTATTTTAAAACAAATTCTAATCGAAATTTAACCTTTTTTACATTGGGTTTGACTTGTCTTTGGGAAAGTAATTGAAGCAGCGCTGCATGAATTGATGTTTTGAAAAATATTGAAGCAGCTTTGAATGAATATATGTTTTGAAATTTTCCAAATTAATGAATTTCGAGTGTCGTAATATTAGTACGTGGGATAATTAATTATTTTGCGTGTATTGTTTTCATTAATTCTCGTTTGCGTTTTTCTAAGTTTTTAGTGTACTAGTTATATCATGCCGTAATTCTCATTTTACCTCTATTTTCTACTTTTATTTACTTTTAATTTTAAAACTTTTTGTAAAAACTTTTTTAATCCAAGTATGTGGCAATGTTATATTTATCGATTCTGTCTAGAGGACATTGTCTAAATACACAAGGCTATGCAAAGTTTTTAACCAATATACTATAGATTTGTTTTAACTATCATGACCGTAAAATAAAATAAATCTTATTTTTTTTTACAGAAATGCAATTGTATCATGTCTACCGAGTTTTACATACTGTTCCTCAAAGTTCAATCGGACAGTTGCAACTTGATGGTTCCCGACGTCGATTTTTTCAACAACACCTAGCACAACCTTATTTAGATTCCTACCTCAATGTGTATTAATGAATTTATTTTAAAAATAATACACGAAAGAGACAAAAGTTTATAAATTTTTATTCGAACATACTAAATATTATTACATTAGTAACATGATGTAGAAGAGGAGATAACTGGTTTAATTACTTATGGTAGCTGAAATATAATACACAAAAAATATGAAAATATTACAATGATTTTTTTTGAAAGAAAATTGGAGAGGATGGTCGATGCCCACAACTTCCTTATGTCTTCTTATTTATAGAAGTTCTATTTCGATTTCGAATTCGGACTTTAGACTTGTAGATTACTTTTTGAATTACTGTTTGTGAGTTGGTGTTGAAAGCGTTTTGTAGTGGTTGGGTAGTCCAATCTTCTACCAGCTAATGGTCCAACATGTTTTGNTTTTTTTTTTTTTTTTTTTTTTTTTTTTTTTTTTTTTTGTGTGTGGTGGTGAGTCACATATCACCTGCCTCCTTCCTTTAATTATGTTGAGCAATATTTTGCTTTTGAGGTCTCTGAAAAAAATGTTTTTTCTGCGGTCCTCACCATTTGGTTCTGTTTTTGCAAGATGCTTTCAATAATTTATTTGCTGAAATTAATTCTCAAATTTTGGTTCTTTCCGATTTAGGCACTCCGGGCATATCTCTTTTGACCATCTTCTAACGTGAGCCATGTTACATTATTTCCGGCGAATCATGTATTTTTTCTGTCATTGTATTTAACATGAAAGATCTGTTAACTGAATTCTGATAGAATTTAAAAAGAAAATTGAACATGTCCATCACTATGAGACAAATCCATAACCATCATGTTCTTCTGGCGGATATGTCATCTTCAGTAGATGAAACAACAATAAGTGTTTCATTTGGTGGAAAGATCCTTGATGAATTTATGGGCATTCATGTATGGCCTCCTAAGTTTGATGAAATGAAAAGCATCTTGTGAGCCGTTTACAGCAGGTTCTGGTGCTACACTAAAAAAGTATAGTTCTAAAATGTTTCATCTGGACAAATAATCATTATTCGCCCATGTCTCACGAACAACTTCCTGGATCAATGTAAAGACCCGTGCTAATTATATCTTATTTGAAAATAATTTATATTAATTATTTTATGTTGGAATTTATGAGTTTCAGAGTTTGACAAACAAATTCGTAAAAGAATTGAAGAATCAAATTGAACTGACGCAACTGAGAGGTCGCAACTGAAATAAGACTTACCAGACTTAAATGGATTAATAACTGAAGCAAATAGACTAAAGTTCTTATAAGAATAAATAAATCTTAAAACTGGTGATTTGAAACTCATTAAAAAGATTGAAGATCAGAACTGAAGACTTCGCAAAACTGAACTGAAATGACCTAACTCAACTTAAGTATTCAAATTGAAAAGACATCAGTCAGAATTGATGTAATCCAGATGAACTGATCAGTCGATCAGTTTGACTTCTGATCAGTTAGTCACGTCATCAGCTACATTTGAAATACTTAACAAACAAACTGACAGTCCGTACCAAAGCAGAACAGATTAAACAAAACATTCTGATGCATTGTACCTCTGTCAGAATAAAGTCATCTACGTGTACTAGAAGATGATTAAATGGATATTAACCATTAAATGCTTTCAATGTGACCGTTGGAATCAAAGACTATTTATAACTGATGAGTTCAGTTGAAGAAAGGTTACGAAACAAAAAACAAAATACCAACAGAACAACTATCATTTATCTGCGATTTATTTTCAAGTTTATTCAGTTTACAGATCGCACAATTTAGCTCTTACTTCATTGTTGTAATCGTAGCATTCAGGCTCCTTATCAGAGCTATTAAGTTATCAAACTATTGAGTAAGAAGACAAGCTAAGAGTTTCAGTTTGACATTGTATAAGTCCAACTGAAGTGAGTTATTACAAATATTTGTAATCAATCAAAGTTTTTTAGTGAAATCATATCCTTGAGATAGAAGGGGTGACGTAGGAGCAGTTGAAGACCCCGAACATTCATAAAATTCTTTGTGTTCATCATTCTATTCATTATGTATACAATACCTTATCCAAAGATATTCAATCTATCTTTTAATTTATTTTCGTACTACAATCATTAGTTAATTGATTGATATCTGCACACAAGATTTCTGAATCAGTTCCTTACATAACTGATTTATATTCGAAAAAGATTACATAAATTGAAGTATTTATTCAACCCTCTTTTACACATCATTAGCCTTAATCGATCATAACAAATCGTATCAAAGAGGTCAAAATATTGTCTTGACTATTCCATACGCTCAAACCGATAACTGTTGAAATAAAGAGTTGAAATTATTGAATGTTGAAAATAAGAATTGTAACTATTGAAAATTAGTGTGATGATGTATGTAATGATGTATTTATTTTTGGATTATTTCCAAAAAAAATTCTATAAATATGTCTCTCAATTTGTGAAGATTAACACAATTGAGTAGATAAAATTTTATAAAAGTGTGTAGTTTAATATATTTTGTGAGTTTGAGATTTTTAATTTTTACCATAAATTTTTACTTTTAACAATAACCATGTTTTCATTCAACAAAATCCCTATATTTTCCAAAGAAAAGTTTGATGATTGAAAAATCAAAATGCACACTCATTTACCTGCACAGGGCGATGACATGTGATACGTCATAACTGACGGACCCATGAAAATTGTGAAAGCAAATACAACTGTTGCTATAACTGACGGAGCACCTCATCGTATCGAAAAACCACGCGATGAGTAAACCACATAAGATAAAAGAAAGGCAAACTTGGACAATGTTACCAAGAACATCCTTTATAAGACGCTGGATAAAAACACTTTCAGCAAGATCAATATGTGTAAATCATCTCAAGAAATTTGGGAGAAGTTGATTCAGTTGTGTGAAGACAACGAGCAGACTAAGGAAAACAAACTTTCAGTTGCAGTTCAGAAGTTCGATAACATCAAGATGAAAGCTGGAGAATTAATGAATGAATTCGATGAAAGAGTGAGTTGCATCGTAAATGAACTGAATACACTAGGAAATGTGCATTCAAACAAAGAGATTGTTCTAAAAATAATGTGTGGCCTTCCCAAATAAGGGGATGTCAAAACTATGATCATGAGAGAATCAAAAGACCTGAACAAGGTGAAATTACATTATTTTTTTGCATATTTAAAAGCCTATCAATTCGAGATGCAAACAAGGGAGGGCGAACCAATAGTCCTATCAGTTACAACTGCCCTAAGAACATTGAAACTAGAGCAAACAGTTTCAGTCGAGAAGACAGCTGAACAACTGAGCAATGATGCGATGTCATTGTTCGTAAGAAAATTCGGAAGATTCATTAAAAAGAATCAAGGTTCCTTTCAAAGAAACTATCACAAGAATGAATCAAAAGAGGAACCAAATGCGTGCTTTAACTGCAGAAAGACTGGTCACTTCATTAAAAGGACAGCAAGAGATTAGTTGAAAAAGTAAGAAGCCTTACGAGTATATGAGAAGATCCAAGGATGAGAAAAAGTCATCCAGAAGAAAAAACGAAGCCCGTAGCTAAAGAGAACAAGTCAAAATGGGCTGAAACTGATAGCAAAACATCAGAAACTGAGAACTCAAACAGCTCTAGCGATGAAAAAGAGGTGAAATGCCTCATGGCTGATGATGCAGAGCTGAAATCTAGCAGCGATCATGTATTTGACTTTAGCTCTACCAACTTTACATGAGAAGAACTCATTTCCACACGGCATGATATGGTCAATGAGTACTGAAAGCTAGCTATCTCCTTTGAGGAAGCTAAGGCTAGGCTAACTGATCCGTCAAATGACACAACTGATAGTTCAAAATCAGTTGAAAGTTTAAATGTCAAAGAGAAGATTGCTAAGCTAATAGTTGAAAAATATGAAAGTCAATCGTTGATTCAGCAGTTGAGATCAGAAAACTTTAGACTGACTGACGTGATTCAAGCTTGGAATAAGTCATTAGTCACGTTAACTGAAATTCAAGGGTCACAGAAACCAGTTGGGGATAAAACTGGTTTGGGCTTCAATAGCCAAAATGAACCCTCGACTAGCAGTACAATGCCAAAACTGAATATGAGAAAAGAGAAATTGTAGAGCCCAAAATCAGTACACGTAAAACACATGCATTTATTTAAATCGTAAAAATATTTATTTAAGTTTAAAAGGAATTTTTTTATTTAGATGCATGATTTATAAAATTGTATTATTTGAGTTCCAGTTTTTCAGGCAAATACACGAGTCCGGACCGGGGATAGGAATTTTTAAGCTATGGAGTATTTTATTCTATGACAATTAGTATTTTTATTTTCCCTTAATTGTGGTGCAACTTTTGTAAATTTAGGAATATTTTATGTATCAGTTTTCAAGTCTCGAGTAGTCTAAAATTTTATTTGGACTACACCATATAATGATTAATTAGTTTAAACCTAATCAATATATTTAAATTATCCCTAAACTACCCTAAATCAATCCCACTTGCCTCCAATTAAAAGACTTTGGCCAAGTCTTCTCCGAAAGAAATATCATGCCCATCAATTCTCCTCCATTTCCCCTCATTTATTTCCCTTATCTCCTCAAGGGTTCTTTAGCTCCATTTCCATCTATTCTACCATTTGAGAATAGCAAGAAGCTTCAAATTTCTTCCTCGTGTCCGGATCGTTGAGATTTACGAGATTTCCTACGTTTCAAGACCAAAGGCATGTATATTCTTTCGTTTTATGCATCGATCTCGTCATAGTATATATTTTGATGTATGTTATGCGTGAAAGTTTGATTGTTATGAGAAAATTTTGAGCGATTATGCATTGAATCGATTTCTGAAACATTTTGGAACTCAAAACATGAGTTTCCTGTCATTTTAAAAACTGCGACTTTTTGGTCGATATTCTGGAAAAACTTTCAACATATAAAACGTAGAACTTTTTGAGACCTTCGATTTGACAGTAAATTCAAAATATTTGGATAAGAAATGAGTGAGTTATGATTGTTTTCGTGGGACTGCTCAAACCGCAATTTTTATGAAAATGTGTTCTTGAAGTTTTATTGTTGCAGGCTTCGTTGAGGATCGACGAGTGTTTGCTGCTGCGTTTAAGCATGTTGAGTATGATGTTGAGATGGTTTTTGGTGTGTCGGTTCACATCGATAGGCACTTGTTTGCATTAGAAGTCGTAGGATGCGTTTTGGTGTCAAATGGCGTGTTCACGGATTGGGTTGGGTTGCGTTGCTTGTGATGCGTAGTTGTTTTGGGGTATTTGTTTGAGTTTGAATAAGTGCCTTAGCATCTTAGGATGGGTCTTGAGGTAGGATTAAGTCACAAATGTAGGGAATTCCGTTTGTTCACGATTCCAGCACCTACACGGACTCGAAGCCGGACCTGTACACGGAGTCCGTGCCATTTTTCCTTCAAAATGCGAATTTCCCGCATGTACCCGGACCCCTACACGGGGTCCGTGTACCCCATTTTATAATTTTTTTTTTTAATTTTGAGTATAAAATATAGGATGTGTTTTATGGTTATGAATATAAATATATGATTTATTTTGTGGTTCTGAATATAAAACATAGGATTCTGTTTTGGGGTTCAATATCATGGTTTAGTACGATTATTAAAAGAGGTCAAGTCTCGAGTGATCTAGAATGTCATAAGCTATTTATTTATTTCGGTGGCGAGCACGAATATCTACGTCTAAGCTATGAAAGATAAGTGTTTGAACTCATGTTAGTATGTGCAGCAGTGGCCCCAAGTGAGATCTAACGAATCCCTCAACGCCAAGTAAGTATGTTCGACGTGCAAAAAGAAAATATTTTTANTGTGGTTTAGTCTGATCAGGCACATTTATGTATGGGTCACTTGCTTTGAAACATATCTCTACGCAAAATGATGTTATGTATGCTCAAGTATGTATGATGCAATCACGTTTAAGAAAAGTTTTATGATGATGGCACGTCTACGTTTATGCTATTACGTTCAAGTTCAAGTATGTTTATGCTATTACGTTCAAGTTTAAAGTATGTACGCTCTATTTTAAAGATGCATGTGATTTTATTACGTATTACTTGTTATTATCAAGTTATACATGTTGAGTCTTTAGACTCACTAGACTTGATCGATGCAGGTGAGGATGACATTGAGGAGACGAGGGGTGGGGACCAATGAGACGGCTTGGACTGAGCAGGAGGCTAAACCCGAGGACCGCCCATGTTTTTAAGACATTATGCAATGTTTCAAATATTCTGATTTCATGTTATTGTGTACGATATTTAAATAAGTGTTTCTAGGAAAATTTATATGTGATATTTTCATTGCAAATATTTTAAATGATCAGTTTATTGTTATCGCAATTTGAAGGTTTCTATTTAATTAAGAAAATTTTTATTTTTCCGCAAAATTTAAAGTAGTTAAAATTACGGTACGTGACAGTTGGTATCAGAGCGGTGTTCTTGTAAAGGGTTATGCCTTCTGCTAGTTGCGAGAAGCTCACAAAGTCACACCTCAAGTCTGTAAGTTTTAAGTTTTCCTTGTAGTAAGCATGAAATCACGATTTCAGCATATACATGTTTTAAGTTCAAATTTCTTGCATCCAGCGATATTTATATAAGGTTATTGTATGCTGTGTTACGTTTTGGGTAAATTTTTAGAACGGTATGCCTCCTAGACGTTTGGTTGCTCGTGAAGCAAGGGAAGAGGACAGAGAGGCTTGTGACGGGCAGAGGGCCACTCCTCCTCCTCCACCGCCAAATATACAGGCACAAATGCTTGCAGGTATGACTCAATTCTTCGCACAGTTTGCGGGAAACAATGCTGCAGTAGATACAGGGGCGAGGCACAGGCCGGAGGCAGTATATGAGAGGTTCAGGAGGATGGACCCAAAGGAGTTCTCGGGGACTACTGACCCGATGATAGCTGAAGGATGGATTAAGTCCATCGAGATGATTTTCGATTTCATGGAGCTGTCGGATATAGACAGAGTTAGATGCGCCACCTTTCTGTTGTCAGGAGATGCTAGATTGTGGTGGGAAAGTGCATCAGTGTCAGTGAACTTGCAAACGCTGACTTGGAATGGTTTCAAGGAAGTATTCTACTCCAAGTATTTCAATGAGGAAGTACGTTCCCGACTGACCAGGGAGTTTATGACTTTGCGACAGGGAGATAGTAGTGTCGCAGAGTTTGTCAGAAAATTTGAGAGAGGGTGTCATTTTGTACCCCTGATTGCGAATGATGTCCGGGAGAAGCTGAGGCATTTTATTGATGGGTTGCGACCGATCGTGCGCCGTGATGTGAGGGTTGCTGGTCTTACTACCTATGCCGTTGCTTTATCTAGAGCCTTGGCGGCAGAGCAGGACCAAAGGGATATCGAGAGTGATAGGCAGGGCAAGAGGCCCTATCAGGCACCTCAGCAACAACAACAGCAACGACCCCAGTTTAAAAGGCCCTTCCAGGGTCAGCAGGGAAAGAGGTCATTTCAGGGACCGCCGAAAGGCAAGGGTCCTATTCCTCAACAGAAGGCTCCTCAGAGACCCGGTGAGTACCCAGTGTGCCCGAAGTGCAACCGCCAGCATCCGAGACAGTGTTTATTTGGATCGGGCAAATGCTTCAAGTGTGGAGCCAGTGATCATATGTTGAGGGACTGCCCGCAATGGAGGCAACCGAACCAGGGGAGAGTGTTCGCCATGCAGGCAGATGAGGCGAACCCAGACACGACCCTGTTGACTGGTAATTTATTTAACTCAGCACCGTATAATTTTTTTGCTATGCATGTTTCAAATTTGATTTGGGATTATTAGCGTGCTAGTTAGTATGCTTGGTGACTTGTATAGAGATTTTCTAATATGCTTGAGATTAAGATTAGTATTTTGGGATTTATGTTTTGTGAGTTGTGTTAACAACTCTCAGGAAATATCTTCATAAAGAGTGTAGCCACGAAGACTTTGATAGATTCTGGGGCCACTCACTCTTTTATTTCGGAGACTTTCGCTAATCATTTGGATTTCAAGTCCATTGGGTTAGACGTAAACTATTCAGTGACAATTCCATCAAGGGAAGAGTTATCATCTACTAGTGTGGTCAGAGACATCGATCTTGAACTACAGGGCCACCTAGTGTATGCCGATTTGATTGTGTTGTCAATGCCATAATTTGATATCATTTTGGGAATGGACTGGCTGACGAAGAACAGAGTTCTTATTGATTTCCAGAAAGGTCAGTGTTGGTAAGACCTTTGGGCATGGAGCAGTTTCTCTTTGAGCCAAATAGATGGAGAAGTTTCCCTCGCATAATCTCTTGCATGCAGGCTCGGAGACTTATTCTTAAGGGGTGTCAGGCTTTCTTGGCCAGCGTTATTTCCGCACCTGACGTAATCACTCCGTCATTATCTGATGTACCAGTAGTCAGAGATTTTCCTGACGTCTTTCCAGATGACATCACATGCCTTCCACCAGAAAGAGAGGTGGAGTTCGCCATCGACCTTATGCCAGGCACCGTGCCAATCTCGAAGGCACCGTACCGTTTAGCTCCAGCTGAGATGTTAGAGCTCAAGTAGCAGATTCAAGAGCTCTTAGACAAAGAATTCCTCCGCCCTAGTTTCTCACCATGGGGCGCACCAGTGCTCTTTGTAAAGAAGAAAGATGGGAGCATGAGGCTGTGTATCGATTACCGAGAACTGAACAAGGTAACGATCAAGAATAAATACCCACTACCAAGGATCGAGGACTTATTCGATCAGTTGCAGGGAGCTACCGTGTTCTCTAAGATAGATCTTCGATCAGGGTATCATCAGCTGAAAGTAAAGGATGCAGATGTTTATAAGACGGCTTTCAGAACCAGATATGGGCATTACGAGTTCTTAGTGATGTCGTTTGGACTGACGAATGCTCCAGCAATTTTTATGGATCTCATGAACCGAGTATTTCAGCCCTACCTAGATCAGTTTGTCATAGTGTTTATTGATGACATTCTTATTTACTCGAAGAGCCATGAGGAACACAGTCAGCATTTGCGTACAGTTTTGCAGATCTTACAGAGTCGCAAGTTGTATGCAAAATTCAGTAAGTGTGAATTTTGGTTGGGGAAAAATAGCATTTTTAGGTCATGTAATATCTAGCAGTGGTATTGAGGTGGATCCAGCTAAGGTGTTAGCAATTAAAGAATGGATTGAGCCGAAGAATGCGTCAGAGATTCGTAGTTTCCTAGGCTTAGCAGGTTACTACAGGAAATTTATTCAATGGTTTTCTTCGATTTCAGTGCCACTCACTTCCTTGACTAAGAAGAATGCTAAATTTGTGTGGAGTGATGATTGCCAGAAGAGCTTTGATACTTTGAAACAAGCTCTTATCACAGCGCCAGTGTTAGCCATGCCAGCAGGGCAAGATAATTTTGTGTTGTACACCGATGCTTCTAAACTCGGTTTGGGCGCAGTATTGATGCAGAATGGTCGGGTTATAGCTTATGCCTCCAGACAGTTAAGAGTTCATGAAAAGAATTATCCGACTCATGATCTCGAGTTCGCTGCTGTGGTCTTTGCGTTGAAGATTTGGAGACATTATTTGTACGGCGAGAAATGCCAGATATTCACTGATCACAAGGGTCTCAAGTATTTCTTCACGCAGAAAGAGCTTAACATGAGACAAAGACGGTGGTTGGAGTTGGTAAAAGACTACGATTGTGAAATTAGCTGCCATCCAGGGAAAGCTAATGTTGTGGCAGATGCTTTGAGCAGAAAGGTAGCAATTGTAGCACAGCTGTAAGTGCAGAGACCTCTTCAGACAGAGATTCAGAGGTTTGGCTTAGAAGTTTATCCTAAGGGCAGAGCTCCCAAGCTGTCTAATATGACAGTCCAGTCTTCTTTGCTAGACCGAATCCGTAAAGGACAGTCTTCAGATGAGCAATTACAGAAATGGAGATTGAAGGATGAGACCAAGGGCTGTGTACTTTACACAGTGTCTGATGATATTGTGAGATACAGAGGGAGAATGTGGGTGCCTATTGTTGATTCGATCAGAGAAGATATCTTGTTAGAGGCACATACATCTCCGTATTCCATCCATCCAGGAGGTACCAAGATGTACAAGGATTTGCAGATGCTGTATTGGTGGCCAGGTATGAAGCGAGACATCCGTCGATTTGTATCTGAATGTCTCACTTGCCAGCAAGTGAAAGCAGAGCATCAGAGGCCAGCAGGAATGCTTAAGCCGCTCCTTATTCCCGAGTGGAAATGGGAGAATATCACCATGGATTTCGTTGTTGGTTTGCCGAGGTCAGTTAGAGGATCCAATGCCATTTGGGTTATAGTGGATCGACTTACTAAGTCAGCACACTTCTTGCCTGTGAAGACAACTTTCTCCATGACGCAGTATGCGGAGCTCTATATCAGGGAGATAGTTCGTTTGCACGGGATCCCAGTTACGATTGTGTCCGACAGGGACCCGAGATTCACATCGTCCTTCTGGAAGAGTTTACATGCAACCATGGGGACGAAATTGTTATTCAGTACTGCATTTCATCCGCAGACAGATGGCCAGTCTGAGCGAGTGATTCAGATTTTAGAAGACTTACTGCGAGCTTGTGTGATAGATTTCCATGGGAATTGGGAATCGAAGCTACCTCTAGTGGAGTTTACCTACAACAATAGTTTTCAATCCTCTATAGGTATGGCTCCCTACGAGGCATTGTATGGGAGAAAGTGCAGATCGCCGATTCATTGGGATGAAGTCGATGAGAGATCAGAACTTGGTCCAGAGATTTTTCAGCAGACTGCAGATGTGGTGGTCAAGATCCGAGACAGGATGAAGACCGCACAGAGTCGTCAAAAGAGTTATGCTGATAAGAGGAGGAGGGATCTTGAGTTTGCCGTAGGTGATCACGTTTTCGTGAAGATAGCACCCATGAAGGGTGTTATGAGATTTGGGAAGAGAGGCAAGCTTAGTTCGAGGTTTATTGGACCGTTAGAAATTCTTGACAGAGTTGGGACACTAGCTTATCGTGTAGCCCTACCGCCGAATCTGGCTGGAGTGCACAATGTGTTCCACGTCTCGATGCTGAGGAAGTATATAGCAAACTCTTCGCATGTTTTGAGTTTTGAGCCGTTGCATTTGGCTCCAGATATGTTGTATGAGGAAAGACCTGTCCAAATTCTAGACAGACAGGAACGGAGACTTCGGAACAAAGTGACCAAATTGGTCAAAGTCCGGTGGCTAAATTAATCAATGGAGGATGCCACTTGGGAGACCGAAGCAGATATGAAAAGTCACTATCCGGAACTGTTTGGTAAGATTTAATTTCGAGGACGAAATTTATTTAAGTGGGGGAGAAACTGTAGAGCCCAAAATCAGTACACGTAAAACACATGCATTTATTTAAATAGTAAAAATATTTATTTAAATTTAAAATGAATTTTTTTATTTAGATGCATGATTTATAAAATTGTATTATTTGAGTTCCAGTTTTTCAGGTAAATACACGAGTCCGGACCGGGGATAGGAATTTTTAAGCTATGGAGTATTTTATTCTATGACAATTAGTATTTTTATTTTCCCTTAATTGTGGTGCAACTTTTGTAAATTTAGGAATATTTTTTGTATCAGTTTTCAAGTCTCGAGTAGTCTAAAATTTTATTTGGACTACACCATATAATGATTAATTAGTTTAAACCTAATCAATATATTTAAATTATCCCTAAACTACCCTAAATCAATCCCACTTGCCTCCAATTACAAGACTTTGGCCAAGTCTTCTCCGGAAGAAATATCATGCCCATCAATTCTCCTCCATTTCCCCTCATTTATTTCCCTTATCTCCTCAAGGGTTCTTGAGCTCCATTTCGATCTATTCTACCATTTGAGAATAGCAAGAAGCTCCAAATTTCTTCCCCGTGTCCGGATCGTTGAGATTTGCGAGATTTCCTACGTTTCAAGACCAAAGGCATGTATATTCTTTCGTTTTATGCATCGATCTCGTCATAGTAGATATTTTGATATATGTTATGCGTGAAAGTTTGATTGTTATGAGAAAAGTTTGAGCGATTATGCATTGAATCGATTTCTGAAACATTTTGGATCTCAAAACATGAGTTTGCTGTCATTTTAAAAACTGCGACTTTTGGGTCGATATTGTGGAAAAACTTTCAACATATAAAATTTAGAACTTTTTGAGACCTTCGATTTGACAGTAAATTCAAAATATTTGGATAAGAAATGAGTGAGTTATGATTGTTTTCGTGGGACTGCTCAAACCGCAATTTTTATGAAAATGTGTTCTTGAAGTTTTATTGTTGCAGGCTTCGTTGAGGATCGACGGGTGTTTGCTGCTGCGTTTAAGAATATTGAGTATGATGTTGAGATGGTTTTTGGTGTGTCGGTTCACATCGATAGGCACTTGTTTGCATTAGAAGTCGTAGGATGCGTTTTGGTGTCAAATGGCGTGTTCACGGATTGGGTTGCGTTGCTTGTGATGCGTAGTTGTTTTGGGGTATTTGTTTGAGTTTGAAAAAGTGCCTTAGCATCTTAGGATGGGTCTTGAGGTAGGATTAAGTCACAAATGTAGGGAATTCCGTTTGTTCACGATTCCAGCACCTACACGGACCCGAAACCGGACCTGTACACGGAGTCCGTGCCATTTTTCCTTCAAAATGCGAATTTCCCGCATGTACCCAGACCCCTACACGGGGTCCGTGAACCCCATTTTAAAAAAAAAAAAAAAAAAATTTTTAAATTTTGAGTATAAAATATAGGATGTGTTAAATGATTATGAATATAAATATATGATTTATTTTGTGGTTCTGAATATAAAACATAGGATTCTGTTTTGGGGTTCAATATCATGGTTTAGTACGATTAGTAAAAGAGATCAAGTCTCGAGTAATCTAGAATGTCATAAGCTATTTATTTATTTCGGTGGCGAGCACGAATATCTACGTCTAAGCTATGAAAGATAAGTGTTTTAACTCATGTTAGTATGTGCAGCAGTGGCCCCAAGTGAGATCTAACGAATCCCTCAACGCCAAGTAAGTATGTTCAACGTGCAAAAAGAAAATATTTTTAAGTTTTTGAGGTATGCTAAATGTCTTGTGACCAAATTATGAACGTGTTTGGAAGTCGCTGAACATGGCCGAGGACCTCTCCACCCCGGTAAAATATGACCGGGTTTAGATCAGGATTGGAAATTGGTAAAGCATGACCAGGGACCAATCCACCCGTTAAAGCATGAACGGGGATCTCATGTATGTGGTAGTGGACTTTTCCTGCCAGCCCAGTACTGTGGTTTAGTCTGATCAGGCACATTTATGTATGGGTCACTTGCTTTGAAACATATCTCTACGCAAAATGATGTTATGTATGCTCAAGTATGTATGATGCAATCACGTTTAAGAAAAGTTTTATGATGATGGCACGTCTACTTTTATGCTATTACGTTCAAGTTCAAGTATGTTTATGCTATTACGTTCAAGTTTAAAGTATGTACGCTCTATTTTAAAGATGCATGTGGTTTTATTACGTATTACTTGTTATTACCAAGTTATACATATTGAGTCTTTAGACTCACTATACTTGATCGATGCAGGTGAGGATGACATTGAGGAGACGAGGGGTGAGGACCAATGAGACGGCTTGGACTGAGCAGGAGGCTAAACCCGAGGACCGCCCATGTTTTTAAGACATATGCAATGTTTCAAATATTCTGATTTCATGTTATTGTGTACGATATTTAAATAAGTGTTTTTAAGTGTTTTTAGAAAACTTTATATGTGATATTTTCATTGCAAATATTTTAAATGATCAGTTTATTGTTATCGCAATTTGAAGGTTTCTATTTGATTAAGAAATTTTTATTTTTCCGCAAAATTTAAAGTAGTTAAAATTACGATACGTTACAAAAATATATTCACTTTGTTAAATCAGTCATAGTACATAAAAAACCTGAGTTCAGTAAGCTAGTTGAGCAGCAAACTGAAAATATGAACAATGCAAAACGACATGGCATTGGTTATAGCCCTAAGAGTTCAAGTGATTCAAGCAACTGGTCACCCAAGCGGTCCAATTATAACAAACAAAACTCAATGAATGGTTATTACAACAACTATTACAATAGCAAGCATGTTCAAAAACGCTACCAGATGAACAACAAGGTTAACCGAGCACAAATACATGTTGTATCATCTTCACACCACACACCTGCCACACACAAATTAGGTAAAGTTATCTGGAACACAACAACTGGTAGATCAGTTCGACTGAACCAAATTTGGGTTCCTAAAAGGTCAGTTCAGGACCCATACCAAATTATTTGCTATTTGTGATTGTAGGTTAGAGGTAAACTGACCAAAGACTAAGTCTGGTACTTGGACAGTGGATGTTCAAGACACATGACTGGAGATGCGGATTTAATATCACAACTGGTCAAGTATTCATGTCCCAAAATCTGTTTTGGAAATGCTTCACAAAGTAAAACCGTGGGTAAGGGTAATCTTATCCATGGTAACATTATTATTGATGGTGTTCTACTTGTTGATAATTTGAAATATAATCTAATTAGCATCAGTCAATTATGTGATCATAATTATTCAGTTGAATTCAATAGACATACATGCATTGTCAAAAATACAACTGATGATATCATAATGACAAGAAATAGATGTGATAACACATATAAAATGAGTTGGAGCAATCAACCAAATAAACCAGTTTGCTTTGTCACTTCAAATCAATCCAAGAACTGGTTATGGAATAAAAGGTTGAACCACCTAAATTTCAAAGCCATTGTACAACTGAGCAAACACGAACTGATAACTGGTATGCCAAAGATTGAGTTTTCAAAAGATAAAATTTATTCAGCATGTCAGTTTCGGAAGCAAGTGAGATCATCTTTCAAAAACAAAGGAAGTAATTCTTTACCGATGCTTAGAACTAATGCATATGGATTTGTTTGGTCCAATACCAGTCATGAGCTTAGGGAGAATGAAATACACTATAGTAATTGTTGATGACTTCTCAAGATTTACAAGGATAATTTTTCTCAAATCAAAAGATCAAACTATTTCATAACTGATAAAATTTTTCAAAAAACTTTTAAATGAGAAATCAATTGGGATTGATAGAATGAGGTCCGATCGCGAAACTGAATTTGTCAATCAAACCTTATCTCAGTTATTGAAATTTTAGGAATCAGACATGAGTTGTCAGCTACAAGAACACCACAACAAAATGGTGTAGCTGAACACAAAAATCGAACTCTTAAGGAGGCAGCGAGAACTACACTTGCTGGTTTTGGGATTTCTCAAAGGTATTGGGCAGAAACAGTTAACACAGCGTGTTACACTCAGAACAGATCGATGATTAATAAGAATCAATCGAAAACACCATATGAGATATGGCATGGTAAGAAAAGTATGGTTTCATACTTCAAGATATTTGGGTGTAAGTGCTTCATTCACAATAATGGAAAAAATCACTTAACTACCTTTGATAATAAATCAGACGAAGGATTATTTCTTGGATATTCACCAGTTAATAAATCTTATATGATATTTAATAAGCTTACTCTTAATGTTGAATAATCATTACATGTTGTATTTGATGAAACTTTATTAACTGATAAGTCAATTGATCCAATTGAGCTGACAGATCGCTTAACAAATATCAGTTTGGAAGATTATAGTGAAGATGAAGATCATGCTGTCAGAAACTTCCTTCAAACACCAGAACCAGAGGTGGTCGAACAACAGTTGAACATGACATAGTTCCTTATGATCAGTTTGATATACATCAAGAACATGTTCAAACACAAACTGAAGTCATTTCAACTGAAGAAAAAGAAACTGGTCAGTTACAAACTGAACCAGTTAAGCAAAGAAGTTTGACAGATCTAAACTACAGATGAAGCAAAAATCATCCTCATGATTTGATAATAGATAACATATCTGATCCGATAAAAACTAGAAATCAAATGCTTAATTTGTTCATACACTCTGCCTTTATATCTCAGTTAGAACCAAAGAAAACTGATAAAGCTCTAGCTGATCCAAGCTGGGTGATTGCTATGCAAGAAGAGCTAAATCAGTTTACCCATAACAATATCTGGACTTTAGTTCCAATACCACTTTCAAAGTCTACTATAGATAAAAAATGGGTGTACAGGAACAAACTGAACGAAAATGATTCAATTGTGTGCAAGAAATCGAGGCTAGTCGCAAAAGGCTATAGACAAGAAGAAGAAATTGATTATGATGAAACATATGCTCCAGTAGCTCGACTGGAAGCAATCAAAATATTCATTGCCTACGCATCCTTCAAGAACTTCAAAGTATATCAAAGGATTTTAAAAGCGCGTTCCTAATCGATCAGTTACAGGAAGAGGTTTACGTAGAACAACCACCAGATTTTGTAAATCATCTATTCTCTGACCATGTTTATTATCACAATAAATCATTATATGGTCTTAAGCAAGATCTCAGAGCCTGGTATGAGACCTTATTAAAATTCTAACTGATCATGATTTCACTGTGGGAATAGTTGGCAAGACACTGTTCAAATTCTCGAAGAAATATCACAACTTATTCATTCAAATCTATGTTGATGACATTATTTTTGGGTCAGCTAACCTCAAATTATGCGAAAAATTTGCTACATTAATGTAGGACAAATTTGAGATGAGTATGATGGGTGAACTGAAATTCTTTCTCAGTCTGCAAGTGAAGCAACTGGAAACTGGTATCTATATCAGTCAGACTAAATATACGAAAGAACTGATCAAGAAATTTAGCATGGAAACATATTCAGCGGCATCTACTCCCATGATTTCATCGGTTAAGCTAGATAAAGATAAATGAGGAATATTAGTTGAGATGACACTCTACGGAGGTTTAATAGGTTCATTATTGTACCTAACTACTAGCCATCCTGATATTATGTTTGATGTATGTTTATGTGCTAGATTTGAAGCTAATCCTAAGCAATTGCACTTCTTAGTTGCTAAACGTATATTGAAATATCTAAAAGACACACAATATGTGGGCTTATGGTATGCTAAGAATTCTTCTTTCAATTTAGTTGGATATTTAGATGCAGATTACGCAGGATGTAAGTTTGATCACAAAAGTACAAGTGGATCATGGTGCCCAATAGCAACCACAATAGCCTCCCAGTATGAAATATTGATGTTATTATTCTAGTAAGAAACAGTTAAACAGCAATAGAGATAATCATAAATCATGTATAACATATATAAAATAAAATATGAAATGCATGAACATAACTCAATAACAAAATGATAATATGAGCCAATGAACGGTACAATAACAACATGAGTAATCCTTGAATAACAACACACATAGAAGCTACATCGTCGTGCAGCTAAACCGCCATATCAGGTATACGAGGTAGGCCATGTTGTGTCCAATAAACACCCACGACTCGGCCTCCATATTGTTGATAACGATAAAATAGAAAGGCACAATAATGAACGACGTATGATGTTAATATTTTGAATGGATATCACACAGAAAATGAATCAAGAAACATATTAACATATTTTGATATTAGGGATAACTCGACTCAAAATCCGCCAGCTGATTATGAAATAATCACATCGTGTGCAAGGAATACAGTACAATAAACAAGACATGTAACAAGAATGATAAAGCTCAAAATAAATGTCATAATATCATACTCTATGCTAAATGTCATAAAATAAGTCAAATGATTGAACATATAAATCAACAATGTATTTAATCACATAAACAATTTAAATAAGAGTAAAAAATAATTTATAATTTACCGTCGTACGTTACCGAACTATAATATAACAAGTCGAATAACTTCCAAATTTATCACTACGTCTTACAAATTAAGTAATATAACAAGTCGAATAAATTTCCAATTTATCTACAACAATTTCAATAATTCGAATATTATTTCAAAAATCCTTATAGTTGAGTTATTTTTCCAAAAATCTAACTCAACGCATTATCATCCAAAATCTTCAACTTTCCACTTACGATTATCTTTCTAACTAAATAATTGTATTTAAAGTCTAAGAATTTCATTGTAATCAACTTTTCGTCAAAAGTTTATATTTCACGATTTACATCTTGTACTTGAGCTCGGTGTAAGGTCATAACTCTTCACATAATTATCCAAAATATATTTACAATACATGATTAGAATCCTAACTCAATTTCACACATTTCTTCTTGAAAACATAAAAATAAGATTCAATAATTTTGATGGGCTAACAATCACAAAACATCAACTCTATGTAGTAAATCTCGAAACAAAATCCAAATTCGTCACTTAATAGCATAATATCTTATTCAATGTTGACACAAATCAATATCTATCAACTGGAAATGAAATAAGACATGAATAAGTGTGTCTAGTTGAAAGAATATTTCAATTCTCAATGGTTTGTGCCCAAAATTTATTAGAACACATTGTATCAACCCAATTCACGGACAAAATTCTCTAACAAAACAGTTCCAGGAAAACAGGTATAACCATCTCCATTCGTAATGGAATTAAACGATTCTTTTTTCATTTCAAAGATAACTTATATATCTACAATTTTAATTGAACACACTTCCAAAATCCAGGAGAACAATGCTCATATTACCGAAATACAATAGGTTTTCATCCCAACTCATTTACAAAATACAGTTTAGACACATTTTGGTAGAAAATTAATACAAAATCCACAACTCATTAAAATTTGATTATTTTAGTGACTAAAGAAATAAAACTCAAAGCACTATAAGATATATTTGAATCACAACTAAAAATTCCTAAACTATAAATCGCAGCAACCTGAAGCACATACCCTAAGTACGCTACACGTACTGATACAGAACATGGCTACATGGTTTAAGCTTGAATTCGAACTAGATTCACAATTTAAAAATTCACAACTAAATCCATATACCTTGGAGTCTTCAAGTCATAAAGTACACCAGAAAAATGAGAAGAAGATCTGGAAGAAGAAAACGCAGTAGCAGCACGCAACTACAAAAGCAGATCAGTTATCACGGTTTTTGCTTCAATCGGTTGCTGAGCTGCTAGAATAGCTTCAAGGAATCTTAGGTGCTGAGCTGGGCAGCAAGAGTGGCTGAGAAGTTGGGCACGATGGTGGCGAATCTAGGATGTGTGTGTGTGTGGGTCGGTGGGCGTTTGAGAATAATATTTTGTATAATTATTATTTAGGAAAAAAGCTAAAATATGTCTCGTGTAATTTATTTCAACTCTTGTGTACCATCAAATTTCAATATGTATTTTAATATCATCTATAATTCCGATATTTTCTAATACATATTTTTAACGGGCAACTAAAAATTATTTGGCCTAATTATTTTAGCCAGTGGTAATGGTGTAATTCAAATCTTTTAAATCGAACATCTCAAGCATCACATTTCGATTGTTCTACCGATCCGAAACAATTATTGCACCTAACAATCTCTCTCAATAATTAGACTCCATCAATGAGAATAAAACTCATGACCTTGACTCTTATTAGGATTGGGAATGTTGTTAGAGAGGATTGTATAAACACTTATAAAAAATTTCAAGCAAAGATCGGATCTGCTGTCGGTGTTCATGGGCCTGAAAGATGAAGATGGCATGCCATATTCTGATAGATTCTTGAGGGATATTTGTGTGTATTTGATACTGACGAGAAGGGACACATCGTCTGTTGCATTGAGCTGGTTTTTCTGCTTTTTGGATGGCATAAGGAGGTGGAGCATAGGATAATGGATGAGATTAGTGGGAATTTGAGCATAAGAGGGGCGGAGTTGCTGTGGAGATGTTATCTTCAGCGCGGAAGAGGTGAAGAAGATGTAGTATTTGCAGGTGGCTATGTCGGAGGCTTTGATTTTGTACCCATCAGTCCCAGTCGACCACAAGGATGTAATTAATTAACTTGAATATTATATCCAAATTACGTGGAGAAAATTTGAAGATTGATTTGATTGTGTATCTTCAATAAAAATATGTGGTGGAAGATGATAAATTCCCGGATGGAACCATACTCAAAAAGGGAAAAAAAAATAGAGTATGCGATATATGAAATGGCTCGAATGGAAAGTGTATGGGGCAAGATTGCAAAGAGTTCAAACCAGGGGCGTGGCCAGGAAATTATTTTATCTTGGTCTATCTGATTGATTAAAAAAAAATATTATAAACTAAATATTAAAAAATTAAAATATGATAAAATACTAATTTATAATAAAAAAATACTTATTAAATATTTAATGGTAATTGCAAATATTAATAGTGACACGAACAAGATATAAACTACTGAACTTGTGCTCTGTGGGTTTTCATATAATAGAATTCATCGATTATTGAATCAGTGTCGATCTTTGCAGTAAACTTTCTTTCAATGTAGAAAATCATAGAATCTTCTAAGAACTCTTCTTCCATCTTATTTAAGAAAGAAGTTTCATAGATGAAAATGATTGTTTCGTTGTTGCAGTAGAAACATGAATCGTTAAAACATATGAATCAATGTCATTTAAATGATAATGTTGTGTGTTATCTTTCTATACTAATCTTCGACATAATTCAGAAATGGTAGAGATATTCTGAAACCTTTTATGATGAAATATATCAAACTTATAATGCTCCAAATGACTTCTCAAATAATGTAGTTTGTGTCCATTGAAATCACTGGGATAGAATTTCTTTGCAAGATTATAAATATCATCAACATTAAAAAACTTAAAGTTGTCTCGAAGTTCCAAAGCAGAGCTAAGTATAAGAAGTTCTACAGCCCCATCATTGAATCTGTTATTGAGTTCTTCAACTTGAAAATATATTACAGCATGAAATACATCAAAACGACAATGGTGCTCAAATATAATAGAATCTCTTTGATGGCACGAATGTCCTGTAGCACATCTATAACAAGCATTCATATATGGTATCTCAATGTCATTATTTTCAAAAACTGATTGCACGATCATTAGAAGAATATTATAACATTCTACTCTCAAAGTATGAAGTAAAGCTTTTGTGGTTGAGACAAAATACATTGCATTTAAAATGTCTAAAGACTTCTCTTTCAAAGCTCGACAAAGAAAATCTTCTATCCCCATAATCTTATACATCAAATATAATATAAATAAGAAATCAAAATTCTCTCAATGCAATCAAAGAACCCATAGCTTCCCCCCGTATAGAATTCGAAGATGATTTTTCCACCATGTACTCAAGCACAATAATCTCATATTTGTACATATCTATCATACTGCAAATCGACTCAAAATGGGAACTCCAACACGTCTTGCTAGCGCGCTGCAAATTTCCAATATGATTAAGAATAGTGCTTGTCTCGCGAATACCAGTTGCTATCATATTCTAAAATTCAATAGCTTGGGCAGATTGCAACTTAGTGTGGCGTTTTGCAGATACCTTAATGAGATTTCAAATAGAAGTTGATTTTGAAAAAAAAAAAAAGAAGCAAAATATAACTCTCTTTTTCAGCAGTGGCTAACAACGTCAGAAATATATGTGCAAAACAATGAACATATATGCTTGTGGAGAATCTTTCGGAAAAGATCTTGCAGTCCATTCCATGAGCCATACATATTTCTAGCTTCATCATATCATTGACCCCAAATATCTTTGATATACAACTCATGTCGACCAAGCACATTACAAATTTTTTTTTTTAGTGTCATCGCAGTGGTATCAACAATGTGCACAATATCAAAAAAATGCTCTATTAAGAAACCTTCATGATCAACAAATCTCAACACAATAGTTATTTGCTCTTTGTTTGATACGTCTTTAGCCTCATCAACCAAAAGACAAAATTTTGCTCTCCCAACCTCCTCACGTATATTTTTTTTATCACTCCCTCGGCAAGAATATGCAAAATATCTTTTTGAATGTCTGGCGATGTATATTTTTTATTTCTTGGTGCTTTTTCTATAAAAATATTATTAATATTAACATCCATTTTTTCCATAAACCTTATCATCTACCTTGATTGTTGGAATGTGAATATTTATCATGTCCTCTCAATGCACATCCTTGCAAACAAAGCCCACAAATGCTTTCAATTTTGGCCTTAAGCCACAATCGGTTCTTCTTCACTTTTTCTGATATTTGTGCATTCATCACTTTATCGATGTGACCACTTACATTCAGCAACACACCCATAGATTGAATTGCGTTGTTTTGTGTCGTGAAGTAGGACCTCCTACATGCATCAATAAAGCATATTTCTTCCCATCATTAACTTTTTTCCAACTTCTAAAACCATTAACTATAAATGTAGGATAACGAGTCTCTTTTCCTTGGATAAGGAAACATGGGAAGCAAAAGGTCGCATATTTATTACGAGAGTACTCCAACCACTGAAATTGTTCAAACCAACATTTTTGAAATCGCCAATTTTTTTTCTTTTAATTTGGTTCGCGAATATTCCATAACATGTTGATATGGCCCCCTTAAGATATAAACTCGTCTGATTGCATCTTTTTCATTGACAGGACACTGCCATATTGATATCCTAACATTAGTAGGAGAATGATCCTCTCTAGTGGATGTACTATCTTTTGGTTTAAAAATGAAAACTTACTTTTCTTCTCGTCGCCTTGAGCTTCTATTAAAAAAATCAACCTATTAGGTACTGAAAAAAGTTATTATTGTGAATGACTAATTTACTTAACTATCACATGTTTATTTAAAAATAAAAAGTTAAACAATTCCAAAGATTTTAAATGATGGTACACCACGATGCTATTAATGAATGATTATTAAAGTACATGAAATCCGTTCTCCACCTCTAGTGAAACTAATCGACTGTGAAACTTTTCCACTTTAAATGATATTGAATATCATTAAAATAGTAAATATCAAATTTTAACAAATTGTTCCCACAAACCCCACACCAAAACCAATCTTTAACCACTGAATTGAAATGTTCTTGAACTAAATAATTTTTGATGTATCGATTTATTCATCTTGACCAAATGTAAAGAAAGATCATTATTTTATTTGGATTGCTTCGACCAAATGTAAAGAAAGATCAAATTCTAAACTTTTATAATATTCGTTATTTTTATTTTAAATCAAATTTCCAATAATCAAGTTTATTGATACTTTAATAATAATATCTTATTTAAATAATAATCCTTCAATGTTTCCTATAAAATCCAAGCTTTTACAAAATTCAAAATGATAATTTCACATAATAAAATGAAGCAATGATAGAGAAAAAAAGGACAGAAAACTCAGTAGAAGGTAACAAAAACCATCGACAGTGACTCCAAGTCAATTGAAAACGGAGAAACAAAATTGAGAAGGCTGAAGCCTAAAGGGTTTCTATCTGATGTCAAAACAATAATTATTTAGCCTACTAATGGGCTGGACCAAATCTTGATAGGGCTATACAAAAAATTTAACACAGTCCATAATTAAAATATATATTAATCCTATTTTTTTTTCTGTGTTTGGCTGGAATTCCGCACCTGGTTAAAAAGCGAGAGATGGCTGAGAAACGGGAGATATATGAGCGAATCGGCCTACAAGTTCACGACATTCAATGGTGGCTCTCGACTCTGTCTAAGCAAAGATTTTGCTTATTATCAGATGAGGTTTGTGGCGGCCTTTATCTTGTACCGGTATCGGATGACCATCGTCGAAGATCATCCCGTGGAGCCGAAAATAGCACCGACCATGTAAATATGGACTAAAGATGGACCTTTCCACAATAGATAGAAGCTAAAGAAGTTTCATGAATCATTACATTGGGTGTGGTAACTTTCTATGATGTAGTTGTGTGTTGTATGTTAATATATTATGTTCTTCATTTTAACTTCTTCTTAATTATATCGTTCGAATAATTATCTAAATGATTTTTTAAATTTAAAAACATAGAAAAATATGTATATTTGTTGTTGATGAATGATGATTGTAAACATACTCATGAAATGAACAAAATAATTTAGTTAAGTCCAATATAGATCCGTTTTAACATTTATATATGTGTCAACTTACTGATCTTATAAATTATTTAAAATATCTTACTATATATTTAGAAAGTATTAGCATATTCAAAAATAATATATCCAAAATTTTAAGATTTTTTTAAAAATTAACAAAATGGAAACGTACTTATTAGAGTAATCCGACGAAAACAGTAATTAGGAATGTTTATAAAAATATTTTCTGCGCGTTTATTATTGAAAATTTTGAAACGATTCTTATTAGGACTAATTTTCTATTTTTTAACTAACTAAAATAATGGTAAAAAAGTCCGCTGCCGGGACTTGAACCCGGGACACAACGAGTGTGTCGATTTCTCAAATGATGAATTGCTACAGCGG